>NC_058414.1:27362926-27544768 GCF_002201575.2 Neomonachus schauinslandi | reverse complement strand
ATTGATACGATCCTATAACTTCATCCAGGACCTAGCGTACATTGATATGATCCTAAGCTATATCCCTCACTTTTATTTCTGGCTACTCCATCCTATTGAGGCTGCTGTGCAGGCTAAGACCCACTTTTATTATAACTGATATTCTCCAAATACACCATGATCTGTAATGTTTCTCTGCTCTTGCCCAGGGAATGCTTTTATAATTCTCCCTATTCTTATAATTCTAGCTCAAATGCCACACCTATGAAATCTCCAAATGTTTCTCTCACCAAAGAATTGGTGTCTCCCTAGACAACTGTCCCACAAAATTAACAGAGTCTTTCCTTTTGCATTTTTTGTTTGTACACCTTCCCGCGTACAATGAAAACAACCTAAGAAACTTTTCTGTGGTGTGCCTACTTGACTTGGGTGTCAGATACATATCTGAGCCAGTGACAAAAGGGCTCATGCTGAATTAATCCAGTGCTCAAATTTAACATACAAATGGTTTGGGAGAATTTTTTGAAATTCAGTTTCTAATTCAGTAGGTCTGGTGTGGGGTATGAGATTCTTTTCTTTCTTTTTTTTTTTTTTTTTTAGCTTTTTAATTGGTTTTTTTTTTTTTTTTTTTTTTTTATGTTACGTTAGCATTTCTAACAAGCTCCTAGCTGAAACCAAAGCTGCTGATCCAGAGAACACACATACCTCTGAAAGGACATAGGTATTCCCATCTACAAATACTTATTCAAATTAAAAACAAAAGCAAAAACAAAAACAAAACAAAAACCTGGGTAAGGAAGTCTCAGTATTGACAAGATGTCGGTTTTTCTTACTTTGATCTATAGATTCAATGCATTCTCAACCAAAATCCAAAATTCCAGCAAGTTATTTTGTTGATATAAACAAACTGATTCTAAATTTTATATGCAGAGACAAAAGACCCAGTTGGGTGAAAAAATAGACAAATAGAACAATGGAATGGAGTAGAAACCCCAAAGTAGGCCCATATAAATACAATTAACCAATCTTCGACAAAGAAGCAAAAACAATATGATGGAGTAATGACAGTCTTTTTGACAAATAGTTCTGGAATAAATGGAATACATATAAGAGAAAAGAAAGGAAAAAAGAAAAGAAAAAACTATCTAGACATAAAACTTACACCCTTCACACAAGTTAACTCAAAATGGATTACAGACCTAAATGTAAAACACAAAACTATAAGAGAATATCTAGATGACTTTAGGCTTTCTGATGACTTTTGATACAATATCAAATGTATAATCCTTGAAAGAAGAATTGATAAGCTAGATTTCCTTAAAATTAAAGACTTCTGCTCTTTGAAAGACAATGTTAAGAGAATAAAATGACAAACCACTTACTGGAAGAAAATATTTGCAAAAGACGTCTGATAAAGAACTGTTCTCCAAAATATACAAAGAACTCTTAAAACTCGATGATAAGAAAACAACCCAATTAAATGATGGGCCAAAGACCTTAACAGACACCTCACCAAAAAAGATATTAATATGCATGTAAACATGAAAAGATGCTCTACATTGTGTATCATCAGGAAAATGCAAATTAAAACTACAGTGAAAAACCACTATACACCTATTAAAATGGCTAAAATCCAGAATACTGACAACACCAAATGATGGCAAGGATGTGAAAGAATAGGAACTCTCATTCACTGTTGGTGGGAATGCAAAATGGCACAGCCACTTTGGAAGACAGTTTGGTGGTTTCTTACAAAGCAAAAGATACTCTTACCATATGATTCAGCAGTCCTGTTACTTGATATTTTTGTGAAGGAGTTGAAAGACTTATGTCCACACAAAAGCCTGTACACAGATATTGATAACAGCTTTATTCATAGTTGCTAAAACTTGGAGCAACCAAATGTCTTTCAGTAGGTTAATGAATAAACTATGGTATATTTAGACAATGGAATATTATTCAGTGCTAAAAAGAAATGAGCAATCGAGCCCTGAAAAGACATGGAACAAGTTTAAATGTGTATTAGTAAGTGAAAGAAGCCAATCGGAAAAGACGACATACTATGTAATTCCAACTGTAACACGTTTTGGAAAAGGCAAAACTACTGAGACAGTAAAAAGAACAGTGGGTTTCCAGGGTTTGTGTGGGGAGAGGGGGAGGGGTGAATAGGCAGAGCACAGAGGATTTTTAGGGCAGTGAAACTGCTTATATACTATTATAACAGTGGATACATGAAATTATACATTTGTCCAAACCCGAAGAATGTACAACTGTAAGAAGGGTAACAATGACCTGTCAGTGTAGGTTCATCATTGGTAACAAATGTATCACTGTGGTGGGAAATGTAATAATGTCGAAGGCCATCCATGTTCCAGAGCAGGGGATATATGGGAAATCCCTTTACTTTTCTCTCAATATTGCTTTAAAACTATTTTTTAATCTTTTAAAAAGCTAATAAACAAAAACAAAATACTCTGTTTTTGAATGGCTTTAGGCTAGATCTAGGTTGCTTGCTACCAGCTTAGAATGATCTCTTCAAGGTAGAGTTAGCAAGACCTAATTGTATGTCTCCTCACAGATAGAATCTCAGTGCCCAGCCCAGTGTCTGACCTAGAGCTATTAATTAATCTGTTAATAAGTAAGTAAATGACTGATGAATCAATGAAAGTGAATGGGAAAGAGTTCAATATCACATCAAAAGGGCCATTGCTTATCTTTACTTTTTGAAATGTATTTTGTCCAACATCATGTGCTATATCTGTGCACACTTCTTAATGAATGTTGCTCTTTTTCCATCTGCTCTGAATGAGAGCAACAATATTTTTTTTTAATTTTTTTATTCTTATGTTAATCCCCATACATTACATCATTAGTTTTAGATGCAGTGTTCCATGATTCATTGTTTGTGCATAACACCCAGTGCTCCATGCAGAATGTGCCCTCCTCAATACCTATCACCAGGCTAACCCATCCTCCCACGCCCCTCCCCTCTAGAACCCTCAGTTTGTTTTTCAGAGTCCATCGTCTCTCATGGTTTGTCTACCCCTCCGATTTCCCCTGCTTCATTCTTCCCCTCCTGCTACCTTCTTCTTCTTCTTTTTTTTTTCTTAACATATATTGCATTATTTGTTTCAGAGGTACAGATCTGAGATTCAACAGTCTTGCACAATTCACAGCGCTCACCATAGCCCATACCCTCCCCAGTGTCTATCACCCAGTCACCCCATCCCTCCCACCCCACCCCCCACTCCAGCAACCCTCAGTTTGTTTCCTGAGATTAAGAATTCCTCATATCAGTGAGGTCATATGATACATGTCTTTCTCTGATTGACTTATTTCGCTCAGCATAACACCCTCCAGTTCCATCCACGTCGTTGCAAATGGCAAGATCTCATTCCTTTTGAGGGCTGCATAATATTCCATTGTATATATATACCACATCTTCTTTATCCATTCATCTGTCGATGGACATCTTGGCTCTTTCCACAGTTTGGCTATTGTGGACATTGCTGCTATAAACATCGGGGTGCACGTACCCTTTCGGATCCCTACTTTTGTATCTTTGGGGTAAATACCCAGTAGTGCAATTGCTGGATCATACGGTAGTGAGAGCAACAACATTTTTTAGTAATTCGCAAAGAATACTAGGCAACTCCTAATTTCCTAGTTTATAAAGTGTTCAGGAAAACACAGAATTCTGGTATTAGGTCAGATAAATGAAAAATTCACAACACACTTTATTATAGGTAAAATTAAGGCAATTGTGAAGTACGGGGCCTGACAAACTAGTAATGCGAGTGGAAAAACATTGGGATGAAATGTATATGGGCATTACATTCTCTAGTACTTTCCCTGCTTAGGATTTAGGTAATCATATTCAGGAACTAAATACTCTAACAGCACTCTGACTAATTGAGCTGAAGGCAGAGAGCAGTTTACTGTTAATCATGAAGAAAATTATTTTAAGGACACACCCACTAAAATATCCTGTCCAGCCACTTGATATTTTTTCCTCTGTTTTTGCAGAGAAGAAAAGAAATGTTCCTAAGCTTCTTTGAAGAAAATCATGGACCACTTACTACAAAAAGAAGGTAGGTGGCAGCTTATACCAGCCACAATTGGAAAATCTGACTCCTGCCGTAATGAATTTTGGTAAGAAACAGTGGTTTTAAACAAGTTTGAAAGCCTAAGACCATCAACACCTCCAAGCTACAGGTCAGAAACCTAAGAATAAGATGGTAAAAATCAAGGAAATAAGATCTTGATATATTTCCTCACACAACTACTTGTGTTTTGTTTGTTTGTTTGTTTGTTTTGGGGGGTTTTTTGTGGGTTTTTTTAAAAGATTTTATTTTATTTATTTGTCAGAGAGAGAGACAGAGAGAGGGAGAGAGCACACAAGCAGGGGGAGTGGCAGGCAGAGAGAGAAGCAGGCTCCCCACTGAACAAGGACCCTGATGCAGGACTCGATCCCAAGACCCTGGGATCATGAACTGAGCTCAAGGCAGATGCTTAACTGACTGAGCCACCCAGGCATCCCTCACACAACTACTTGTTAAGAAATTAGAATGTATTAGGTTTACTCTAACATAAAATACATGCTTGAGTTTATTCTTGTCCTTTCTTCTCAGTGCCCAGAATTGGTTAGGACAATTTTACATTGAGAATGATATCTTCCATAACATGGTAAGCTGGGTACTTAGTTGAAAATGGATACTTTGTATGATCCACTTCCTTACTTGTCAGTCTATTAAATAACCTTTTTTTTCTGTTCCACCAGAACAGTGCTTCTCAACTCCTGGGGAGCCCTGAGTTCCCATTCTGGGGATCCATAAGATCAAAAGTGTATTAATAATAATATCAACGTGTTATTTTCCTTTTCACACTAGTTAGTTCACAAGTGTATAGTGGAGTTTTTCAGAAACAGATAGGTGAATCCAGCCATTTTCTACTGTCAGACATTATGGAATTTTGATAAAATGTAAAATACTGCCAGTTGAACTCAATCTGCCAAACCTGAGTTTGGAGGCGGATCTATTACCAGACCCTCCAGGAAGGAACACACTCTTACTGACGTTGCCTGGTGAAACCCAGTACAAAGAACCAGCTGAACCACACATTCCCTGGACTTTCAAACCATTGAAATTGAGAGATAATATGTGGATGTCATTTTAAAGATTTTACCAAATTTTTGGTAATTTGTTACAGTGTTAATAGGAAACTAATACAGAAGATAACTAGTCCCATATTTTTAGCTATAAAAAGTAAACAAGGGGTGCCTGGGTGGCTCAGTCGGTTGGGCATCAGACTCCTGGTTTTTGGCTCAGGTAATGATCTCAGGGTCATGGGATTGAGCCCCATGTCAGGCTCCACACTCATTGTGGAGTCCGCTTGAGATTCTCTCTCCTTCTGCCCCTTTCCCCCTGCTTGAGCATGCTCTCTCTCTCTCTCTCTCAAATAAATAAATAAATCTTTTCTTAAAAAGAGCAATATTCATAAAAGACTAGTAGTGAGACATTTGGAAGTAAGCATTTTTTAGTACTTAGGCGAAGAAAGTACATGCTCTTTGATATAATAGGTGCAATTGTACAGACCATATTTTATGGCATAGAAAATGTAAAAATAATGCTCTTTGCCTATGGAAGAATAAAAATGGGTTTTAATCTTATTCCTATTAGAGGGTACCCTGAGGAATGTGTCTATTGGCTTAATAAATATTCTGATCAGTGTCTCAATAACATTCATGAGCAGATTTTTAAAAACTGACTTAAAAAACTAACATTTATCCTAGAATCCTTGGTTAAAAATATTTTTCTCATATTTTCATATCACACAGAGATAACAATATCAGGAAAAGCAGAAAAGGATCACTGCTTGTATTAATAAATTAGAAAAATATTCCTTTATAAACAAAAGCAAGTTCCATATAAAGACAACTAAATATTGAACATATGGACAAAAGATTTTTAGAAGTAGGATTTAAAAGGATCACTTTATTTTTAATATTTTTTATTTAAAAATTTTTAAAAAACTTTTATTTATTTGTCAGAAAAAGAGACCATAAGCAGGGGCAGCAGCAACAGAGGGAGAAGCAGGTTCGATCTCAGGACCCTGAGATCAGGATGCTTAACTGACTGAGCCACCCACACATCCCATAAAAAGATCACTTTATTTTTTAATGAAGGGAAAGACTATAGAGAATCCATCTTATACCAAAGTTAAATATAAAATAGGAATATCATTTGTAGTAAATTCTTGTTTACTCACACTAGATTCCCAAAAGGTTATAAAACAGGTACCGGAAACCATTTTCAGTACAGACACATTGGGGTCCTGAAGCTTATACCACTTGGTGATCCTCTTTTATTTATTTATTTTTTTATTTTATTATGTTATGTTAATCACCATACATTACATCATTAGTTTTGATGTAGTGTTCCATGATTCATTGTTTGCGTATAACACCCAGTGCTCCATGCAGTACATGCCCTCTTTAATACCCATCACCAGGCTAACCCATTCCCCACGCCCCTCCCCTCTAGAACCCTCAGTTTGTTTCTCAGAGTCCATCGTCTCTCATGGTTCGTCTACCCCTCCCATTTCCCCCCCTTCATTTTTCCCTTCCTGCTATTTTCTTCTTTTTTTTTTTAACATATAATGTATTATTTGTTTCAGAGATACAGGTCTGTGATTCAACAGTCTTACACAATTTACAGTGCTCACCATAGCACATACCCTCCCCAGTGTCTATCACCCAGTCACCTCTTCCCTCCCATCCCACCCGCCACTCCAGCAACCCTCAGTTTGTTTCCTGCAATTAAGAATTCCTCATATAAGTGAGATCATATGATACATGTCTTTCTCTGATTGACTTATTTCGCTCAGCATAACACCCTCCAGTTCCATCCACGTCGTTGCAAATGGCAAGATCTCATTCCTTTTGAGGGCTGCACAATATTCCATTGTATATATATACCACATCTTCTTTATCCAGTCATCTGTCGATGGACATCTTGGCTCTTTCCACAGTTTGGCTATTGTGGACATTGCTGCTATAAACATTGGGGTGCACGTACCCTTTCGGATCCCTACATTTGTATCTTTGGGGTAAATACCCAGTAGTGCAATTGCTGGATCATATGGTAGCTCTATTTTCAACTTTTTGAGGAACCTCCATACTGTTTTCCAGATTGGCTGCACCAGCTTGCATTCCCACCAACGGTGTAGGAGGGTTCCCCTTTCTCCGCATCCCCGCCAACATCTGTCCTTTCCTTACTTGTTAATTTTAGCCATTCTGACTGGTGTGAGGTGGTATCTCATTGAGGTTTTGATTTGGATTTCCCTGATGCTGAGCGATGTTGAGCACTTTTTCATGTGTCTGTTGGCCATTTGGATGTCTTCTTTGGAAAAATGTCTGTTCATGTCTCTGCCCATTTCTTGATTGGATTCTTTGTTCTTTGGGTGTTGAGTTTGATGAGTTCTTTATAGATTTTGGATACTAGCCCTTTATCTGATATGTCATTTGCAAATATCTTCTCCCATTCTCTTGGTTGTCTTTTGGTTTTGTTGACTGTTTCCTTTGCTTTGCAAAAGCTTTTTATCTTGATGAAGTCCCAATAGTTCATTTTTGCCCTTGCTTCCCTTGCCTTTGGCGATGTTTCTCGGAAGAAGTTGCTTCGGCTGAGGTCGAAGAGGTTGCTGCCAGTGTTCTCCTTTAGGATTTTGATGGACTCCTGTCTCACATTGAGGTCTTTCAACCCTTTGGAGTCTATTTTTGTGTGTGGTGTAAGGAAATGGTCCAGTTTCATTCTTCTGCATGTGGCTGTCCAATTTTCCCAACACCATTTGTTGAAGAGACTGTCTTTTTTCCATTGGACATTCTTTCCTGCTTTGTCAAAGATTAGTTGACCATAGAGTTGAGGGTCCATTTCTGGGCTCTCTATTCTGTTCCATTGATCTATGTGTCTGTTTTTGTGCCAGTACCATACTGTCTTGATGATGACAGCTTTATAATAGAGCTTGAAGTCTGGAATTGTGATGCCACCAGCTTTGCTTTTCTTCTTCAACATTCCTCTGGCTATTCGGGGTCTTTTCTGGTTCCATACAAATTTTAGGATTATTTGTTCCATTTCTTTGAAAAAAGTGGATGGTATTTTGATGGGGATTGCATTGAATGTGTAGATTGCTCTAGGTAGCATTGACATCTTCACAATATTTGTTCTTCCAATCCATGAGCATGGAACATTTTTCCATTTCTTTGTGTCTTCCTCAATTTCTTTCATGAGTATTTTATAGTTTTCTGAGTACAGATCCTTTGCCTCTTTGGTTAGATTTATTCCTAGGTATCTTATGGTTTTGGGTGCAATTGTAAATGGGATCGACTCCTTAATTTCTCTTTCTTCTGTCTTGTTGTTGGTGTATAGGAATGCCACTGATTTCTGTGCATTGATTTTATATCCTGCCACTTTACTGAAATCCTGTATGAGTTCTAGCAGTTTTGGGGTGGAGTGTTTGGGGTTTTCCACATAAAGTACCATATCATCTGCAAAGAGTGAGAGTTTGACTTCTTCTTTGCCGATTTGGATGCCTTTGATTTCTTTTTGTTGTCTGATTGCTGTGGCTAGGACTTCTAATATGTTGAATAGCAGTGGTGATAGTGGACATCCCTGCCACGTTCCTGACCTTAGGGGGGAAGCTCTCAGTTTTTCCCCATTGAGAATGATATTCGCTGTAGGTTTTTCATAGATGGCTTTTATGTTATTGAGGTATGTACCCTCTATGCCTATACTCTGAAGAGTTTTGATGAAGAAAGGATGCTGTACTTTATCAAATGCTTTTTCTGCATCTATTGAGAGGATCATATGATTCTTGTTCTTTCTTTTGTTAATGCATTGTATCACATTGATTGATTTGTGGATGTTGAACCAACCTTGCAGCCCAGGGATAAATCCCACTTGGTCGTGGTGAATAATCCTTTTAATGTACTGTTGGATCCTATTGGCTAGTATTTTGGTGAGAATATTTGCATCCATGTTCATCAGGGATATTGGTCTGTAATTCTCCTTTTTGATGGGGTCTTTGTCTGGTTTTGGGATCAAGGTAATGCTGGCCTCATAAAAGGACTTTGGAAGTTTTCCTTCCATTTCTATTTTTTGGAACACTTTCAGAAGAATAGGTATTAATTCTTCTTGAAATGTTTGGTAGAATTCCCCTGGGAAGCCATCTGGCCCTGGGCTTTTGTTTGTTGGGAGATTTTTGATGACTGCTTCAATTTCCTTCGTGGTTATAGGTCTGTTCAGGTTTTCTATTTCTTCCTGGTTCAGTTTTGGTAGTTGATACATCTCTCGGAATGCCTCCATTTCTTCCAGGTTATCTAATTTGCTGGCATAGAGTTGCTCATAATATGTTCTTATAATTGTTTGTATTTCTTTGGTGTTGGTTGTGATCTCTCCTCTTTCATTCATGATTTTGTTGATTTGGGTCATTTCTCTTTTCTTTTTGATAAGTCTGGCCAGGGGTTTATCAATCTTGTTAATTCTTTCAAAGAACCAGCTCCTAGTTTTGTTGATCTGTTCTACTGTTCTTTTAGTTTCTATTTCATTGATTTCTGCTCTGATCTTTATTATTTCTCTTCTCCTGCTGGGTTTAGGCTTTATTTGCTGTTCTTTCTCTGGCTCCTTTAGGTGTAGGGTTAGGTTGTGTAATTGAGACCTTTCTTGTTTCTTGAGAAAGGCTTGTATTGCTATATACTTTCCTCTTAGGACTGCCTTTCCTGCATCCCAAAGATTTTGAATAGTTGTGTTTCCATTTTCATTGTTTTCCATGAATTTTTTAAATTCTTCTTTAATTTCCTGGTTGACCCATTCATTCTTCAGTAGAATGCTCTTTAGCCTCCATGTATTTGAGTTCTTTCCGACTTTCCTCTTGTGATTGAGTTCTAGTTTCAAAGCATCGTGGTCTGAAAATAGGCAGGGAAGGATCCCAATCTTTTGGTACTGGTTGAGACATGATTTATGACCTAGGATGTGATCTATTCTGGAGAATGTTCCATGGGCACTAGAGAAGAATGTGTATTCCGTATGGAATGGAATGTTCTGAATATGTCTGCAAAGTCCATTTGGTCCAGTGTGTCATTTAAAGTCTTTATTTCCTTGTCGATCTTTTGCTTAGACAATCTGTCCATTTCAGTGAGGGGGGTGTTAAAGTCCCCCACTATTATTGTATTGTTGTCGATGTGTTTCTTTGCTTTTGTTATTAATTGCCTTATATAATTGGCTGCTCCCATGTTAGGGGCATAGATATTTACAATTGTTAGATCTTCTTGTTGGATAGACCCTTTAAGTAGGATATAGGGTCCTTCCTCATCTCTTATTACAGTCTTTGTTTTAAAATCTAATTTGTCTGATATAAGGATTGCCACCCCAGCTTTCTTTTGGTGTCCATTAGCATGGTAAATGGTTTTCCACCCCCTCACTTTCAATCTGGGGGTGTCTTTGGGTCTAAAATGAGTCTCTTGCAGACAGCATATCGATGGGTCTTGTTTTTTCATCCAATCTGATACCGTGTGTCTTTTGATTGGGGCATTTAGCCCATTTACATTCAGGGTAACTATTGAAAGATAGGAATTTAGTGCCATTGTATTGCCTGTAAGGTGACTGTTACTGTATATTGTCTGTGTTCCTTTCTGGTCTATGTTGCTTTTAGGCTCTCTCTTTGCTTAGAGGACCCCTTTCAAGATTTCTTGTAGGGCTGGTTTCGTGTTTGCAAATTCCTTTAGTTTTTGTTTGTCCTGGAAGCTTTTTATCTCTCCTTCAATTTTCAATGACAGCCTAGCTGGATAGAGTATTCTTGGCTGCATATTTGTCTCATTTAGTGGTCTGAATATATCCTGCCAGTCCTTTCTGGCCTGCCAGGTCTCTGTGGATAGGTCTGTTGCCAATCTAATGTTTCTACCATTGTAGGTTACATATCTCTTCTCCCGAGCTGCTTTCAGGATTTTCTCTTTGTCTCTGAGACTCGTAAGTTTTACTATTAGATGTCGGGGTGTTGACCTATTTTTATTGATTTTGAGAGGGGTTCTCTGTGCTTCCTGGATTTTGACGCCTGTTTCCCTCCCCAAATTAGGGAAGTTCTCTGCTATAATTTGCTCCATTATACCTTCTGCCCCTCTCTCTCTTTCTTCTTCTTCTGGGATCCCAATTATTCTAATGTTGTTTCGTCTTATGGTATCGCTTATCTCTCGAATTCTGCCCTTGTGATCCAGTAGTTGTTTATCTCTCTTTTTCTCAGCCTCTTTATTTTCCATCATTTGGTCTTCTATATCACTGATTCTCTCTTCTGCCTCATTTATCCTAGCAGTTAGTGCCCCCATATTTGATTGCACCTCATTAATAGCCTTTTTGATTTCTACTTGGCTAGATTTTAGTTCTTTTACCTCTCCAGAAAGAGTTTCTCTAATAACTTCCATGCTTTTTTCAAGCCCAGCTAGTATCTTTAAAGTGATGATTCTGAAGTGTAGATCTGACATCGTACCTAATGTCTATAATGAGTAGGTCCCTGGCAGTCGGTACTACCTCTTGTTCTTTTTGTTGAGGTGATTTTTTCCATCTTGTCATTTTGTGCAGAGAATAGATTAATGAGAGAACAAAATGCTAGCAGGGTAACAACGTCCCCAGAAAATATACTCTAAACAAATCAGAAAAGACCTGAAGCAGTGGGAAAAGAAAGGGAAAGAGAGAAAGAAGAAAAAGAAAAAAAAGAAAGAAAAGAAAAAGATAAAGATAAAAACAAACAAAAACAGAACAACACAAAACAAAACAAAAAACAGAATGTGATCAAATATGATCAGGCTGGTATATAGATCAGTGCCACACACTAGATTTGGGGTGTATTTTGGTCTGTTAGAAGAAAGTGCCTCCCAAAATTTTAAAGAAAGAAAAACTTATATTTGTACAAAAATAAGGGTTGATATGATGAAGGGATGGAATATGACTGTAAAGATGGAAATTATAACAAATTTTATAAAAGGAATTGATAAGAAATTGTTTGAAAAAAGAAAGAAGAGGATTTAAAAAAAAAGAAAGAAAAAGGGAGAGAATGTGATCAGGCAGGGGAGTAGAAAAAAACCATACACTAGAGATTTAGGGTATATTTTGATCTGTTAGAAGAAACTATCTCAAAATTTTAAAGAGAGAACAACTTTTATATATATGCCAAAAATACGGGTAACTACTATGAAGGGATAGAATATGATTCTAAAAATGAAAAATAAAAATGTTTTTAAAAAAAGGGATTGATAAGATGTTGGTTGAAAAGGGGAAAAAGAAAAACTCAAAAAAAAAAAAAGACAGTTAAAAAAAAAATTAACCTTGAAAGACTAAAGAATCGTGGTAAAAAAGCCATGGATTCTATGTGCATTATTCCCCTAGCGCTGGAGTTCTGCCGTTGTCATTGATGGATAAACTTGGTCTTGGCGGGCTGTTCTCGCTGATCTTCTGGGGGAGGGGCCTGTTGCTGTGGTTCCTAAATGTCTTTGCCTGGTCCGGGCTAAGTAATCTGCTCGGGTTTGCTCTCCGGAGCTTTTGTTCCCTGCGAGCTTTCCGTACAGCTTTGGAGGCGGAGAGTGAAAATGGCGGCCTCCCAATCTCCGCCGCGGAGGAGCAGAGAACTCAGGCCCCGCTCCTCAGTGAGCCCCCAGAGAAAAGCAGTCAATCACTCCTGTCTCCTTGGTCTCCGGCCGCACTCCGTGCTCACCCGGCCTGTGACCGCGCGTTTCTATCTCTGGCACACGACCCTGTCTGGAATCCCCAAACCCAACAGATCCCTGGGGTGCGCTCCCGCGCCGCTCCTCCTGGGGAGGAAGGTGAGTCTCCCCGGATCTGCCGCTTGTTGGGTCCCTGCTGGAGGAGCGGGGGCCCGACTGTGCCGCGGATCGCGGTTTATGGCAACCCCGAGTTGCGAGCCCGCGCCTGGGCTCCGCCTCTGCAGCCGGCTTCCCTGCTCCGTTACCTGGGAGCTCGGCCACACTCAGGCACCCCTGGTCTTCCTGTGACCCTGAGGGTCCTGAGACCACACTGTCCCGGAGGGTTCCACCCCCCGCTTAGCCACCAGAGTGACGTCCCTCGGCGGAGCAGACTTCTAAAAGTTCCGATTTTGTGCTCCGCGGCTCTATCACTTGCCAGAAGCGGCCGACGGAGGCCCCTCCCCCGCCGTCTATCCTCCCGAATATCGCCTCGGATTCACTTCTCCGCACGTCCTACCTTCCAGAAAGTGGTCGCTTTTCTGATGAGAGAGTTGTTGCTCTTCCTTTCTTCGATCTCCTGTTGGGTTTGTAGGTGTTCAGAATGGTTTGATCCCTATCCAGCTGAATCCCTGAGAGGAGACGAAATCCAGGTCTCCTACTCCTCCGCCATCTTGCTCCGCCTACCAAGTAAACCCTTTTTAAAGCTGCAAATAGCACAAACATAAAATCCAGTAAATTAACACTTAATTGATGACCTGATATACTTTTTTCCTTAATTTTAAGAGTTTAAGCAAAAATCAATTTAAATTGGGCAGTGCCACACAGAGGAGGTTGAGTGCTCAGCCCTAAGAACCAAGGGAAAGACTTGTAAAAGCAGAGAAAGGAAATTATCTGATTGGCTATAGCTCAAAACCTAGGTGGCCATTTGTGGTTGGTTGTCCTTAGTGTTTTGTTTTTGTAACCTTGAGACATTTACAGGCTTAGATTTTGGTTTGCTTATATAGGCCACCATGGCATAGGGCCCATCAGTCTAATGGCCTCCTTGTTTAGTTACTTGAACAATTCTTTCCTTTTGCTCATCCTCTCATTCATGAGAGACTGACCGAAAATTTATTAGTGCCACTCTCAGTTGCCATCAGAGTTAAGTTGTTCTTGTCTTATTGTGAAACTCACAGGTTGTGATGTCAAATCCCTGGAAAAATTATTTTGCTGTTGATCCTGTTGTTCATCTTGTTTCTGTTTCTCCAAGCGTAATGAGAACATCTACCGTCTACTGATGGCTGTAAACACATATTTAAGACCTTTGAGAGCGAATAGTGTGCCCGGGAGACTGTAGTGATGACTATTAGGGTGATAAGACAGAGAGACGGAAGTATACTCTTTAGCCAGGGCCTCCATGGACCAAGCCAATCGGTATCAAATAAATCAAAGATTACACCTGAAGAAGCATTAAGGTACTTTAGGCAAGTGGCTTATTTGTTAATTTCTTATATTTGCTATAATGTCAGAGGTATTGATCCAGTAGAGTAAGAGGTATTTGCCATGGCACAGACTCTTCCTTGTTCAGCCAGTAAGTTATCCGAAGCAATTCTGTCATCTAAATCCACCTAAGCAAGAGTGTCCAGAAACTTTTGTTGTGCAAGCCTTAGTGGTCTGTTATTCTTCTTTTTTTTTATATAAATAAAGTTTTATTTGTTTTTTTTTATTATGTTCAGTTAGCCAGCATATAGTACATCATTAGTTTTTGATGTAGTGTTCGGTTCATCAGTTGTGTATAACACCCAGTGCTCATCAGATCACATGCCCTCCTTAATACCCATCACCCGGTTACCCCATCCCCCCAACCCCCTCCCCTCTGTAACCCTCAGTTTGTTTCCTGGAGTCCAGAGTCTCCCATGGTTTGTCTCCCTCTCTGATTTCTTCCCATTCAGTTTTCCCTCCCTTCCCCTATGATCCTCTGTGCTATTCCTTATGTTCCACATATGAGTGAAACCATACGATAATTGTCTTTCTCTGCTTGACTTATTTCACTTAACATAATCCCCTCCAGTTCCATCCATGTTGATGCAAATGGTGGGTATTCATCCTTTCTGATGGCTGAGTGATATTCTTCTAATAACACTTTTTCCTTACATTTTTGGTTGCATATATTTTGATTGCCTCTTAACAATAACTTGTAATAACATTTATTATAAAGACAATAGAAAAAATACCTCTGTTAGAAATATTTCAGCCTCACAACTTATTATGAGTTAATGTCATAAGTTTTTAGGATCACTGTCAAATTGGGGAAACATCCATCCAGTTTCTTCCTATATAAGGCATAATCTTGCAAGATATATGAGGGTTTCTTAAATATTCCATATTCTCATTAGAGTAGTATACTGTAAATTTTATATTATTTTTATTATCAGTTTTTCAAATGTATTCATAAGATTTATTTCCTTTCAGTAACTGAGCATCATATAGTCAAAGAGCCTATCGACTATGTATACTTTTCATTCTTTTCAATTACTACTTTTAATAATGACCTAAAAATATTTGTTACAATTCCCCCACTTGGCTAAAAATATTTGTTACCATTCACTTCTAGATGTAAGCATGATTTCTACTGGTATTATTGCGTATTCCTATCATTTTGTTTTATTTTTCATTTTTATCTGAATTTTCTCTCATTTTTTAATAAATAAATTTTAAAGTGACAAAAGAAGGTACCCTTCAAATGCGCCCAAGTCAAGGGTCTGTAATTTCTCTCTTGTTTTAGTAAGCATTCCAAATTGTAAATAGCACACTTAACCTTTATCGACTTTTAAATACATTGTCACATTTCGCTTATGTTCTGGCTTTACTTTCAAGTCTTCAAAAATATATTTACAACGTTATAATAAGGAGTAGTCTCTTTAGAGAAAAAACCAAGTTGTCAACTATATTTAAGATAAACCAAAGGGAAAACTTGTAATCGTAGCAAATTTACCAAAGCATTTTCTTGTACCACGGCAGTAGCTTTTTTTTTTTTTTTAATGGCATCAAAGTTAGGAGCTGCTCATGGCACATAGTCTGTGTATTTACTGGTGTTTTTATGGAATGCTTGCAGTCTTAAAAGTAATGTTGTCCTATAATAGCCTATGAATGTTATTCAAAGGTAGATTTCAATTGCTGATTTTCTGGTGATCAAACAGTCAAAAATATCACTTCGATGGTTTTCCCTCATAATAATAGGACACAGTAATTGACAATGTTTGTCACTTATCACATGATGTAAAATTTACAGCTATAAGCAATAATAGGTTTCTGGTTTATTTATTTAGATCATTAGCTTATACATACTTCCTCATAATTTAGTCTTAAGAATTATTTATTGATTGATTTTTCATCTGAGAACCTGGTTCTAGGTAATTTTCCCCCTTTTTTTATTAGGTTTTTAATTTTTTTTCCAGTATAGTTAATATACAGTGTTATATTAGTTTTGGGTGTACAATATGGTGATTCAGTAAGTCTGTATTCTACTCAGTGCTCATCATGGTAAGTATACTCTTAATCCCCTCCACTTACTTCATGCATCCCCCTACCCCCCTCCCCTCTGATATGCTTTATTTTAAACAAGTACCCTCAGTTAAAGTTACTGGTTTTTTTTCAACAAGAACATTTTTTACTTGAAGCATACTTCAGCGTACATGGTTCTAAAAGATATATATAAATATGAAACTTTCCGTCCAAGAAAAATAGAGTACACATTTTCTTTGAGTACACACAGAAGAATTCCCTGGTTAAAATCACGTAAAAAGAGACATGACAAATATTGCAAATTTAAGAAGACTGAAATCATACCAAGTATATTTTCCAACCACAATGGTTTAGCTTTAGCTCTGTAGCTAAAGATCAACAACAAAACAAAGCTGGAAAAGCTACAATGTAAATATTAAATATTTAATATGTAAATATTAAAGAACACACTACTACACAGGCAGTGGGCCAAATAAGAAATCAAACAGCAAATCAAAATATGTCTCAAAACAAAAGAAAAAGAAAACACAATATTCCAAAACCTATGGGATGCAGCAAAAGCAGATGTTAGAGTGACATTTTTAAGATTAGGTTTTTTTTTTTTTCATTTTTATGTTTTCCAAGTGCTCATGCAGGATGGATTATATTTAGCAATTAATTCAATATTTCATAGGAGGTTTCCATTTTTTGTAGAACATCACTTTTCATCTTGACCACTGAAGGCAAACAGATTCCGCCTAAAAATGTGTAACTGAAACTTTCTTTTCAGTATTTCGAAATAAAGTTGAAGTTTTCTGGTTCTGCATGTCAGGAGCTTGGAAGTTGCCACTCCATCCTCACAACAAGTACAAATCAGAATGGACTAACATCAACGACTTTTCTTGCATCCAGAAGAGAGGGGAGGACACAGGGCAAACTGCTGCTTCTACGATTGCAGAGAAAAACAGGCCAAGGCAGGGAGCTGCATCTTACAGAGACTCCCAAGTGGAAACCAGCGCAGTAGAAACTGGTACGAAGGTAGGAAAATCTGAACTGTAACTGATGAATTGCTGGAGGCCCAAGTGTAGACAAATCTGACATCTACAAGCTCCAGGGGCCTCAGTTACAGTGGACCCCCCACAATATTTACCTGGAGTTAGGTCTTACATACCCATAAGCCCAGCCATCATGTTCCTTGGTATTTACCCAAAGGAATTAAGAACCTATCTTCACACAAAGCCCTACTGCTGAATGTTTATAGCAGCTTTATTCATATTTGCCAAAACTTGGAAGCAACCAAGATGTCCTTCAGTAGGTGATGGATAAATGGTGGAACATCCAGACAATGGAATATTCTTTGTGGTAAGAAGAAATGAACTACCAAGTCATGAAAAGACAAGGAGGAATGATAGATTCATATTACTAAGTTGAAAGAGGCCAATTTAAGAAGACTACATACTGCATGATTCCAACTCTATGACATTCTGAGAAAGGCAAAACCGTGGAGACAGTAAAAAGCACAGTGGTTGTCAGGATTGGGGGTGGGGGGGAGAAGAGGTATGAATAAGCAGGGCACAGAGGATTTTTAGGTCAGTGAAAACACTCTGTATGATACCATAATGATGGATACATGTCATTACTTATTTGTCCAAACCCATAACATGTACAACATCAGATAAGCCCTAATATAAACTATGGATTTGGGATGACTGTCATACGTCAATGTAGACTTATCAACTCTACCAAATGTACCACTCAGGTACCTTTGTGGGATGGGGGGGGGGGCGGTATATGGAAAGCTCTATATATTTCCCTCAATTTTGCTGTGAATCAAAAACTGCTCTAAAAAGATAACATTTCAATAAAAAATTAAATGTTCTTTCTTGCTTGTTCTTCAAGTAGTCGGTCCAGTGCATTTTTATTTGAGTTACATGCTAATGAGGCAAACATGGCCTTGAGGTCAGTGGAGGCTTCACAACTGAAGGTTTAGATATTAGTGCTCACACACACACACGCAAACATAATCTTTTTGTTAAGATGGTTTACAGAAAACAAACAGGCAACCTTTGGCTCTCAGTGAGACTAATGAGGATCTCATAAAAGTGTGATACTTTTAAAATGTTATTTCAAAATATTTTGAATGAAACATGATATTTTTGTGAATTCTATGTTCTATTTGATTCTCTAAGATCATTAATTTGATCATAATAATAAAAAGCTCTCTTTCATTAATTAGTTTTGATGAAGATTCTCGGTCAGCATAAGAGTCTATATAAAGATGATATTTGTCACAGTCAGTGGATTCATCAATATGAAGCTACTACTTCTTTCACTGTGTGAATGCTCTGTTGACTGTGCACATTGAGGGGCTTTGACATGATTAATTTCATCTTCTTTGTGTTTTTTTTAATTTCTTATTTTGTATGTGTCCTAATTCTCATAATTTTTTGTTATCATCTTTCTTATCTATAATTTTGTATGAGCCAGGGGTCTCCAAATATGTATTATATATATGCAAACATATTCACAGCAAAATAAGGAATCCTCATAACAATTGCAATCCTCATTTCTGCAGCTAATCACATAGTTGTAGCTGATCTTTATAACAACATTCTTCCACTACCCATTCTGTATTCTCCTTACTCCAAGCAAACACCTAAGCTCGTGGTGCTTCTTTGTCTGGTGAGGTGATCCAAACCTTCATTCCTGAAGGGTCTGGGCCATTGTAGTCCTTCAGGAATTGGATAGTTGTAGCTGTCCCTTGACTTTAATGATAGGGCGTGGTAATGCTAAGAAACATCTAAGGGATCTGCAGATCAAACATGCTCTTCCTTATTTCCATTGTGGAGCAGCAGTTCAATTTCCCCTTAGTCATCAGGAGCAGTAACCTCAGCAAGTACACTAACTCGCTTCTTTGCCTGTAGATGCAGAGGCCTGAGGAGTCCAAAAATCCTGGGAGGCAGTCTTAACTTCCAGTTCAATAGAATCATTGTTGCCTCTCCTAGTGGAAGCATTCCTTCCTTTGGTTCTAAGTCGTCTAGACCAGCAGAGCATAAGGTTTCAGAAACAGAAAGAAAAAAAATTTGCTGGTAGAACACCAGGTGTAATAATGACGCTGTCACTCCCACTTCTATCCCTTGACTTGTGGACCTGGAATCCCGGCCATGGGAAAAACAGTAGCGTATATTGGTAGCTGGTTTAGAACATATACAGCCTCCCGGAGCACACTGACACAGTCCTGAAAGATTTTGTTACCTAACTGGCACTGTAAAAGGCTCTTCCACCATTCTGTCAAATCAGCTGCTTCAGGATGATGGGGAACATGGTAAGATCAATGGATTCCATGAGCATGGGTCCTCTGATGCACTTCGTTGTTGTGAAATGAGTTCTTTGATCAGAAGCAATGCTGTGAGAATACTATGACAGTGGATAAGGCATTCTGTAAGCCCATGGATGGTAGGTTTAAAAGAAGCATTGCATGTGAGGAAGGCAAATTTGTATCCACAGAAGTGTTTTTTTCCAGTAAGAACAAAATCTTACCCTTCCCATGATGATTAGCAGTCCAATGTCACCAACTTATCACCAAGTAGCAGTCTGATGATGGTATGGTGCCATGGGGCCTCAGTGTTGGTCTCCGTTCCTGGCAGACTGGGCAATTACTTGGCTGTGGGTATAGCCAGATTGGGCTCAGTGAATAGAAGCCCTTGTTGTTGAATCCATGCATAACCCCCAAAGTCTAATTATTTCCTTTCCATCAATGCCAGTTACTGCTGAAAATTCTCAAGCTCCCTTTTTGAAAGGATGAGTGAAAGATAAACTATAAATTTTTGGCAGTGTAGCCAGATCCTTCCTCAGGGGGACCTGTTCTCACCTTCATTCAAGGTGTTTTGGGGTCTGGAAACTGGCTCAAATCTGATAATTATTTGAGAGGTTTTAACTCTCCCTTCCTGTCTCCTGGGACAGGGACCTAGGGAAGGACAGAAGGAAGGGAGGGAGGGAAGAAGGAAAGAAGAAAGGAAGGAATGAAGGAAAGGAAGGGGAACAGGAAGGGAGGAAGGAAGAAGGAAGGAAGCAATCAAAATTTTTGAAAAAAATGTTTTTTGAATGAAAAATTAAATCTTTAGGAAACATGTTCGTATCTGTTTAATAATAGAATTAAATAATAATGTATTCTATTACATAAAAATCAGCATTTCTTCCTATATATCAGAAACTCATTCTGTATGTTGATCTTTTTAAATTCACACTTTGGCCATATTTGATGTTAAGTAACTTAACCATTTAACATTGAGTAACGTGTGTCTTTAGTGCCCCTCGTGATACTTTCAATTAACCAAAGTGTTAGATTAACCAGCATATGCTATTGATTGCAAGTAACAAGAACTCTAATAGGAAATCCAAGAGCCAGAGTGTCATACTTCCCATGTTATCAGAATTGACAATTTATGGAATTATGATCAATTCTGAACCACCGAAAAATGAACACTTTCAGAGTGTAAAAAGTGGCTCTAATGAAAAAAAAAATGTACAGATACTGGAAGAGTTAATATGAAGGAATCACACATGCGTATATGAAAGGATATATGAGAAAGAAATTTACTACAACTTAACTACAACAAAGAGATTTTGAAAAGTCATATGGAAGAACTTTTTGATATATTATACCTTAAAGCCTTCACCAAAGAAGATGGTGGAGCCTCCTTTTTGGAATTCTAAATGAAAAGTAGACCGGATTTTATCTTTCAGACTTAAAACGCATGTTGTGTCAGGAACCGAACAGACGACCTTTTTGTTCTAGGATTCCATTATTTGAAAGGTTTGGAAATCCCAGCCCTTAGACTGCTTTCTGGTGCTTGTCTCCTGTTAAGTCCCACAGGTATATTTTCCTTTCAGGCACCAGCCCACTTAAAGCAAAGCAGTCATGGGAGTTGCCAACTCATCAAAAGCAGGGTCTAGTCCAGCATTAACCTAATTATATGCCGCAACCACTTTCTTATGCATCTGGGAGTAACTCCTTGGCTCCTCGCCAGTATCTCTGGGATTTGATTTTCAAGTGGCACAACCAGTTACTTTAAAATGTTTACCTCCTGAATGCTGGAGATGGAATGTCCTCATCAAAAAGGAGCAAATTCACAATTGAATCAAAAGCTTCTGCTCATGGGAGCCAGCAGGGCCTTGCCAATGGCCAGAGAGCCCCAATCCTTGGTTTCTCCAGACTCGGATTTTCTCAGTAATGATGCAGTATCTTGTACATTATGGTTCACTCTGAGATGATCAAGTCATTATGTGCCTTGCTTCTTCTTTCAGAGTATTGGTAAGCATTTTTTTTTTTTTTAAGGAAAATTTTATACAAACCTTTGAAATATCTGGCAAGGAAATTAGGCAGACATCTGGAAAAGAAACAGCATCGCTGTTCCCATCCAAAATGTATTTTTGCTTCGTGTCTGTATTTTTCTTTCAAAGGACAATACACAAGTTCCTCTTAGCCACGAGCCTTTCTTGAGCAAAAGTGTCTGGATAGTCCAGGGGTTGTCTTCTGGAGCTTAGAGAAAGAAGTGTAAATTTCTATTCCATCCCTACATTTCAGAGGGCTACAATGTGGCCCACAGAGCTGTCACATGTATTAAATCAATACCATTTACAGTTGGAAGGAAAATATGATCTGCACCCAATAAGTAGAAGCATAAATACAGCATCACAAGGAAGTTAGTCAATAAGTGCTTTTCTTCTCCATCTGTTGCTGCTGAGTTTGGCTAGTTTTCCCTTATGGTGGTTTGTAGTCTCTGTCTTCTGATATGTTCTCCTTGGTGGAGGCTTTATGAGGTGGTTTCCTGAGCTGTTGTAAGAGCCTTTTCCACACTCATTGAGTGGCTGCCTTGATTGATCTTAACAGCACCTTCGAAAATTCTGCTGGAAATCTTTCCTTAGTTGAGGTTTTTAGATATTGGCTATATAACTGAATAAGGAGTTCCATATTTCAAAGTGTGTTTGGAAGGGTGCCCAGAGTAAAGAAAACATTAATAGACATAAAAAGCTAGCATATGGATGCTATAAGAAGTAAAATGGAAAATGTCCAAATAAAGTAGTGGAACCTTCCAATCAAAGGGTGTGAGGGGCAGTAAGGAAAATATGTTCTCTCTTATGTTTCTGCCAAAATGTGAGGACAATACAACCTATAGAGTCAATTCAGCAGATGCTGGAAACTGCAAAAAAGAACACTAGTCACAGCTAGCTTAGTTTAAAATAACATACTTTTTATGTTTGTATTCAAATGAAATTATATTCTATGTTAATTGATCTGTTTTATTTGTCTTATTTAGCCTATTAAGACCACCTTAAATTAATATAATTAGCTTGTACCCAATTGTTCATGCAGAAAAAATGAAACACTAAGAATATTTTCCTTAGAAAGGCCAATCTAAAAAAGATCTATAATACAGTAGTCTCCCTTATCCACGAGGGATACATTCCAAACCCCCTGGTGGATACCAACCACGGATGGTACTAAACCCTATACATACCACATTTTGCCCTATAAATACATACCTATGATAAAGTTGTTGACCGTGGTTGACCACAGGTAACTGAATCCGTGGGTAAGGGGGCACTATTGTAAGTCCTGAACCCAGTCAGTTGGTAAATGTCTTTAAGCTTCTGTTATGCACCTAGTTATATGGAGGTCATTTAAGTGAGGAATAAGGCATAACTGCTTCTTTTCAGGAATTTAAAAACTAGTTAAAAATTATGGCTGGCAACATTTTCTTTGTCCACACTAGGGCAGTTATTTCGAGGTTTTTGATTATAAAGATCTTTTTGTTCCCCAATCCTCAGGAACACTTCTTATTTGGAGTCCTGAATACGAATGTTGTTATTTTTATTTGATGCACAGAGCTTTAGGCAGGGGTTGTCATGTGTTGTATAAGATGTAAATACTCCTTTGATGGGAAGGGCATAACACCCTAACATTCAGATGGATGAAAGACCCATTTGTTACTTACAGAGCCCACCAGAGAAGATCTCCAGGCAGGGCCAAGAGTAACAGAGCAGGGACAGAGCAACAGCAAGCTGGAAGTCTAAGAGGCCGTTCACATATGGCAAGCAGGCTGGGATTAGCACGGGTTCTCAAGTTCCCTGCAGGTTGGCTAAACTGAATATTTTGGTGGGCTCGACAGCATAGGGACAGTCTCAGGTGTCCCTAACAGTCTCAGGTGTCCCTAACACACACACAGGTGTGTGTTACCTGGCCTCGGGGTGATTAGGGCTGATTCATAGTGGCTTGGAGTGTGAGAGCTCAATAAGCAAAGTAGTTGGGTATGTACTTAATTAGCTGCCTAAGAAAAGGAACTTACTGACCTCTAGTCAGGAACTCAAAACTGGGTCAACAGAGCACAATTGAAAAAGAAAACTATATGGGGCGCCTGGGTGGCTCAGTCAGTTAAGCGGCCGACTCTTGGTTTCAGCTCAGGTCATGAGCTCAGGGTCCTGGGATCCAGCCCCGTGTCAGGTTTGGTGCTCAGTGGGGAGTCTGCTTCAGGATTCTCTCTCTCCCTCTGCCCCCTCACTCGCTCCTTTCTTTCTCTCTCTCTCTCTCAAAAAGTAAATAAATAAATCTTTCAAAAAAAGGAAACTATATTGCATAATGATACAGATTCAAACTATAAAAATATTATCTATAATGTATTCAGACATTTTATCATTCATACTTGTAATATGTATTTAATGAACACACGTTGATCCCCTGATAGACACTGAGAAAATAAAGACGAGTAAGAGTCTTCTCATTCAGTGAGGGGAAAAAAAACAGTAATGATGTAGTTAAAAATGTAAGAGAGTCGTAACATGAGGTGATGTTGGAACGCAAATATAGGGTTACTTTTACAGCCCAGACCACTCAGAGAAAGCTGGCACCCATTGGATGCATCATGAAAAAAGATACAGAAGCAAAATATAATTTAATAAGCAGAAATCTTACCAAAGGGGCTCCTGGGTGGCTCCGTTGGTTAAACATCTGCCTTCAGCTCAGGTCATGATCCCGGGGTCCTGGGATCAAGTCCCGCATGGAGCTCCCTGCTCAGCGGGGAGCCTGCTTCTCCCTCTGCCTGCCGCTCTCCTGATTGTGCTCTCTCTCTCTCTCTGTCAAATAAATAAATAAAATTTTTTTAAAAAAAGGAAATCTTACCAAAAAGCCTAATAGAGATAAACTTTATAAGTAAGTAAAAAAAGACCCAGGAAGACCAAGAGACTTGGTTTATGTCACAGATACAGTAAACAGCCTAGCATACCTTCCACACTTCGTATTCATCCATATTTTCCCTTGCAGGTCAACATCAATGTTGTTGATTCACAAATTGCACATATTTGACCATCTGGACATGATATATGAGCGTTAAAATAACCTGGCCAGAAGGACCTATCATAACAAAGAATAAGCTTAGAATTCCATTCTTTCTAAATGAATGCATAATCTCTTCTATTGGACAAATGGACATCTGGGCCCTCAGCTTAGACCTGAGCTTTATGGAGGCTATAATTGGGGTTGAGCTTCGTCTGAGAGCATTGAAGCAAAGGCAAAGAGTAAGATGAAGTTGCGGTGTCACGCAGAGACATAAATGAGTTCTCAAAAGGTTAAATGTTAAAACCAAGGAAAAGGCGGGGACAAAATTCAATGTCTAGTGACACTTAGGAGGAGTGAGGTGGATCCTGGAATGCAGCCTAGAAATACACCCTGCACAAGGGTTGGAGAGGAGAGTTGTAGTGTAAGGAGGGAGCCCTTCAGGACTCAATGTGTTAATGGTGGAGTCTTCACTTACAAAAAATCAAGCCTTTCTGTTTGTATTTTATAACATTAAAATAGCTCTATACTGGAGGAAATATATTGGAATACTCAATTTTATTTAGTAGTAAATTATATTATAGTTTTTCATTTTAACAGAATTGACTATATGATATTGATCCAGAACCCATATAGAATTAAACCTTGACAATTTAAAAGAATTACTGATATTTAGAGTCTAATAACATTTATTAGGTGTAGCTTTAGAGCTCCCACTATAGGGAGGTTCATAATGTAGTTTAGAATGCTTATAATCTCATTGCTTATAATTGCATTGAGATATGACAAATCAACATAGCCAAAGACACGTACAAAATGTTTCAGAGGTATGCACCATTTATGTGAAATAGTTGACCTCTTGGGTTATGATTGCTTTGCATGCTACTGAAGATATAGACTGTGATTTTGCAGTGCTGGCACCCTACACACATAACCTTCATTCCTGAACGAACCCCTGAAACTTCAGTAACAGGCCTCAACATTTAACTTGTCCAATTCAAACTGACTTCACCACTATTCTCCTGTTCAGATTTTCCCTTATTGCCTAAAATAGGTCTTTTTACAGTTGGCTTATCTAAATCATGATTGAAACAAATCATGATCGAAACAAAATACAGTTATTGAATTGGGTTGTATGTTTCTTAAGGCATACACGAATTGATTTTACTCTTATACTGATCTCTTCCACTCCAACTTTCACTACCATTTCGTGACTTGTTGACAGTTGTCCTGGGAATGTTGACTAATTACTTCATAGTTCTGCCATTGAAGATGTTTCTGCATCTCCCATATTGTTCTTATACAGAGAGTATACACTTCAGTGGATTTTACTTCCATTATCCTATTGGATAACCTGTCTTCTGTCTGTCAAGCTTGGCCTATTACATTTATTGTGATAACTGACACGTTTGGACTCATTTCTACCATTTTTATTTTATATTTTTAATGTGTGACTTTTTCCATTTCCATTTTTCTTAATATCTTACTTGTTTGGCATACTGGTTGCTTTTTCTTTTTAATCTTTTCCCTTTGGATAGAAATACTTTGAAATTTTATCACATATAATTAACTTAATAACTTTATAAAGTTATTTAGAATCTCAGTCCCCTACCAAATGATATAAGACACTTAGAACACTTAAATTCTGATCTCCCCTTTCCTGATTTATATGCTATTGTTATATAAAATTTTATTTATATTTTTATTAAATATACAGTTAGACTACACTATTATTGCCTAAAATGCCAATACATATTTGAAATTACTTACATATTTATTTGTTTCTTTGCTCATTATTCCCTTTTGAATCTTAGGTCTCTTTTCCTTAAGTATATCTGATATAACCTCTTTTATTGAGGATCTATTGATGTAAACTCTAGTTTGAACATATATTCATTTTGGGTTCTATTTTCACTTTGCCTCCCTATTTTTATAGTTGTTGTTCTTATTGATTGTTTATATTTGTCCCTAAAAATTTCTTTAATTTTTTTTATTAGTCCAGTAATAAATTAAAAGTATGTATATTTTCAATGATTCAATATCTCATTGTTTTATTTCCAGAGGGTTATTCAGCTATCCAGACCATGTGCTTCTGGGGAATAGATACCTGAGAGGGTTTTGATTTGGAAGACTGTACAATAAATGGGAGAAAAATAAGACGTGAAGTAAGACCTAAGAAAGGGAAGTCTATATAGGTGATTGAGAGCACTTCAAGGGCTAAGTGTCTCAAAAAGGGATGGGGATTTGGAAGAAAAATCTTATGAATATTTTTATACTATAATAAGGGTTCTTGAGTCAAGGTCACTGATATTGACACATCAAGACTTACTATTACTACCATTTGATTAATAACCAAGCTAATATAATGTTTTAAAAACAAATGGAGTTCCATGATTTTTGTTAACATAAGGCCACAATTGGTAGCTCTCTCACTATTAATACCTTTAACTTTTAAAGGCTCTTTTTGGAAAATAGACACAATAATAGTCACTTACTAAAGATAAAACAGGATCCTGGCCTTCCTATAATATGTAGAGTGAAAGTGTGTTTGTATCTGTGTGTTTACAAATCCTTTTCCATCTGGCTTAAACTCCTTCTTCCAGATCCGTTACATCTGGTCATCAACTTTGACCCAGGGATGGGATTTAAAAGTCGCCCAACCATCTGGCATTCTTTCTAGCCTTGCTCTTGAGATGAGGTTTCAGAGAACCTCATATCGTGGTTCTTTGAGGCTGCCAGTTTTTGGCTCAGCTCATTACTCCAAATGTTCCTCACAACTCCTCTGTGGGCTCCTTTATACTAATCATGCAAATGAGTGTGCTCTCTGCTGTTTTCCAAATGACTTAAAGGAAGGTACATCATTTTATTTGCCTTTGTCACTCCCTCGGTCTCCAATAGGATTCAGCATGGTGTTTTGCAAAGGCACATTGAATGAATAAATCAATTAATTAATAAACTTGATTCCCCCCTTCTGGAAATACTCCTTCTATCGCTTCTTCTAGCTATGTTTTTTGTCCTCTGAGTCACAAATTAAATATCAATTCCTATCCAATAGCATAGGCTCCAAGCACTTACCTACTGAAAGATTAATCTCCAAAACATGCCATCTATTAAGCGTGGCAGTGTGAATGTAAATATAATGTTCTTATCTTTGTAAATAGGATGAGTGCCATGTAAATGCAGATGCGTTACATTTTATTTAATTCTACTTCTACAACGTATAGTAGATTTATGTAACTATTACTTCCCTTTAAATTGTAAAGATCACACTCCTTCCAGAAATATAAAATGTACAGGAAACCCAGAGATATCAAGATAGTTAATTAGTTCTAAAATCACTCACTTGCTACAAAAACCATTATTTCTACTTTAAAATTAGAAAGAACAACAACAACGCAGTTGGGTTTTGAGGGGGTTTTGTGGTCAAAAACACTTAATTCAGTGACCTCAGAAAAACATTCTGTAAGCTTGCTACTGTTTGTCAGAATACAAATATCATTGACTGGAGAAGAAAAAAAGAGACCAGGAAAAAAAAAAAAAACAACCAAAAACAAACCGAAAAACCCATATGACAAGATAATTTAGTTGGGGTTAAGAAAACATCTATTCAGTTTCAAATATGTATAATTGATGTAATTTTATTTTATCTATTTACAGTAAAATATAATTGTTTCACTTAAATAACATTAGGCTTTTATTCAAGTGAAAGAAAAGTCTAATCTCTATTATCTGCACTTGAATTGCTATCGTCACTTGTAAATATTAGGTTTCCCGTACATCTGTTTCATAATCCTCCTCCCAAGGATGACTAGCTGAAGAATTAAATGTCATGATGGCTGTACACCAGCTGCCATGCTTAAAGAGCCCTTCCTGGAAAGAGTTTAGTGAACAGGCATGGAGAATGCCATTCTTGGAAATAAAATTGTGGGCACCCAAGAATGTTTTTTTCCAGCAATTTTGTTATGTCTCCTCAAATTTAACACCAATCTAAAAACGATCTTCCTCTGGATTTGCACTTGTGATATAAACATTTACATAAAACCAAGATTTGAGGGAAATCAAGGGTTGCCATGACATGAATTATCCCAGTGGAAAAGATTGTTCTGCATTTTTAATCGATGTGCATGTTTGACTCATATTGTACTCATGTATGCTGTTCTTGTAAAATGGACAACTAAGGTTTTATAAAGAAAATGATGTGTGCTTTCTTTTTAAACATTGTCCAATATCCTCCCTTCATTTGTAGTTTCTTTCCCCTAAGAATATGTTAGGTACATTCAGAAATGTAGAACCTATAATACAAGTGGACCTATGATAGCAAAATTCGTTTTGAAAGTCGACTCATCCAAAAAGCTTCACTTCCTTGACTACAGTAAAGTATTTAACTGATAAAATCATGCAATTTTCATTCAAATGGAATGTTATGTATTCAATTGTTCCTTAGTCTTCTTATGTAAGATAATTGAAAACAATATAATTTAAATAAAAATAAAAGTCATGAAAAAGTCAAAGCTAGATAATTTAATCCCCTCCCTTAAAAACCTAGATGTATTCTTTTTTTTTTTTTAAAGATTTATTTATTTGACAGAGAGAGACACAACGAGAGAGGGAACACAAGCAGGGGGAGTGGGAGAGGGAGAAGCAGGTTCCCTGCCGCGCAGGGAGCCTGATGCGGGGCTCGATCCCAGGACCCTGGGATCATGACCTGAGCCGAAGGCAGACATTTAACGACTGAGCCACTCAGGCGCCCCAAAACCTAGATGTATTCTAAACTGTCAATCAGGATGAGAATGGAGCTTTAGGAGGAGAGATGTAGGTGGTAAATGCAGTGATATAGACCTGAAAGTGAGAAGTTTCATAGGATAAACAGCAAAATTTTGGGGTGAAACTCTCTTGAGCAGATAGAATTTTTCCAAGGGACCATTATTCAGTAAAGGTAAAGTTGACAGAAGGTTATTGATGAGGCTCATGTTAAATTGTTATATATTCTTCTTTGTAAAAAAGCCACAAAAGTGTGATTGAATATGTTTAATTAATTTTCAAACTCTAGGGAACTAATAAACTTTAAAGATAATTGGTAAGTAGTAACAGTAGTTGTAATAATTGCTATAATGTAATTAGCAATCGTACTATAGTAGTAATAATAGTACTAGTTGATATTTATCAAGCACCTATTTCATGCCTAATATATGTAGTAAACTATATGTATTAAGCGATTTATATGAATGAAGCACATGGTCCAAGATCTTAATGCGTAGATGAGGTGGAGCTAGAATGAGAAACTCAATGGGCTGACTCCTGAGCCTGGCTGGCCACTCTGCTCTGCGCCTCTCTATTATCATTATCACCACATGGGGGATGAGAGCATAGAGACGACATAAACTAAGTCTTTAGAAAGAATACATTTAAAATTATGGTTTATAATTATTTCTTAATTACTTTTAAGTTACCATTATGTAGGTTATTGGTATTTGAAAGTGGAGAAAAGCGATGAGTAAGGAGAAAGAAGTGGTCTAGGCAGACAATAGAAACAAAGATAGTAATTTTAAAACCATTTAAATGTTGTGCTGAATTAGCTTAACTCGAAAAGCTTCTAAATAGAGAACAATAACAGAAAGACAGAAAAAGAAAGAAAATAGACTCATATTCCATTACACAGTGAACAAGGGCAAGTGCTCTCTTTAAATTGATGCGGTATTTTACCAGTGAGCGTTCGTGCCTGCCTCATTCAGGGCCCATTACAGAGCATTTAGTCCATGCAGACTTTCTGGACTCGGCTGCCCTGCTGTGACAGGAATCTTGAGCCCTAAACATTGCTGTTTGTGTTAGGATAGTCACAGGACCCACAGGTAGAGGAGGGATTCATATGGGAGACCTGAGCCAAGCAGGTTATTTCCCTTCAGAACTTCAAGAACATAGACTGTAGTCAACCAGTACTGGATGCCAGCCAAATGATATATTTTGGGGTTAAAGCTGTAGGGATTGAGCCATTTGAGGGTGATACATAAGCAGAGGAAGCCATTCTACTGACTGAAATGGGAAAGTACAGCAAACAAGCAGAGAGGCAAAACAAGAGCTTTATAAGCTCTGAGAGCCAGAAATTAAGTCTAGCTTCCCAGGTTCTGTGAGACCAGACTCTCCTTATGTTCATTTCTCAAAGTCTCTGAGGCTGGGTTTATTTCACAACAACCCCTTATCTGATCCTTGCATAAGTGACTCATGTATCCTTGAAATTAAAATGACCTCGACTGGAACCAAATAAGAGTAGTATGCCAATTTCCATTTTCTCATCTGAAGATGTTAACTTGGTTTAGATTTAAGAAAGGAGGTGTGAGAAGTGGAAAAGTCTGACCTCATGTAATTTTTTTTTTTCCTTTTTGATGAATGGACAAACAGCAGAAAATGGGCTTCTTGGAGCTAAGTCTGATGAGATACTTCCTAAGCCAGGCCCCCTAATTCAGTAGCTAAAAACCTCAGCTTCTGGTCAAAGGAACAACTAGAAAGTAGAAGGTGAAGTAAATGAGAAATTCCAGGATTCACAATTGAAAAAGTTACACTGAAATTCAATACAAATGTATCCAAGTTATTCATTTTATTTAAAATTTTCCCATTAAGATGTTTTTTTTTCACCATCAGGTTTTAAGTTGGTGACATCACAAAAATGACATTTTGTCATTCTTTTCCACAAAGAAATTATATTACATTTTTGACTCATTCAATTAACATTTATTTAGTGTCCAACCTCTGCTTGGTGCCGGGGTTTCAAAGGAAATAAGATATATCCCTAGTATAAAAGTAGCTTCCAAGTTACAGGAGAAAATGCTGATTTTGAAGTACAAAAGCATATTAAACTTTTTTAAATGATTTTTTAAAACTCGATAATAACTTATTAATATTTTCCAAAAATTAAGTTATAGTCGAAATTAGGTTAAGAGTTTTAAGCAAATTTGCTTAACTGATGATGAATCTATCTTTATTAAAACTTATTTGTGAAATATACTACTGACGAACATTAAATCCAAAACAAATCTGCCTAATGATTTAATCAGGTGCTTAATGAAATACTTCAGTTTCAACTATGTCATAAAAATTCTATCAGACAAAAATAATACTTAACACATTATTCTCCTATGGCTTCTTATGGGTGGACTTGTGAAATACATTATTTAGGACTCTACTTGAAACTGATGCACTGTATGTTAAATCATGTTGTGTAAATTCAGTGTGTTATTTTAGCACAAGGGAGTAATGACTTACACATTTACCAATCCTCGCTGCATCAACACTAAACTCAGTGATAATATAAAGTAGGTGCTTAATAAAAATTGTTGAATAAATGAATAACTCAAGAGTAAGCATTTTAAAATCTATTTTCTATGCTAAGCAATACACAAAGTGAAAAAAATAGCTTTCTTAATTAAGGGCTAAGGATATATTTAGGAATATGATACGCATGTAAATATTCTCTTTTTTATTCTTTACTTTCTCACTTTGCTTTAGGAAAGTGATAGCTAATATAATATGGCTAACTATAAGGAAGGGGGGTAACTTAATATAAATGTATTCATTTTGTGCAGTAGCATATGGAACTATTTCATGAATGACCCTGGTAAGGATTCTGGACTCAGACAAAGAATGAATATGCTTTTTTCTGTCTCTCAGGCCAGTTCAAATTAGAAAGGCATGAGTGCTTTCAAAGAAAAATCAAGCACACTTATGGTAGATACTCTTTATATCAAACAAATTGTTAAAATTATTTCAAAAGGGAAATCCTTGATTTTCAGACATGGATGAGCCAATCAGAGGACATAATTAAAACCAAATGCAAAGAAATTCAGTCATCCTTTTCAAATGTGTAGGTTGTTTATGTGTGGGGATAGAGGACATGGAAGAAAGGATATAGATAACTGACAGTTTTGAGCACAGGTGAATTTAGATCATTATATTTAGGTATAAAAATAATATGACAAAATAAATCAACAATTTCCTTAAACTTCTGAAAACTCATTGACATTTCATAAAATTTTGTTTCTTAAGAAAAATACAGTTTTAAAAATTGTAAATATAATTCATGTTTATTATAAATGAGATATAATATCCCCTATTTCACCCCTCCATATTTTCTGACATCAGTAAGTTAAACTTCTGTATGCAGTGATACCCTCCCAACATTTTCTGAGTTCTTACATTTACCTGAGTTTCACTTGTCAACCCTCATTCTATCTGGTTCTTAACCTTCGTTAGACTTGAGGACTAAATATAAAAATCACAACCTGGAAAATAATTGAGGGGCGCCTGGGTGGCTCAATTGGTTAAGCGTCTGCTTCTTCTCAGGTCGGGATCCCAGGGTCCTGGGATCAAGCCCCACGTCGGACTCCCAGCTCAGCAGGGAGTCTGCTTCTCCCTCTCCCTCTGCCTCTCACCCCCACTGTGCTCACTCTCTCTCTCAAATAAATAAATAAAATCTTTTAAAAATAAGAAAATAATTGAAAGGAATTTAACATCATAATTTAAAACCTTCCCAAAAAAGAAAATTCCAGTCTCAAAGATTATCTTTAGTGACGTATTTCTCCAAATATTAAAGGAATAAGTGATATAAAATTTATACAAATTATCTCTAGAGACTAGAAAAGGAAGAAATACTTCCCAGTTCATTTTTTGAAACCAGCATAAGCATCATACCAATATGTCATATGAGCATTGCAAGAATGGAAAGTTATAACATGTCTCATGTACATAGATATAAAAGCAATGAACAAAATAGTCATAATCATATCTGTGTTATATGTATGTATACACACATACAGATAGGTGCATATACACACACACATATATAAAACACCACGTCCAAGTTGGAGTTATTTCAGGAATTTGAAATTAATTATTGTTCCCCAGACAATCAAAGTAATTTATCACATTAATAATAAGGGAAAAGAACCTATAACCATCCCCAGAAAAAGGATTGATAAAATTCAACAACCCTTTATGATAAACATTCTCAAAAAAACAGGAATTGGAGTAATCTCCCTTAATGTCATTAAGGATTATGTATCAAAAAATCTACAGCTATCATACTAAAAGGTGAAATATGTAATGCTTTCTCTTTAAGATAAGGATATGTAGTCTCATCACTTTTCAGTTTTGTACTGAAGGTCCTAGCCAATACAGTACAAGAGAAGGGAATTAAGCTTATAAATATGTTGGAGAGAAAGAAGTAAAATTACATTTATCACAAGTGATAAAAGTATGTCTAGAAAATTCAAAAGAATGTACAAAAATATTAGTATTAGCAAGTGAATTTAGAAAGATCATTTCATGCATGATCAATATGTTTCCATATACTAACAGCAAACAACTGGAAAAAATGATCAACTATTGTTTATAATATTATTAAAATCCAATGTTTTAGATCTTTTCTGAGAGAAATGTGTTAGACTTTTGCTGAAAGAATTTTTAAAAGACCTAAATAAATAATGGGATTTTCTTGCTCATGGGTTGGAAAACGCAATACTGTTCTCCCAAATTGATCTATAGTTTTAATGCAATGAATTTAAATTTCAGTAGGCTTTCTTTTTGTGGTAATAGAGAAACCCTCTCTAAAAGCCATGTGGAAATACAAATGACTTGGGTTAGGCAAGAGAAAATTTGAAAGAGAAAACAAATTTTGGAAAGCACACATAACCAGATTTCATACTTATGAAAGTTGCAGTAACAAAGACAGTTGGGTGTTGGTGCAAGAATAGGCTCTGATATATGACCACAGCATTAGTACAGTTTAGAGGGAAAGGATGATCTTCTCAATAAATGATGTTAAAACAATTGGATACTTATTTTAAAAAATTAAAAGACACTTGCTGTCTACCTCATACCATGTTTCAACTGTGAAAGCTAAAAATGTAAATAAATATTTTTTGAAGAAAGCATAGAACAACGTCATGGCCTTGTGGTAGGTAAATAAACATAGGATACCAAAAAATACACTTTGGAAAGCCACTGGCACATGGAACAACGTGTAAAACAAATAACAAGGAAAAAAAAAAAAAACTCCTTTCTTATTAATCAAACTATTTCACAATCTAGCTATACGCATCTGCATTTTGAATTATTCATTAGAAATAATGTGTATTTTTCTTAAATGTGGTTGGTTTAAAATAAACCCCACAGTTCTCAGGGACAAATTTCACGTTTTATTGTGGATTATAGAATGAATTCATTCTAATAAGTGAACTCTATTTTAACGCCACAATAAAAAGACTATGGGAAATTCAGAATGTACAAAGTAGTATCCCTTACATACCTAATAGACTGTTATAAATACTTGTTACATTTATATGCATAACTTTGGTGCACACACACACACACACTGCTTCTATGCGATAAAAAAAATTTGAATCATGCTATATATGTAATTTATATAGGAGAGGTGAATTAGAAATTGAAAAGTTTAAGAGTATTTCATGATACGACAGTTGGTCATTATCAAGGGTCTAAATACAGGTGCATATTCAATATATCATTATATATGAGCAGCAGGTTCAGTTCAAATTTAGACTTAAATGGCAACACTTTTATGTCAGAGACTAATAGTTATATATCCCAATATATATCCTTCTTTTCTTTTCTTTTTTTTTTTAACAAAACCTTGGTGGCAATGTACAACTTTTCTTGAATCTTGGTATGACTGTGGAACTAAATTCTAGCCAATGAATTAGACCCTACAATGATGGAGGACTGAGTCAGACAGAACTTGGTGGATCTGTCTTCCAGCCTATTGTATTCCTTCCTGATAGATACTTTGTCATTGTCAAACATTTGAGTCTTTACTATGTGTTAAGAACTGTCCTTTTGGTTTTATGTGTACTCTCTAGCTTAATCGCCACAATGATCCTGAGATGAGTACCACAATCATCTCATTTTAACAACAAAGGGAAACTGAGTTTTGAGGAGGATAGCAAGTGGAGAAGCATGGATTTGAATCCAGGCTGAGGCTGTTAATGTAATTTTGTTTAATATGCTTTTGATTTTCCTTCATGTTTTATTTGTTGCACATACTAATGACATTGTCCCTCAGTATTTGTATTTGTGTTTTCTCAACCTGCTCACAAGAGGTTTCCAGTGATGTGTCTGCTTCCTTTGGTGTTTTCGTCACCTTTATGATTTTCCTCTGAAAAAGACCAAATGTTTCTAGCATTCCATTTGGCATGTTTCTGAAAGATATCCTGAACAAATGCTTGCAGTGCCTCATCAGTGGACATGGTTTTGAGATGATACCATAGAGGTGGGGCGCCTGGGTGGCTCAGTCAGTTAAGCCTCAGACTTGATTTCGGCTCAGGTCATGCCCTCAGGGTCTTGAGATGGAGTCCCGCGTTGGGCACCCCCTCTGCTTCTCTCCCAGCTAGTGTGTGCTCGCTCCCTCTCTCTAAAACAAACAAACAAACAAATAAATAAAATCTTGATACCGTAGAGGCATGTGTTCAGTGTGAGGGGGGAGGAGGGAGGAATTAGGGAGGGAAGAAGGAGAGGAGGAATTAATGCCTAAGATCACGGCTACAGGTAATTACCTTTGCTTTTATTGTTAAGGGCAGCTATAACCCTCCATTCTTTATCTGAAAAAAATTCCTAGTATCCTTTCATGACTTTCAGGCTCATCAAGTAAATATAATGAGTAAAATTAATTGGGAGACTGTGTGTTTCTGGCTTCATGGGTTCATTGTCTCATTGTTCATGGCAGCACCTACTCCATACAGCAGATGGCATGGTCGTCTCTAGCTACAGAAATGCGAGCCACCAGAACTAGTATTCATGAGGAAGAAAATGGCACTTATTATTAATTCACCATATATGAGTAACATGTGGGAAGTGACCATAGATTTAAAATTTCCTTTCACCTTAACACACATTTATTTAATAGAGTGTATATATATATGCCAAATTGAAGTATATTCATACAGACATATTTGGTTGTATAAGCCCCATAAAATGCTTAGCATTGGAATTAATTATTGCATAAAATACTCCTCATGCTCATAAAAGTTAACGCTATTGAGAAGTAATAATCAAGAAGTTACAGACATTTTACCAGAGAAATGGCTATATGATGTGTGTTATATTGTAAAAAACAGTCAAGTGATCACTATGAAAATGTTGATATGTTTGACAACCACCACGATGTGACAGTCCTGTACCCCTAGCCTTGAAATTCACTGGAACGCTTAGGTGCTTCTAGTGCCTCCTTGGATGAAGTATTGGTTATTTATTAAGAGTATGACTAGCTTCACTAAATCTTAGCTCCAATATTGAGTTGATGGGTAACACATGGAGTCAGTTATTTATCCTTGTTTCCTTAACTGGAAAATGGGGGTGATAATAATTGTACTACCTTGATGGAATTGTTCTAAGAAATCAGTGACTTAGTACATACAAGGTTTAGAATACCAGAAACATCCAATAAATATTAACTGTTAATAGCAGGTGTAGTAGTAATAACAGCAACAGTGGTCTGGCTTCTGAAGATAATAAAAAGGAAGCAACAATACATTGCTGACGAGAAATTTTAAGAAAGGGAGAGTATATATTTTTACATGGGAAATCATGTCCAATACATTTGGTTGTAACTGTGTGAGAAATGATCATCCATGATCTCATTTTTCAAAACCATATTCAAATTGTAAAAGCAAGGCACTCTCTAGTGAACCATAGAGTTCAGTTGTCTAGGACTGGTTTGTTGCCTTTTCTTCCCACCCTGAAAGAGTTTCTGTTGGGTTAGTCATGTTAAGGTAAAGGCTCTCTAAGATCACCGCCTGCTCTGTCAGGCAGTCTCAGTAATACCACAAAGTACTGTCCGAAATAACAGCTGGGAACATAGCACATGTTAAAATGAGTCCTTACTGAAACAATAGTAATTGAGGAAAAGTTTGAAACTGAGACTTAAGGGTAATATAGTACGATCTTTGGTATATTTATTGATGAGATATTTTTAAGGCAAAATGAAGAATTTGATATAAAATTCCTCAGTTTGCATGGAATTATAATAAAATACTGTCTCCTCTGTAACAAAGAAACAATTTTTCACCTTTGGAATGTTGTACATGTAGTGCAACAGTCCCTCTAAAAAGTGGATGAATTTGACATCTGCATGATTGTTTATGTTTCTAGTTGATAAGGCACTGAAATGCCCCTACCAGTAATTGCATGATGAAACCAAGAATGTGATGTTAGAATCAATAATAAAAAACACACTTTTTTTTTCAGATAACAATTCCCTTGTGGGGACTGGATAAGGTAGATATATTGAGGGTCCTCACCTGTGTGTATGAAGTAGGAAAAATAGGGGTTAGATTATCCTGTATTACTGACGGTAGCCCCAAGATCTGCCAAAAAGTGATGGCTAAAGCAAAATCTTTCTTTTGGCATATACATACTTTTCCCATGTACTAAATGGAGAAAGGAGAAATATCTATAGGCAGTGACAGTCGTCAGCAAACTTGAAATGGTTACTATGCAGAGTATATTTAGAACAAAACTGTGATTTGCCTACAAAATTAATTCTAGAACTCATTCAAAATTCACAGTCTAGACTTTATTTAAACACACAAACTGTAGTCTTTCTTTGATTATATACAATGAATAACATATTTGAATTTTACCTTGCATGAAAAAACACAAAATTTTTATGTGTAACTTACTGTGATTAAAAAAATGTACATACACGTTTCCCCCAATTGAAGAATGATATATCATAACTTATAAATCTTTCATGATAAATATTATAAATAAACAACATGAAGAAAAGGATTATTTAAGAATATCTAACTTCAGTTTTATTAAGAAGTAAAAATCCAAGCCAATAAGCACCAGAGCTCATAGTCCAAATGGTCAGTGCATGGTGATGGATGTGAACTTAGGGAAACAGTATCCAACTCTGGCAATGACCTTCGACCTCGAAGGTTGTAGTTGGAGGTAAGTAGAATCATGTATATTGCTTACCTGAGTGGTTCATATATGTATAAGTATTTCTGATAAAAAAGAATATACTTAAGTAAAGATTTATGGGAAAATGAAGGAATGAATGAATGAATGAAATCAGTCAGTCATTATACTCTATGGATGTGGGTGTTCTGTCTGGTTATAGGACATTTTGGCTATCATCTCAATTATGGTTAAACAAATCCCATAGTTCCATTAGATATGTACAGTGCACTGTATTTACTCTGGAGGAAATTCTTCTTTTTAAAAAAAAAAAAAAGTTTTATTTATTTATTTGCCAGAGAGAGCACAAGTAGGCAGAGCAGTAGACAGAGGGAGAGGGAGAAGCAGACTCCCCACTGCGGGACTCGATCCCAGGACCCTGGGATCATGACCTGAGCCGAAGGCAGAGGCTTAACCGACTGAGCCACCCAGGCACCCCTGGAGGAAATTCTTCAAACTTAAGTTTAATTTCCTTTCTCTACCTCTTCAAGTTCACTAGTAACAGGTGAAACTAAAAAAGCTAAAGGGGAACGCTCCTACACTGTTGGTGGGAATGCAAGCTGGTGCAGCGACTCTGGAAAACAGTATGGAGGTTCCTCAAAAAGTTGAAAATAGAGCTACCCTACGACCCAGCAATTGCACTACTGGGTATTTACCCCAAAGATACATATGTAGGGATCCGAAAGGGTACGTGCACCCCGAAGTTTATAGCAGCAATGTCCACAATAGCCAAACTATGGAAAGAGCCAAGATGTCCATCGACAGATGAACGGATAAAGAAGAGGTGGTATATATATATATACAATGGAATATGATGCACCATCAAAAGGAATGAACTCTTGCCATTTGCAACGACGTGCATGGAACTGGAGGGTATTATGCTGAGCGAAATAAGTCAATCAGAGAAAGACATGTATCATATGATCTCACTGAAATGAGGAATTCTTAACCTCAGGAAACAAACTGAGGTTCCTGGAGTGGTGGGGGTTGGGAGGGATGGGGTGGCTGGGTGATGAACGTTGGGAAGGGTGTGTGCTGTGGTGAGCCCTGTGAATTGTGTAAAACTGTTGAATCACAGACCTGTGCCTCTGAAACAAATAATACATTATATGTTAAAAAAAAAAAAAAGAAGATAGTAGGAAGGGAAAAATGAAGGGCGGAAATCGGAGGGGGAGACGAACCATGAGAACTATGGACTCTGAGAAACAGAGTTCTAGAGGGGTGGGGGGTGGGGGGATGGTTTAGCCTGGTGATGGGTATTAAAAAGGGCACATACTGAATGGAGTACTGGGTGTTATACACAAACAATGAATCATACAACACTACATCAAAAACTAATGATGTAATGTATGGTGATTAACATAACATAATAAAATTTTAAAAAACCCCTACTTTTATAAAATAGAGAATCGGTCTTGTGTGAAGTATATAGAAGCGATTGAGTTCAGTATTTCTAGAAACTTGGGTAACACCATAAATGTATTAACTACCCAGTTGTGCATTTGAACTCATCATGGTGAAGGTAAATTTTGTGTATTAATTATTTATTGCTGCTTCACAAATCATCCCCAAAATTAGCAGACGGAAAAAACTCACATTATCTCACAGTTCCTGTGGGTCAGTAATCTGGGCACGGTTTAGCTGGGTCCTTTGTCTCATTGTTTCTCATAAGACTGAAATTAAGATATGGACTCAGGGTTTGCAGTCTTATCTGAAGGCACAACTTTCAGGCTCTTCTGTAGATGCCAGGAACATTCAGTTCCTCTCAGGACTGGACTGAAGGTCTCAGTTTCTCTCTGTCTATTGGCTCGATTCCTTCCTCAGTTCCCCAACACAACAAGTTGCATGCAACTGAAAGAATGCAAGCCCTGAAAGTAATAGAGTCAGCTCTCAAGGTGGAAGTCACAAAAAGTAACCTAATCACGGAAGTCATATCCTGTCAGCATTGCCATAGTTTATTGGTCGGAAGCAAGTTGCTCAGGGGGAGAGTATTACACAAAGCTGTGAATACCAAGAGGTATGGATCTTTAAGAGCCATCTTTGAGGCTTCCAGGCACAGTATGACTTGTTGAGTTTGTCCTTAAATTGCCAGGCATTAAGATTCTAAATCTTTAAGATTCTAAAGATTCTTTTGCCAGCAAAAAGATTCTAAATACTTTTAGCAGATAACTTGTTTTGTGTATTTAAATTTCATCTGGATGCTCATATTGGTTTAATTCAAGCTGTTTCACAATATAAAGGTTGGGAGGAAAAAAATATATATAGGAAGAAAAAGTATCCTATGAAATCAGCAGCAAGAAAATCTGCTGTAGTTTCTGCTCACATCCAAGAAAACTGGAAGGCAAGAAAGCCCCTTGCTTATTTTTTGCCAAACCATACTCCCTGGAAATTTAATAGATATTGAATGAATTCATGTTGAAGTATGGAAGAATATGACTAAATTATTTAGACATTTTTTTTCCTCTTCACTATTTCTTCAAAGCCTTTTTGGTGGTTTGGGTTTGAGAAGTTTCTTTTATCCTTTTTCTCGTTTATAAACAGACTATAACATAACTAGGCAATTAACAACCACTGTTACTCACTATTTTAAAGTCCTAATTTTAATGACATTCTTATGTAAATAAAACTGAAGTTGAAATTAAAATAATGATTACAACCCTTTTAAAACCTACTTTTCCAGTAATGCCTAAGAATACTTGAGTATGCTACAGATACTGAAACAAATCAGAAGTTGTATTTCTAGGCCTGATATTAAGAAAAAAAAATTAGTTGTAATAAAATTATTATAAGTTTCCTGAAGGAATTTTTCCAAGGTGTTCTAACTTTATAGTGAATCTCTTATAATGATCTCCCTTATCCAAAATTGGTAATTCCTCATTTTTTCTTCTGGAAAACCTTCCCACCTTCCCTTCCTTCTCGGACTCCTTTTTTTTTTCCTTTTCCTTTCTTTTTGTTTTTCTTTCTTTTATAAAATAAGAGTAATAGTATACAGTTTTATTCCCTGTCCTATGTTTTCTTTATTGTGCACATCTCATTTATCCATTTCTAAAAAATTAGCTTCCAAATCTTCCTTTGGGTGAATGTACTATAGTTGGATTACTATCTTAGAATTAAGACTGTTATTGTGTCTTCTTATTTTAAATATGCAGAAAATAACTGGAAAGTCTGCTTTGAGAGGCTTCCTAGAAAGGAAGAAAATCCAGAAAGGAAGAAATGTATTAAGATACTCCCTTTTCCATCCTCTCATCATGATATGTATTTCAATTTTTATTTTATTTTTTTTGTAATTTTATTGGCATTCTTTGAGTATTAGTGATACTGAATGTTCGTGTACAATTATGGATCATTGGTGTTTCTTTGGTAAATTGTCTTATCTCTTGTAACATTTATTATTTATGATTTAAGGTTTCTGATTTATAGGATATTCCAATGTTTGTGTGTGGAAATGCTTTGATTTGTTTTAAATTTCCATTGCTTTTCGGAATAATATGTCCTTTGCAAGGGAGTACATGGCCTCTGACAGATCCAGGCTTATATCAGCCCAGGCCGCCATCCTGGAGAAAGGAAATACTTTCTCCTTTCCAGTGTTTTTGTACAAAAGTTCGAGATTTTATCAGATCTCTGCCAATAATGTGCTTGAAGGATAAGGTACTTTATTGGCCAAGCCTGAGTTGAATCCTCACTTTTAAAATTTCGAACATAGTTCAATAACTGGAACTTCTATTAAAGCCACATGAATGAGGAAGTCAGATTCCTAAAATAAATCTGGGTGTTACTTCCAGAACAAATGAAGAAGAAGAAATCTAGCAAAATAGAAATAGGAGATGTTATACACAACTCTAGGGCAGAATGTATTAGAAAATTTCAATCTCCAGCTTAATAAGCTTTTTACTTTATTTTGCACAAATTCTGCGATTTTTAATGGAATAATTTTGCATACGTGGAGTAGAAAGCTAGAATAATACAGGAAATGATTTTGCTTCAATAAGCATTTATTCTTTTTTTGCTGTTCTGGTGAGATTTGGAAAACTTACATACAATCATAATACCTCTAGAATAACATAGCAAATCTTTTCCTTTTGTTGTGCACCTTAATGAGTTTTAAGAATCAATTAAGTCAAAGTGCTAAATAGTAATAAAATCACAAAAACTGGTTAAAAATAACATAACCAAAAGGTAATACACAATAAAAAATAAAAATCCAGAGCAGTATGTACAGTATACACTTTGGCAAATTACTATATTGTCCCTTTGTGCATAAAGACATCTGCAGATGATGTTTCTAACTTCACCATAAGCTTCTATATAACTGGAACTACATATATTCAGCTTCCTAGAAGTTAATTTTGAATGATCAATTTTTAAAGGGATATTATTAGAACATGGCTGAAAGTGAATCCTGGCTTTTAGATTTCCTGTCTGTTAGTGTAAATTTAATTTCTGTAGAACTTAGACATGACTCTATCTTATTTAAAATAATTAAAACATTCAGATTAAAAAGGGTAAATCATAGTTTTAGTTTTATTTTCTGCTTAGAATTGTAAAACCCCATTCACAATTATCTGGGATCTATGTAATTCTAGTTTTTACACAATGGAAACTAGGATGCATATATGCAAACATATAAACTAATTTTCAAGATAGCTACCATGACTTTTTTCTTTTTTAAAAAAGTTCTCACTTTTTAAGTGACTTTCAGTTTGTTCACTACAAAAGTGTTCTCATCATTTCACCTGCTATGTGTAATAACACTAAATGAGAGATGAGATTATGATGATAGTAAGAAGGTGACCCAATTAAATCTAATTATCAGATTCTGTTATTTTAAAGCTCATCCCTTTCTATCTTTCCCCCTGTAATTTCCCCAGAGATTTCACTCTGGAGTCTACAGGATTTGAAGATGCTAAACTTCTTCCTGTTCTTTGATGCTCATCAAGAATCTTGTTTTTTAAAGCAGTCATGGAAATAAAAACTTCTATCTATTCTCCCAAATACCCTTCCTTTAGGCAAGGCTCTTAATGAAATCCAGAATTTAAAGCCACAGTAGCAAAATATTTAATTTTAAAAGAAAGTTCTATTAGTATACATTAGCTAAAATTGGGTGGCTAGGGCATGAGGACAAGAGGCATCAGAACCGTCTTTAATAACAAAGTGTTACCACATGGAAGAGGGATTAAAACAATTTTGAGAGGCTTCTCAGAGAATGCATTAAACCAGAGGATGAGATGAGCATAGCCTACACAAGGAAGATGCTCTCTAACAACTAGAGTTGCTCCTGACTCAAGTGGTTGCTAATTTATTGGCTATTTTTTAGAGGGATGCACAGGGAAGAAATTGGGTTGGATAGTCTCCAAGCCTGCTTTCCATCGGAGATCCTGGTGATTAAGCCTTTAGTGAATCCAGAGAAAGTCTTAAATTTCTTCTGTAAACTACTATATGTAGCACAGGTCCCAATATTTCATTAATACTTACTATCTAATCATACAGATTAAAAAGCCAAAACTCTGACATTAGAAAAAAATTATACATTATTCTTATGCGTAAGTCCTCTTATAAAATTGGCTCTTTTGATATAGGTAATCACAGTTTTACTTTATGATGTTGACTTTTTTCATTCTGTTTTCTTGTGGAAACAATAAGGAGAAGATATCACTGAGCATGCAGTCATAAAAGACTTCATAGGAGAGGTAGGATTTTTCATGTTTTGGCAATAAGTTGTAAACTATTACAAACTACCCTAGAATACACAAAAAATAAAGCCAATTTAATAAACAAATAGCATTTATACTGATTGAAAAAGGGAAAAGATGAAAATATGGACAAAGAGCCTAGTTTTATAACTTCTTAGGAAAACTCAATATCAGAAAATAACAGCACTGAAATCCACCTTTTTAATTTTATTTCTTGAATTTGCTTTATGCAAGGTTCAACAATCTTTGTAGTTAGTTGTCGTGCATGTTAAAAAGAGAAAAAGAAAACACTGCCAAGTATTTTCACAAAATTGTGATTTCACATTCCAGAAGCAGGGCTTGAAGAGTATGTCCTGGTTAATGGACTATAGATGAGTGATTTTTATGACTCTCTTTTTGTTAACAGATAACAAGTAAGCTTGTCAACAGAAGCATCTTCAAATATATGAAAGGAAGCACATCTAAAGAAGTGAGCAGTTTCCTTTGATGCTCTCTTGATAGACGAGTTGGATTATCCTGTATAGTCACTCACTATTCAGACCAAGTTAGAAAAATTAATTCCACCTCTGGCTTTATCTGTTCATTTGTAAATCAAAAGAAGTTAGTTTAAAAACAAAACAAAACAAGAAAACACCACCTTTATTGACTTTAAGGTGCTCTCTGATTGAGAATTTAATTAACAGTTTCCAAGTTTGTAAAGAAAAGAAAGATTAAGTTGGGTTGCAAGTCATACTGGGATTTTTCTTCATCCTGTAATTATTTGAAGGCTGTAAGTGGTGACAGTAAAGAAGGAAACCTAATTTGCTATATTGTGGAACTGCATATTGGAAAAGCATGGAAGTATGGTAGAAATAATCCTGCATAGAGGATAAAGATATTTTGGTTTTAGCCTTGACTGTGAAACAACTAACCATATGACCTTGCAAAGTCATTTCATTTAGTTATTAAATTTCATAATTTGTAAAGTCAGGGATTGACTAGACACATTATTTTCAAATAGTTTTTGCCCATGAAATTCTGAGGCAGCCATGAAGGTTCACCATCCAGATCTTTCTTCAAGAGAGAACTTTCTCCAGGGAATGTAATTAGCTGACGGCCCCAGCTGCTGCACCTTTAGAATCTGATAGGCTGCTCTCTTCCTGGGCTTCTTCCAGTGACAAAGAACAGTGGGAGTACAAGAACTGTGTTATTTGTGCCTCATGAGGGTAATTTCGTTCCTCCATCAGGTAATCTTTGCTCAGAATCTCTCCATCAGGTTAGTGGGAGTTTCTCAGAGTTGCCCTGTAGTTCCAGCCTCTTACCACTCAATCCTTTCCCCTTCCCTCTCTTTCTTCACTGGTATCAGATCAACATTGTGGTCTGGAGTGCACCCATGTGGCAGCCAGGAGAATGTACCTCACAGACCTCCAACAGTTGGGAGAATAATTGACCAAGGGCTCCATCTGCTGTGCCTTGACAGCCACTGCCAAGTTTGCAAGGAGACTGCTTTTCACAGGATGCTGCCGACGAATGACTGAGGAATGATAAGGTAGGCCCATTCCTGGTAGACATAACATTCCTCTGACGGTTAACTTTAGCTTGAGAACCCTCCGGAACCTTGCTGACCCCTCTCTTAGATTGCACAGTTGTCTGAGATGCTTCCATTCAACCTTCCCTCATGCCTTCCCTTAGTATGGGACTTGTATTATGGTCTGAGGACTCTCCCAGGCTTCTCCAGGTACCTGCTTATTTCCTTTCACACAGGCATTCCTGTTATAAAATTCTGATATTTTTTATTCCATCTTGGCATCTGCTTCCCTGAAGATTTTTTTTTTTTTAAGATTTTATTTATTTGACAGAGAGAGACACAGTGAGAGAGGGAACACAAGCAGGGGGAGTGGGAGAGGGAGAAGCAGGCTTCCCGCTGAGCAGGGAGCCCGATGTGGGGCTCGATCCCAGGACCCTGAGGTCATGACCTGAGCTGAAGGCAGACGCTTAACGACTGAGCCACCCAGGCGCCCCATTCCCTGAAGATTTTGATATCACATCCCGTCCATTACTGCTGTTCCTTCTCACTTTTATCCTCTACAGATATCTCCTGCAATCAATATCTCACACTCTTAGCTCCATATTGGCATCTGATTTCTAGAGGTCTCAAACTGGCACAAATCCTTTCTTTGAGCGAAATTCAACAGAAAAAGGCCACTATTGGAAGTAACAGAATGGTCCTTTTCTGACTGAAGCAAGATTTGGGGACCAAGGATTTCCCTTATTCACTGCCACTCACCCCACCTTAGCCTCAAGCGGGAGTTCCTGAATCATCTTTGAGAAATGTTTTAGTATATGGGAAAGACAGTTTAGAAACTCATGAACAAGATGTCCTAACACATTAAATGGTATAATATTATATAACATCTAAAAGTTGTTTTTTTTTAACACAATTTTATTTATTTATTTTTAGAGAGAGAGCATGAGCAGGGGGCAGGGAGGGGGAGAGGGAGAGGGAGAGAATCTTAAACAGGCCCCAGGCAGGGCTCAATCTCACAACCCTGAGATCCTGACCTGAGCTGAAACCAAGAGTCAGACACTTAACCGACTGAGCCACTTGGGGGCCCCACATCTAAATGTTTTCATTTAGCCAAGCTATGGTAGAGGGTCCCCTGGCAGCAGCCGCAGATATCAGGGGACCAAACAAGGGTTAAAATTCCCTTCGGTGAGATACGGGCAACCTGGAGCTAGGGAGAGAACAAAGATGCTATCCACCAGCCTCCGTTCGCTCAAAGCAGCTCCTAGATGTAGGCCAAGCCAGAAGCCTGATGCTCAGGCCAAGCACAGAGGCCGGTTGCACAGAAAGACTGGGGAGTGTTTCAATCTGCTGCCTTCGCAATGCCCCGAGGGTAGTAACCTGCCAGAACTCTTCTTCTAATTGTTTCAGTGCCACGGGACCCCAGAACACACCGTCCCCAGGCCTCCGGAGCCAGGCCATCAAGAGGATCCCCTGGGCGGCACCAGAGTGCGCAAGCGCTCCCTTCCAGGAGCGCTGGGGCGCGTGGACGAGGGCGAGCGTCAAGATGGCGCCCTCCAGGCTTCGACCCTGGTGGGCGTTCGAGCAGGCCCTACGTGTGCGTGTCAAATTAAATGCCTGCCCATCAAGCCAACACTTTAATATAAGCAGAAGAGCCTCCTTCCCTCACTGGTTATGATCAGCTGCCACTGCGCTGGGCCCCGAGACAGGTAAGTCCACCTGCGTGAGCTTTCTGAGAGGCATTTCTCAGCTTGTCGCAGTTTTGTGGGTGTCTCAGAGTTGGTTTTCAAAGCTAGGTGTTTTGGACGCTGGTCTCTCACATGCAGCTCTTAAAATTTGTGGGTGCCGGATGTGGGGTTCAAATATTTCAAAGAGAAGCTCTGGGTTTTGAGGTGCCTCCTGACTGTGGGTCGTTGTGCTGGAGGCTGGGTTTAGGGCGTGATTGTCTCAGCCACCCCTACTCTCTGGATGTGTTTTTTTGTTTTTTTTGTTTGTTTGTTTTCTACTTTGCTCAATTTGTAGTCTTTGCTCAGCTGGCCTTGAGGTCCCCCCTCCCCGCAAAGGAAACTGTTTCCGGCGTCTTGGGTGGCTCAGTCCCTTAAGCTCTGGTCTGCCTTCGGCTCAGGTCATGATCTTGGGGTCCTGGGACCACTCCGTGGGCTCCCTGCTCAGCAGAGAGTCTGCCTCTCCCCCTCTTCCCAACCCCCTCCCCCTCTCTCATGTGCTCTTTCACTCTCTCCCTTTCTCTCTCTCTCAAATAAATAAATAAAATTTTTAAAAAAAGGAAACTGTTTCATATATATAGCTGTAGACTGGAGGTGAGTTCAGGATCTTCCTAGGTCGCCAATCTTGAACCAGAACCTCCTATTTCTCTTGTAATTGAGAATTTTCAATTTGATTTAATCTCTATTTCTTTGTTAGACTTTTACCCTTTCCTGATTCTACTTGTTTATTGGCTCTAATTTTCTGTGGTTTGAGATATCAGGAAGATTTTTTTTTTAAAGATTTTTATTTATTTATTTGACACAGAGAGACACAGCGAGAGAGGGAACACAAGCAGGGGGAGTGGGAGAGCGAGAAGCAGGCTTCCCGCGGAGCAGGGAGCCCGATGCGGGGCTCGATCCCAGGACCCTGGGATCATGACCTGAGCCGAAGGCAGCCGCTTAACTGACTGAGCCACCCAGGCACCCCGAGATATCAGGAAGATTTGTTAAAAATTGTATGTGAAGACAGAGGAGGACAAGTGAAAAAAAATTACATTACTTGAATGTAAAAATCATTCATTTGGAGTCCATTGTAGACAAATACTTTTTGCACCTTAAAGGGAACTGAGCAGCTAGCACTTCATCTGACAATTTCATATTTTCTCCTATTTCCATGAAACACACTTTGTTCAGTGTCTAAGGTGATTCTCCCTTGGTCAGTGAGTACAGTACCTGAGACTTACCTTACGCTAATTCCTATTAGAAAGTAACGAAACCTTTTTATTTGCTCTTCTGTTGCTCTGATGTACACGTCTTGGTTGGAGGTGAGGCAGGGCTGGAGCAGGCAGGAGAAAAGAAATACTTCTAAATTAGACAGGTGAAAACAACAATGTAGTGTAGAAATAGTACACCAAATAGATTGGGGTGGATATATAATAAATCAGCGCCTAAAGAAAACTGTCCTATTAATGTAATTATTAGGGATTTTAATAAAAAGATAGCAACATAACACAGCCTGAGACCATCAGATGTTCAGATTTTTTAATAACAAGGATCGAATCTGAAGTTATATTCATGTCAGGGATCCAAGCAGTTTTTAAATAGTTTACTTTGCTGTTTGATCCGGAATGCAAATTACTCAGACCCATTCACTATTGTAAGCATTAAAAGGGCAGTTTGTTCACATTATTCTGATATGTCATCACTTTTCAGGGCTCATTAGAAAGGTAAACGTGGTTGATACCTGTGAGTTATAGTCAACTCAGCAGGCATTTAAAACATTAAAGGTATGTGTTCTCTTTCAAAAGAGAAGGAGCTATGCAAGCAGAACTTTTTATGTCTAGAGTAAATAGGAATTATTGTCTTTTGTGGTAGTCAATTAATCACCTGGAGTTTTACATGTGATCCTGGCTAGGTTAGAAAGCTTTATTCATATTATTCATTCTTTCTATTTTAGCTTTGAAGAGTTGTTATGCTGTTAATTTCTTGGCATTCATTTTGAGTAATTTATGAAAAAGTTTGTATTTCATTGCCAGTATAGATACTATCCTACCTCCTCTGTGAAGCCTTTTCTGGCCACAGGCTGTCTTCTCTGATCAGAGTTTAAGTTGCTTTCTCTACCAGTAATTTGTCACTTTCTACATTGCACTGTAATATCTTTTGCCTCTGCATGTATTACATCTACAGAAATTAAGCTACTGAAAGTCAGGCATTTCTCTGAAATTTCTTTATATCCCTCAATTCTTCAAGAGTCTTTCATTCATTAGTTTTTTTTATTATTGAAGAATAGTTGACATAAAATATTTTATTAGTTTCAGGTATACAACATAGTAATTCAGTATTTATATACATTATGAAATGATCACCACTCATTCATTAACTCTTGGTTGCTTTGCAACATAAATTTCCTCAGCATATAACATGATTTTTTTCTTTGTAAATATTTTACTCTGTATTTTAGCTTGGACATATTCTGATAATGCCAGTAAGATACTGAATAAAACTGAAAATTCCCATATTTTACAATCTTAAACCATAATTTAGAAGTCAAATACTACAAACACTAGAGATGAAAGTCAGTTATTTATGTATTTACATGTAGATTTTCTGAGTCAGTGCATTGCATGTACATCAAAAAGGATTTATCATCTAGATAAAAACCTATCTGGAAACCAACCTGGCAGTCAGCTTGCCAGTTGCATAATATTCATTGATCTAATCGTCAGGTCCTTAAACTGCAAAATTAAAGAATTTGGGGCCTTAAGAAACATGGCTACCAACAGCTCCTAAATGTCACATCTTAAAAAAATCATCTCTAATGATCTATTGTCATTTTCTGTGTGCATTTAACCAGTATTAATTGACTACATACACTTAGTAATTTTATAAGTAACGGAATTCCACAGTGGAAAAAAAATTAGAGTTCACATTTGTGTGTGTGTGTGTGTGTGTGTGTATACCAATGTGTTGGAGCAGGGATTGTTAGTGAATATGTAAGATGTCAAGTTGTTATAAATAAGCAAAGAAAAATAAAGGTCAGTAAGGGGTGCAGGTTGTTGGATGTGGGTACTAATTTACACACATGGGTAGAGAAGGACTCTATAATGAGCTTACGTTTGAGAAGAGACATAAATGAAGTAAGCCATTTGGTTATCCACGGGAACAAAGTTCCATGAAGTGTAAATGGCAAATACAAAAACCTTAAGAACAGATCTTACTTGGCATGATTAAGGAATAGTAGGTGACCTAATACTATCTGAACAAGGGGAAATGTGGCAGAATATACAGTTGGAGAGGTGGTCAGGTATCTGGTCGTAGGGTCTTGCAGGACACAAAGAATTGTAGATTATATTCTGATGGAGTCAGTTGAGATATGATCTAACTTACACAAAGCACATAATGGTTAAGATAGACTATCAGAATTAATGCGCTGATAAAACATGATTTATACCGTTAGACTTGGCAGGTATTTAAAACATTAAGTATATGGGCTCTTTTTCAAAATGTCATCCATGTGATTAAATCATGTCTAGGACTTTGAATCTTAGGGATTAACCCCAAAATACTAAGACAGTTCATTTGTTAGTTACTGTTACTGTCTTATTTTAAGTGCTGGTGACACTGAATCTGAGTATTGTGGAACTTGAGAAGGGTTTGGTGACCTTAAGTCCAAGTGGGGGGTGCTGGTATCCATTGCTTAGGCTTTCAGCAGTTTCGTAGCTCTATTTGAATCATTCACATGGCATAGCACAGCTACATTTTCACAGGCCACTTTCTTTAGTCTCTCATATGAAGGAAAAAATTCTGAAAACCAGGCACTCTCCACATTGAAGAGACATTGCTGCCAAATGCGACTTCCACTACCGAATAAATATCATTGACTCTTTTGGACCAGTTGTCCCATTTTCAGCAGTAAGCCGTGGAACAAGTCCCAGTCCTCCGCATTTGGAGCTTCTCCCGGTGAGGTGAGAGAAAATTTGCAGCAAGGCATTCATGTCAAAAATCTCTTCTCCGGTTACAATGACAGAGAAACGTAGCAAGAGACCCAGTAAAAATAGAGAGCAGAGAATCCTGTAACTCCTGGCAAAAAATAGAGATTCTTGGGAGACAAGATCGTAGCCAAAGTAATGTTAACAGCAACGTTCTTTCATTCATTAAATATTCATTGAGTGGCTAGTATGTGTAGGCACCTGGAGATACTGTGGGTGCAGTGATGACCAAGTCAGAGTCACTGTGCTTCGTGCACCTTCATTCTGTGGTGCTTTTCACCCCCTCCCCCCAAACTATACTCTAGTCAATCCTAAAAGAGAAAAAGCTTTCATGAAGGGATCAGTACTTCTTGTTCTGGAAGGAGGGATATAATTTCTGAGGAACAGAAGGTCGGCTGGTGAATGCGTTCAAAGGAAGGAAAATCAAAACACTTTATGATCATATTAGCTCAATAGCTGCTAAGTTTTGGGTGTATATTTGAATCCCGGGGAAGTTTTGATAAAAATCCCGAAGCCTAGCTTGTACTCCAGGCTAATGTATTGAGCTCTCTAGGATGGGTGGGGCCCAGGCTTTAGTAATGTTTAAAGCTCCCCGGGTGATATGAATGTGCATCCAAGATTGAAAAACCACTGCAGTAGCTTGATGTTTGACTTTTGTTCTCCTGGGTATTTTCTTGGGCAAGTATATACTCCAGAACATAATATGCATGTACATTTGTATGTATGCATATTCCATATGTGTACGTGTTTCTCTTTATATGGTGCAGTTATAATGTGAAGCAGGGATTATCTGACTGGAAATATATTTGGGGAACTTTGTTTTGCTAAATACATCCAAACTCTTCTGTAAGCTGTGGCAGTTTGGTATAATAACAAATCATGTTTGATGTCACTGCAGGGAGGGATCCACCCGAGGCTATGTAAGCTCCACAGTAATAATAATAATAATAATAATAATAATAATATTCAGCATTAGTTTCTGACTAGAAACTGCATTAAATCCATGATCATGTGTACTACCCTAATTTATTTTCCTATGAAAAAACCAGCATAATCTCTCAAAAGTTAAAATTTATCTTAAAATAAGGTGAAACTCATTTGTTAATATAACTCTCATTCAACTATTAGATGTTGATGTTACTGTTTCTTATCAAGCAGACATGGTTGCTGTAGTACTTGCTTATTGAAAGCCTCTTTCTTGCTTGTGATTAATAGATGTGTGAAAAGAGGTGATACACACAGGGGCACTAACGCCATCCCTTGACTAGCACTGCTGTGCCTCTGTCTCTTCTTCTAGTCTCTTTCTCTCTCAGTAATGGCTCTAAACCCAGCCAGCCAGAGGAAAGCATCTTCTTGAGGAGCTTAAAGTGAATTTGGTCTCATAAAACAGTAAGAGAAGGGCCACTGATGTCCTCTGCTTTAGGGAAATATGTATTTCTTAGTGTGGGGTAGAGAACCAAATCAACATTAAATTACCTCTGTGTGAATAAATTATATGACATCAGTAGTTAAGAAACTTGTTATAAAAACATGGCCTGAGGGGCGCCCGGGTGGCTCAGTTGGTTAAGCCTCCAACTCTTGGTTTCAGCTCAGGCCGTGATCTCAGGGCTCATCATGGGATGAGCCTGGTTTTGGGCTCCCCGCTCAGTGGGGAGTCTGAGATTCTCTCCCTCTCCCTCTGCCCCTCCCTTCCCATGTGAGCACATGCTCTCTCAAAAAAAAATAAAGTCTTAAAAACAAAACAAAACAGCAAAAAAAAAAAAAAACCCACATGGCCTGACATATGAAAAGATTCAGATTTACTTCCAGATCACTCGACATACATCTTTAAATCCTTTGATGGTACAACCAAAACCTTTAAGCAGTTTGATTCTCAGCATCTCTCCTCATCCTTCAAGTAGGATTCCAGCTGTGATCTGCCCAATGTTATGATGTTACTATCAGATCTAGACTGAATGTGCTAATTATTCTTTCAAAAGATGCCAGGATTTCATCATGCAATTACAATATTTTGCTCTTCTTAAAATGATTTCAAAAGCCGGTTCCACCACACTGTCTCTATTGCTTAATGGTTTTTATTTATTTATTTTTTTGTAATAAAAAGTGGGTGTATTGTATTGATATTATTTTGGGATGCATGACAAATAGTCCTTTTACCAGTGTATAAACATGGATAGACCATACAGGGGTTTATTGCTGAAATTTCAAAGTCTGTTGCTCTTGGCTTCTTGATCTTTTTTACATTTGCGTGGAATAAAGAGCCTGTGACCAGTTTTATTTTGTTGCTGCTACTACTGCCAGATATAGCAAAGCTAAGACATGTTGCTTTGAGTTATGTCCTAGTAGTTTTTGTTAGTATTGTAATTGAGCTTCTCCACTTTAGTTCACTCAAGTGGTTCTGTGGCTATCTTGATGCATTCCATATTCTACATGGTCATAAATATCCTATAGAGAAGAACTATGTATGATAGTTATTGCTTCTGTGGTTTTAACATGGGTTCATTCTAGGGTTAAGATTTCTTTTTTATTGGTAAACAATTCCCCAGATTTAATTATGCATCAGTTATCCTAACAAAAAAGTGAAGAGACCAAATATGTTTGAGGCACATGCAACTAAATCATAACCAAAAGTGATGTCTTGTCCATCCTTCCCTGAACTTCCATCATCTAGTTAACAAACTGGGGTATTTATTGGTCTCCACAGATGAGCACTCCTCAATTTTAATGTGTATACAGAATACCTGGGGATCTTACGAAAATGCAGATTCTGATTCAGAAACTTTAGGGTGGGGCTTGAGATTCTTCATTTCGAAAGGTGCCCAGAGAAACCAAGCTGCTAGTCCAAGGACCACACTTTGAATAGAAAGAAGCTAGGGAACTGGCTTAAAACCTAGATTCTTAGGCTCTGTACCTCACTTACTAAATTGGACTAAATTGGAATCTCCATAGAAATCTGATTTTTTTTTAATTTCTCTGTTAATTCCGATGAAAAGCGAAGTTATAAACCACAAACTATGAGACACAATGTAAATAACTTGAACAGGGTAAGTCAGAGTTCAATTTCAAATTAATTTTTCTAATATCTTTTAACCCTTGGAGGAAGTTCATCAAATTCAGCACTGCTGAAGATTAAGCTTTTAAAGGAGAAGCCTGCTTAGAAAGGTGTTTCCTCCATCAGGAAACACCTTTTTCCCTACGTGCCCCCCTCAATCCTGGGTAGGCTGTTTCTCAGAGCAAGGCTTCTGGTGCACGGCCTCTGTGAGGACAGAAGATGGAAAGCACACCTCCCCCTCCTAAGCATTGCTGTGTTCTCAGAGCCTTTGAGAGCAAGCTTGAGACTGAGGCGGTGTTCCCAGGGCAGCTAATCGCACCATGCCCAAGGTTGCTCAATGTAAAGGGAAACTTCTAATAGTCTGTCATATGGAGGGCCTCCAGTTTGCTTAACAGTATGCCTAATGTTGAAATTTGAAGTTATGTTATTTTCCAAGTGTCCTAGAATATTCAGACTGTATAAACACCTTTATGCACAAATCTGTCAGATTTTGTATTTTGTTAAAATATATTCTAACAGATGAAATACTTAAACGTAATTATTTTAAGGTTTTTCATCTCTGGGGCCACATTTTCTTTCCTCTTTGAAACTTCCTTTGCTAACCTCTAATCCTAGTTTTTCCATAAGTATTGTTTAAATTTATGGTTTCTCTTTTTTGTAGTCTGGTGTCCATATTTTGTCCGTGCATCTTTAATCTTCTCTCAGATAACTTTTATATCTTCTTTCATCTTTATTTTCATCCAACGCTTTTGACTCTGTTGCTATCCCCAATTAAGTATAAAGTATTTGAATTTTGCTTTTAATACTGTTAATGGTAGTGCTGATTCTGCTATTGCTATTTACTTTGTTTGCACTCTTTTCTTATTTCGCTTGCTTTGTTCAGCTTATTGTGACATTTGATATTGAGCCTCTGTTTTCTCTTATTGACGATGAAAATGATTTTAAAACTCATTTCATCTAGTACATTATTTTTAGATGCACCTCCTTCATGCGCATTTTCAGAGCACTGTTTCCTCATCTTAATTTGCAGAATCTTGTCATTAATTTTGACTTAGATTGGGTACATGCAAATGGACTCTGAGATGGAAATTTTCATACAGAGGTTTAAGCAAGAGGGCCCTTTGGAGAACGACTTCTAAGATGTAGGGAAAGCAGGATCAGGCAGAGGGAGAAGCTCAGTCACAACGCAGTTGAAAAAGCGACCTCATCCGTGCCACAGTTTACACTGAGAGAAGTCTGCTAAGGAGGCAGAGGTACCAGGCCTTGTACACCCACTCCTACATTCATGTGAGGGGGCAGTTGCTAGGGTGGATGCGGCTTTGAGACTTCAGCAGCCCAAGTCCTATCAGATGGGAGATTAGATACCTTGGACCTTTATGGATAGTACATCAAAGGGTCACTGCTATCCGCTCAGATCCATTTACTTCTTCTTCTGATTTCATCCTGTCTGTGGCATACCTGGTGAGACGATCCAGACCTAACCTCCTGGTCACTATGTCCTTATCAGGCCATGGCTGCTGCATTTTTTCATTTGTCATCAGAATTGGTCAGGGGAGTACCAAGAGATACCACCTAGATCAAAGATAGACCTCTTTGTCCTGAGATATAATAGTAGCCTTTTCCAGATGATCAGGGTCAGTTAACACCACACAGCATTTTTTCTTTTGTTTGTATGCTTTACCCTGGGCATGGGATCCTGAAGTGATTGGGTGGTAGCCTTAGCTTAGGTTCTTTGGAACTCTTAACTCTCTCCTCTGGTGGAAGCATTTTCCTCTCTAGGAAACTGGATGTTCAGATGAGAGTTCCTCAACCTTGCCACCATAGACATTTTGAGCCAGATAATTCTTTGTTATAGGGAAATTTGGTATATTGCAAAAGGTTTAGCAGCATCCCTGCCCTCTGACCACTAGTCACCAGTAGCATCCTCTAGCTGTGACGACCAAAAATGTCTATAGACACTGTCAAATGTTACTTACCCCTTCCTCCCAGAAGGAGAGGCAAAATCATCTCTAGTTGGCCTCGGCCCACAGAGACTAAATTTTAGGGAATGAGAAGTACAGATTCCCCACCTGTCTCACAGGGAGAGACAGTACTACTGTCTTTTGGTTCCAGTACCCATGCATCCTACCATTTGGGAACAAAATAGTATTCACTAATTTAGGGTGTATACCATGTCCTCATAGAGAATGGCATAGGGTATCTTCTCCAAGCTGACCTTGTGGTTGCATTTTCAAAAGACCACCTTCACTCTATTTGTCCAGAGCCTCGGGGCAATGGTGGGATGGGGGCAGGGGAAAAAATATTTGGTGAGTCTGTGGATCTAGTCAGCACATTGTAAGCCAGACCTTTGCCAGGACTTCATTTACTATCAAGTCCACATATACCTGTCTAACAGAGGCACCATCGTGACATTTTGGGACCTGGATTATTAGTATTAATCCAGACCTTTTGTCCTAGCACTAAAATCCCTATTCCTCTTTCCCAACACATAGTTGCCACGTAGATGGTCATCTCATTTTCTTTAGAAAAAGCATTGAGGGTATCACTGTCATCCACACCTATAGTCATGTTGTACAATCCTTCCTTACGGGGACTTGATGCTTCTTCACCAGTCAGTGGATTTCAGTCATAGAGTTTTCTCATGTCTGGAAACTGGATCTGAGAATGTGGCATTTTATTGGGGAGGCTGCCCTCAGCCTTCTCATTGCCCATCTTCAAAATTTTTCATTGTACATATTCAGCAACATTCCTGTTGGCTTCAACACTATTTTGTGCCTCAGAACATTGTGTTCTATTTTTCAATAGTTCTCTGTGGGTCAGGATCACAGGCTGCCCCTCAAACCTTGCTACTCATTATGGTAATTGCTCCCACCTGAATTCTGATGGTTAAGGGCTACCAGCTGGACTCTATTATCTCAGGATCCTATTACTTTCAGGGACCTCTGTTCTGAAACAGCATTTTCTATGACGATCCTAGCCTATGGAGGACAACCACCACAGAGCTTCTCAATGATCCTGGCTAACTCTCACTAACATGTATCTTTATGCTTTGATGAATGGAGTGTCCTTTGAGCATTCCCACTGAACGTAGTTGGCTTGTGGCTTTTTCAGCCTTACCTAGTAATAGCAGCTACAGCATTCCCCCCCCCCCCCACACCCCTGTTTGAGCATTTGGAGACTGTTATGAACTGAATGTTTGTGTCCCCCCCCAAATTCATATTTGAAGACTTTAACTCCCAATGTGATGTTATTAGGAGGTGGGGCCATGTGAGGGGAAGGCAAGAACGTAGCTGTCCACAAGCCAGGAGGAGGGTCCTCACCAAGAGATGAATCTGTACACACCTTAATCTTAGACTTTCCGGCTTGAGAACTGTGAGAAAAAAATTTCTGTTGCTTCAGCCACCCAGTCTATGGTGGTTTTTTTTGTTGTTGTTTTGTTTTTGTTTTTTTTTTAAGATTTTATTTATTTATTTGAGAGAGAGAATGAGAGACAGCCCAAGAGGGGGGAGGGTCCGAGGGAGAAGCAGACCCCCCGCTGAGCAGGGAGCCCGATGCGGGACTCGATCCCGGGACTGCAGGATCCTGACCTGAGCTGAAGGCAGTCGCTTAACCGACTGAGCCACCCAGGCACCCGTCTATGGTGTTTTTTATAGTAGCCTGAGCGAACTAAGACTTAGTCCTTCCTCCAGCATGTAGCTTAGGTGATCACTTTCTCCAAACTTCCAAGGACACCCTAGTAGCTTATTAACACTGTCTCATGGGGTCTCTGCCAAAAGATTAAATCTCATATTTGGGAGAACTCTTTATACCCACCTTTATGCCTCCCTTCTTGATCCCACACCCAAAATGTTTTTTCCTCTTTCTCTAGTACATATTGCTTAGATGCCAAAGCTTCTTTGGAATGTATTCCTTTTCCTCCCTTAGCAAGTCCAACAACTGCTTCATTTGGGCTATACTGACATTTGACTCAAATTTTTGGTCCAATGGCCAGGTAGGGAAGGAAGGGTGCATTCTGTAGGACAGAATATACTGTCTTACAAGGCAGAGGCCTCTGCATTGCCTACAAGCAAGGGTTAAGAGGGAATACTAATATTAAACAAGAGACTGAGATGCTTCTGCAGCTTCAGAGGGTTCAGGAAGATCTGAAGTTTCAGAGATCTCAAAGTCATAAAATAAGATGTCTCCATCTGAAATCTCAGGCCTCCATTCTTTACCTACCAGTGCCTAATCTTGGTGTAGCAAACTTGCCAGGATTGAGAAGTCAGACCTCTCCAGAGATTTCCACTCTTGTGATTAAGTTCTGGGCCCAATCTTCATATTTTTCTGCAATTTAGCTATAGGTGGTGGGGATCTCTTTATAGGCAGCCAAAGAAACAACCCTTTGACTCTCCTCACCTTTCATCTTGAGTTGGTGATTATTCACCTTCAGCTTTTTATTTCTTTCTCTAATGCATCAGATGGCTCCCAGCAGCAACCATCTAACTTCATAGTTGTCAAAAATACTACTTTCCCCTGTATCTTCCAAATGCTTGGGACATTCTGTTCACAGGCATCTGTCCTCGTTTACCACCAGCGAGGGTTTTCACACTTGCCTCACTAGAGAATACCAAGGGCTACCAGTGTTCTATTGACCACCAGAGAGGGATCTTCATCATCATCTGGCTGGCTGGTGAGTCAGGCCTCCAGTTCTCACTTGAGAGTTTGCTTCCTAGGACCTTTGCTAATGCCAACACCCTCAGGCCAGATTTCCTGGAAACAAAATGCAGTAGAGATTTCTGTATGGGAGGCTTATTGAGAGGACATGCTGGACCACTCCTAGAAGGCTGTGAAGAAAGCAGGATTGGGCAGGGAGGAAGTGGAAGTGCAGTTCAGTCGCAGTATTTGAGCTGATCCATGGGGAGCTCCAGAGCTGGTGTAGCCCTTCACACGCATCCCAGTTGGAAGCAAAGAAGTGTAGGGTATTTGTTCACTACCATCTCCTCCCCAACACTTAAAATTTGTCATTTTTATTGTGTATAAATTATACCTTGATAAACAAATAAGAGGAAAACATTTACAATATTATGACAGGTAAAATAAATTTTAAAATAACATTATTATAGGGGACTGGAGATTTTTCTGAATATGTCATAGGATGGAGGAGAAGGTTAGAGTATGTCTAGAAAAAAAAAAAAACTTCTTTAAAATGCTTTTTAAAACTCTCTTTTTGCCCAAAATCTGACTCTTTAAAATACTTGCTACATCTCTTCTGTACTCTTATTCTGCTTCTAGACTTCGTCCTTCTTGGAGCATTTCCAACATTATCTTGGGCTTTTTATCCACATCCATATATCTCCTTGACCATTTCTTTCTCACATAAGATAATTTCACTCTTAGCTTTCACACTGTTTGCAGCTTCATCTATTGATCTACTTTATTAGTCAGGGATCGTCTTTGGATTCCATCCACCTTTGAAGGTTAAAGTCTGGAAATTATAATTCTTTGTATTCAATATTTTTTCCTCTCATGTCTACCTATGTTAAGTACAGCCCTCAAACATTCCCTACCAGTGAAAATAAAATATTTTAATATTTATTTTAAAATGACCAGTAGTTTTCATTGTTTAAAGGATAAAAATTAGAATTCACCAGTATCAACTTAACCCAAGGCGCACTTTTAAAACTAGATTAGGCAGAAGTTCAAAATCTGTCCCTCGGAAGATGCTGCATTTCTCACGGTAGAATATTTTAAATAAATGTGTATCAAAAATTAGTATTTCAAGCAACATTTTATTCTGTTTAGAAAAATTGATGACTTGACTGCAAATACATACATTTCAATTAAATGGTAGTGCATTGACACACACTAAGACTCGGTTTAAAAGTTGATTGCAAATGAGAGTGATAACTCATCTTTTAGATATTGAAAACTATCATCAGATCTCTGCCTCAAATACTATATGTTTACTAAAGAAAACCTGTAGGAATATTTATTAACCTATAGGTGAGCTCAGATAGATTTTTTTTATGCTAGGAGAAGAAATCGGAAATTGCTGGATGGAGTCATGATACCAGAAAGTAATGGGAGAAAATAATACACTGGGTAGATAAGCGTTTCCTTCTAGCATGAGAGAGTGAACTGCTTGTCCATGTTCCCAGCAGATTTTTTTTAAAAGACTTTATTTATTTAAGAAGGAGAGAGAAAGAGAGAGAGGGAGAGCACAGAGGGAGAGGGAGAAGCAGACTCCCCGCCAAGCAGGGAGCCCGATGTGGGGCTCCATCCCAGGACCCTGGGATCATGACCTGAGCCCAAGGCAGACGCTTAACCGACTGAGCCACCCAGGTGTCCCCCCAGCAGATTTTTTAATGCCTTTTTTTCTCATCCTTTCAGGGAGCCGCTTTAGCACTCCATTGGACTCCCTCAAGGTTTTCTTTTCTGATTCATTTATCAATCCCAAGCCAGCTTCCCTTTGTAAGGGAAATGCACTGAGGAAGAAAAAAAAAATCTATAATATCCAGGACCATCCCAAATAATTTGAAAGTAAGCATACAGACTTTGCCTCTTTGACTTACACCGTCATTGTATACAAAACAAGGATTGCTTCATACCTGATCCACTGCGTTTTGTACTGATTTTGACAATAGATTCTAAAAATATACTGCTTAAATATAATGCAAGCATTCACCATAAAACCTGATTATTTAGGTATTAACTCTAAAAACCTTAGAGATTCTGCTTAAATATAATGCAAGCATTCACCATAAAACCTGATTATTTAGGTATTAACTCTAAAAACCTTAGAGATTATGAGGCTTATTGGGTTGAACCAACCTCTGAGGATAAACACTCTGTAAAAAAGTCCACTCAAATTCTGTCAGGTTATTTTATGTATATGATTATTTCCCCAAACATGCTGAAATTGAGATAAACTCAAGAATTTCATAAAATGAAATTTCCATTTTTAGCAAGGAGAATATGACTCTGTGCAGTTTAAGAAAAAAGTGTGCTTACTTATCTATCATAAAATATCAAAGTTCAGTCCAGTAACAACGAGCAGTTCAGGCAATTCAGGCTAATTCTGCGAAGGATATTTGCAGAAATTCATCATATACCTATTAATCTTTACAAAATTAAATTCCTATACAATGTATACTTTTGTTAAACCTCTTAGGCAAGCAGTAAGATAGTCCTAGGTCCTCCCAGGAAGAGAAGAAGTCATTGCAGAAGTGCAGAATGAAAAAACAGAAATTATCTCTGTTTGGGTGCTCCTTTTTTTTTTTTTTTTTTTTTTAAATAAGATATAAATACCACCCTCCCCAACTCCGAGGTTATACATTAGTTATGTCTATACATAAATAGAGAATTTTTATTCTTTGACTCTAAATGAAAATTTTATTTGATGGAAGTGAATGCTATAATTGATATTTTAGTTGGTATTTTAATTTTGTTTAAAAAATGCTTGTGCTAATTATGGTATAATCAAAGCACTGTTCAAAGTGCCTTATTAATATTAACTCATTTACTCTTCTGCACACTGAGATGGGCAATGTTTGATACCACTATTTTTACAGACAGGAAACAGGCACAGAGCAGTTAATTACTTCCTGATGGTCACACAGCTCGTAAATGGCAAAGACAGAACTCAGTCCGGGAATTTGCTCTCTCGGGTTCATACTCCTAACCATTACACTATGCAGGTTAGTAGAATGATAAATTATAAAGCTAGAAATTACTAAGTAATTTTATTTTTCAAATTTATACAAAATAAGAATAAAAATCAGTTTAAAGGAATTCTGTACCTCATTTACAGTTTGTCTCCCCTCCTTCTCCTACATTATCCTCATTGACCACAGCATGTTCACTGTCATGCCATAAAATACCATAGCCTAATGCCCAGTATGTTAACTTTCTTTTCATTAGGCAGCAGGTATTTAAAGGAAAGGTCTTGGAACTGTGCTTTTTGAGTTTGCATCCTGGTTCTGCCACTTAGAAACCATGTAACTTCGCAAGTTATTTACCTTCTCTGGGTCTCCATTTGGGTTTCTGGGAGGATTAAGTGATTTAAAATGAAGAGCACTTAGTTAATGAACAGGTCAGTATTGCTGTTTTTATTATTTCTCTCATTAGAAGCGCCTACTTCATAAGAGTGTTGCAAGTTTTAACTCCCACCTTCTATAGTTCTCTCAAGCATTCTCCTCATTGCCAGGTGCCTAGTAGGAGCTCAGCAATGAATGTGAGTTTCTTCCCTCGATAGTTCAGTTCTATCTCCCTTTCCTAGACTGTGGCCATCTAACTGGGCTCTTTCCCAAATTTTCAACCAGTTCTGCAAATTAGTCTTATTTCAAAATCCAGTTTTGAATTATACTGTATCACATACGGAGTAAAATTTTAAGTTTTATAAAGTCATTCAGTGTCCTGTGGACTTAGGTTCTAGCTTCTTTTTCCTGCTTCATGTCCTTAATCTTCCTCATTTGTATACCCTGTGTTCCTGTCACACCGGGAAGTCACTTATCCAAACACACTGTTATACTCCGTGCTGGCAATCATGCCTTTCTGTCTACTTGAAAGCCCGGCTGAGTAGCTACTTAGCGCAGGCTCCATTCAGAAGTTCTCTGTGAACCTATTCAGTTCTTTGGAGACAATTTATTATTCCTTTGACTGTGCTCCAAAGGTATACTAATTACAATCTTCCTATAGTTCTAATCACCCTCTGTCGTATTTCATAATAATTAGTTGTATATCTACCTGTTTGTGTCACTATGCAGGAAGAAAATGCCCTGTATACTTCTCTATGCCAAAAAAAAAAAAAAAAAGCCTGTTATCTTAAATATTTATCATATGCACAAAATATGGATCAAGCACTTAATGAGTCCTCAAGAATAATTTGGAAAAGGTAGCTATGTCAGAAATACAGAAGGAAAATAAAAACTTAATGTTTACATTGGAAATTGGTTGGCATTCAACTTCTAAAAGCAAATTTGGAAAATAATATAAAGCAGATACTCAGTTAATGGGAGCAAGATGGAAAATGCTATTGCCAAACCATATTTAAGAGTAATCAAGTTCTCTAAATTGAGCATAAGTCTGAAGCATGATCAGGTTAACAAAAAAGAAAAGACCAGTGTTATTTTGCCTCAATTGGAAACAGAGTATGGGGAAATTTGTATTTTTCCCTCCGAGAGCAGGGTGACTTTATTCCTTCCATTAAGCCGATTTTGTGCCAAACCTTAGCCAATGCTTCAGATCTTTATTGATACCTCTTTCCCCATTGAGCTTATTTATCCCCTGTTTTGTGCCTGCCTTTCTCAGCTCCCTACGTGTTTACTCCCTTACCTTTAATTTTGTGTTAATGAACATCAGTGCGATAGCTTACCTTATATTAAATGGGTATTTCATAGAACTTTATGGATTTAGAGACTTGATTAAAGATAAACTAAGGGTTGAATTTCCCTTAGATTGACCATGCAAGATGGTTGATCAGTCAGCAAATTCTCTAAGTATCTAATATATGTCAACCATTAAAAGGATGCAGCAAAAGAAGGGCATAATTTGGTCACAGCCACAGAAACAAGATGGCAGAGGGGATGTCATCATTTGGAAAGCATCACAATAAGATGCACATGTCATGCCACCTCTGTGGCTGTAAGGCCTGTCACCTTCAGAATCCAGCCTGTGGCAAATGTGGCTATCGTGGTCAAGCGGAAAAGAAAGTATCCCTGGAGTGTCAAGCCTAAAAGTTGAAATAGCACTGGGAGCGGCCAAATGAAGCATCTACAAATTGTATACTGCAGATTCCAGCATGGATTCTGTGACAGAACAAAACCTAACCTCAAGAGGGCCACTGGTGCAGCATCCAGTTCATCCTAAGGATTTCAGTGATTAGTCACAGAATAAGTGTTCCGGTTAAAAAAGGAAAAGACAGAAGGAAGGGAGGGAGGGAAAGCAGGCAGGCATAATCATTATCCACATGGAGCTCACAGGTCCAGGTAGTGGGAATAATGTGTGTACAGACTTTGAGATGACAAAATAATGGACTGTAGAAGCAACTGAAAGAAGTCAGCATTTTTGCAGAGAAAACAAAGAATTGAATACATAAGGCTAGGGACAAGGGCAAGATAATTTGAAGTCTTCTAGTTGACTTCAGCATTTTGGACTTGATCCTAGAGTTCTACTTTCCTTCCTCCTACAAAGGATGGATTTTCCTTGAAGTTATCAAAAGCTGTTCACTCTCCTTGTGCACTGTATCCCGTCTGCTTTAGCATACCGAAGACTTTGTTCCTGCAATCACATGTGTGCTCTCTCTCCTGAATCATTTTTTTCATACTGGATCATACCTATAAAACTATAAATACTACATGAGAGATCACATTTTACAAAATAAGAAGCTATTTATCCGCAGTCCATCTTCCTGCCCCATTTCTCTGCACCCCATATAGAATATGTTATCCCCAAATTTGTCTATACTTACCGTCTGCACTTTCTCATCATCCATCTTAACGTAATTCTCTCTGGATTTTGTCCCCCTGCTACACTAAACCTGTTTTGGCAAAGTAATCTATGACCTTCATTCATCATGCATGCCCCAGCTGATCCAATAGCATTTAACAAGCCTACATCTCACTCTTTAATTTTCTCAGTCAGATCTCAGACCTAAGTCCACCAGTGTATTCCTAACTTTGCTGAATACATATCACGTTCTCTGAGTGGTTTCACTGAAGCCATTGTCACTGGTCTTTTAGTGAGTTGAAGAGAGTGTTGGTGCTCATAGATTACCAACAGTTTTCTTTAATCCTTTTGAATACTCCTCCTTTACTCCTCAACTCCTGAAGCTTTGATACTCTAGAGATGAGTAAAGGTTTCAGAGTGGTCTAGCAGGTTTTCAGGCATCTACATTTGACATTTCTGCATAGTTGTCTCACTTTGGAATGTACAATTTCTGATGTTAATGGCTCACATAAACTGAGATGAGAAAAATTTCATTTTTTTTTTTAAGATTTTATTTATTTATTTGACAGAGAGAGACACAGCGAGAGAAGGAACACAAGCAGGGGGAGTGGGAGAGGGAGAAGCAGGCTTCCCGCTGAGCAGGGAGCCCGACGCGGGGCTCGATCCCAGGAACGTGGGATCATGACCTGAGCCGAAGGCAGACGCCTAACGACTGAGCCACCCAGGCACCCCGAAAAATTTCATTTTTTTATACCCATGTGTTTTGAGATGAATCACAATTCATTTAGAACAGAGAATCAGTCCATTTTGGGACTCTGAGTTCAAAATTTCTTCTGTATCATGAAGTAGGTTAGTTAGTAGTTGGAGAAAGTGAGGCCACTTTTTTCTTTTCTTGACAGAGAGCTCCAAATATAGGTCCACAGAGAGCAGCATGCTTGCTTTACTCCAAGTCTCTTCACCCAAGGTACTGTAAACCGCATGGATGAGAAAATAAGATAAAAAAGATGGCTGTTCTGCTAAGTGCATGACAGAACCACTTCAGTCACATGGGTAAGCCCGTAATGGACTGAACTTCCTACAGTATGTGCAAACCTCTTTCTCTGAGAGAGCCAGGCCCTGGTATGTTATCTTAGGAAAAAAGACATCTTGCAAAGTAAATTATAAAAGCCTGAACATATTGGAGAGGAAAATAAAGATGAAAATAATAAAAATATGAATGTTATATTTTACAATCAGGAAAAGGAAGAGAGATGGCTTGTGAGCTTAAGGATTTTCAACTACGTTTTTTCTTAATAACAGAGCCCAATGTACATTGCAGTGTAGTTTACCATTTATCTGATAATAGAAACAAACATACATATGGAATTAGATAGTAACATTTTATATGTAAAAGTGTAATTATTTTACATGTTAGAAAATAAGTCTTATTTTTAAAAACACACCATTTTTGGCATTCTTGTAAGGGAGAAAACCTAGAAACATTTCTATTATTAGTATCATTCCAAACAGTTACAGAATTTCGATGTTTGTGTAGCTTATAAAATAGACTATCTCAAAATCATTAAACAAAGATGTGGGTTATAAAATGTCACATAAGAGTTCTGCCATATCTACTTATATGTCTCAACAATATCAATAGTTTAATGTTGCTAAATTTCATTATAAGCCTCAGAGATACTGTATTGATAGGATAAAAATTTATTGCTGACTAAGCTTTAGATATGATATATACAGAGGTTTGATTGATAATCTCCATCCATTATATAATTGTGTAATGTTGCAAACCTACCATTACTTACAAAGTAATAGTTTTTTTCAATTCACATCTCATTTCATTTTTGTATCAGGTGCACTTACTTGGAGTATACTTTTATAATTTAATTACCTGTGATGACCATGGGCATTTATAAGACAATACAACTTAACTAGATCATTTTAGTTCTATACAGACTTCATACCCATATAGCTAAAGAGGCTATTCATACCACTGACATTTTGACATGCTGAGGACATAACTCCTCCTATCCATCAATGCATCTAACCCTATGGCATATTTCTGCTAATGAACAGCCACACTCATGCAAGTTCTGGTGCTGCCATTAATCTTTTTTGGACGAATTTAAAGAGAAAAATGATAAATAACTTGGTGAGGTATAGGGATGGAAACATGAGTGATAGATTAAGCAAGAGCAAAGGAAAGTTGAATGAATATCTCACAACACATCTTGATTAATATTTGCAATTCATGAGTCAAGAATATTTAAACTTAATGTGTCCTGCACAAGATGCTTTACCTCTGTTAGATCTTTACTGTTTTCTGTTTATTGACTGACTGTCCTGCTAAAGTGGATTCTTTTCTTTTTTATCCTTGGTACTTACTACCATGGAAAGAAAACATTTACAGTATAAATACAGTAGTTTTAAACTATGTACTAAAAAAATTACATATTCTCTTCAGTTAAGTCAGTATCCAAAACAAAATATCTTTTTAGTTTTCCAGTAGTATATTGTGAAGCAACATTGCCTATATAATATTGTTGATAGATAAAAAAAATTCTCATCTGTAGATGTGAGGGAATGCTGTCTAGGAAAGAGGATGCTCCAATTGCTCATTGGCCAGTTGGTACTGAAGAAAAGTTTTGCTTTGAATTTTTAAGTTGAGAATGCATGGAAGACAGTATGAGGGTTTGAAATTTCTAGCTGAACCCTAACCTTTAGGTGTTTGTCTTTGTTTATTCTTGGCAAAATGCAGTCCTACTTCAGAGATAAAAAGGCTTAAATGGGCTATTAAAAATCTCCTTGAACTTCAAAGAGCCCTTAAAGGGAACATTTCATGAGTTAAATACAAATGAACGAAACCATGTGGGTTACATTTCCTTTAAATTTTACATGCATTTAGAAATTAAGGAAAAATACACACAAAATAAATTCTCGGTTTTCATTAGACTCTACATTGAGTGGTCAATAATGCCATAACATGTCTATAATGAGTTTAGAAATTAAATGTATCTGAAGCAGAAAAATGCTTAATCACTAGATTAGAATTAAAAAAAAAAAAAAGCTTTACCATGATACAAATCCTCAGTGTCACCAAAAATTAGCTAGTAATTTTCTGACTGTACAGGACAATGTACTATAAAATGCTACTAAATTAGATCTAGTCTCTGCTTTCTGGGATTTTACAATAATTCACAGACACTGTGAGATGAGCTCATTTATTCACCCTAAAAAAGAAAACTAATACTTAATAAAATATATGCAGCATAATTTACAAAGTGCATAGTGCTTTTTAAGACAACACATGTGTCTGAAGAAGGACTATAGACATGCCAAGTCAGAATCTCAGAGAGAGAAGGGGATATGGAGGGGGGAATTGAGAGCTCTTTTCTATCACATCTGGAAAAGAAATGAAATCTTATGTGAAATTTATTTTTCAATGATGACAGGATAGTAGCTTGTCAAGCTACAGTTTGGAAGGACATTCTATCTGGTGCTGGTAATCAAACCGACTGAGGATACATTTATTGAGTCCTGGCTGTTGTATAATGCTACTAGCAAACATTCCCGATGATGATAATTACTGGGAACTCTGTTTTCAAGAGGCATCTAATGGACCACTGGATCTTGGAAAGAAATGAACAATCAGTTGTTATTTATTTATTTATTTTTTTGGCTCAAGTCATTTTAGGTTCTCCAAATTGAGATGGAAGACAAAATATGAAGAAGTTTCTAAAATGGCAGGAACCGTGGTCTGGCCAGCTCAGTGAAATGAGGCTCAAATATAAATGTGGCCAGCTACATTTATTATGTTTATGTTTGGCCATACTTCCTAGTCAGTGTTTTCTTCTGGGTTATTGATACAGGTTTCCAGGATTGTTCTTGTTGATTCTACTTTCTCTCTCATTAGGAATCATATTCACAAATGTATTCTCAATTATGATGCCAGAGTGCCTTCTGTGGGAGGCATTTTATTATAGCTACTATATTAATTCTTTAGAACTTCTCTGCTTGGCATTTAATGCCTTAATTCAAAATTCAGTCTCTCAGTTTTTGTAGGTATCAGATGGAATTTTTTACTATAGCTACATGTACCACACCTTATCAATTAAATTGAGAAATCATATTTGTGTTTTATATTGTGAATCTCAACACAACCATGTTCCTATTTCTCCTGTATCATTTATCTAAAAGGCATACTATGCCCAGGACTAGGTATTCTAAATACAGTGAATCCATAGTCACAGTCTTGAATGTATTGAGTTCCCCCAGTCTGTCTTTTAGGATCCCAGAGTTAACTGGCATTCATCAACTTTGTTCTTTTTTTTTTCCCCCTAGAAAAGCATAGGCAAACAATTATAGTTCTTTTTTTCAAGCACATCAAACAAACTTGTTACCAGGGCCAAAAACTGATCTCTAAGGTTTGAAATTTTACCCAGATTCTGATCTCTCATTGAGAAGGACTGACATACCCAATTTAGACCCATGCACAAAGACTCTATTTTAAACAGCAGTGGCAGTGTTTTGTTGTCAAAGACCCTATGGGTCTTTCCCAGTTCTCAGCAACTAAACAACATGAAGTTTTGTAGAAAGAAATCTGTTTATTTATATTGTTTCCCAGAAGGCATCACTCTTGATTGACTCAGTGCTGGTTTGTAGAAATGGAAGTTGTTTGTTACCTCTAGTTCTGAGTTAAATATTTTCTTCCCAGAGGAAGCCCTCAGCTATGAATACCTTTTTATTGCACCAAGGTTTAAAAAGGGCATGACAAAGAGACAAGCAGACTTTGGTACAGTCTTTCTTGTCATCTTCATCAGAGCATTTTTGATAGCACGTAACTATTGTAAGCTCACAGGGGTATCTCTTGAAACCCAATGGAAAAAAGCACAGCTGGGCTGTCCTAGGATAAGACATGCCTGCTGGAAAGTTATCAGGAATGAAAGAAATTACCTTTGAATTGGTATAAGATTTTGTAGTGGCTAAATGCTTGGAATCTGGAACCAGACTGCTTGAGTTCAAATCCCAATTCCTCCATTTGTTTGCAGTGCACTTTTGATATATATAATTTCTCCCTGTCTCTTATTTCTTCACCTATAAAATAGGGATAATAATATTTCCTGTTACAGAGGATTGTTGTTAAGAGCTAAAAAAACCCAAAGTGCTTATAGTACCTGGCACATAAAAACACATGCGATAAAAGTTTACCACATTAAGAATCTATTTATTGAGGGGCGCCTGGGTGACCCAGATGGTTAAGCATCTGCCTTCGGCTCAGGTCATGATCCCGGGATCCTGGATCGAGCCCCACATGGGGCTCCCAGCTCAGTGGGGAGCCTGCTTCTCCCTCTCCCTCTGCCTCTCTCCCTGCTCATGCTCTCTCTCTCTCTCTCTCTCTCTCTGTATCTCTGTGTCTCAAATGAATAAATAAAATCTTAAAAAAAAAAAAAGAATCTGTTTATTGATAATGTGACATTTATTATATTACTGGTGGGCAATTATTTCTTCAATACTTGTCTTTAGAGAAAGCTACTTCTTATCATAAAATATTAACAGATTGGCTCAGTTAAAAATAAGGGGGGAGCAGTTATGTAAATTGTAAGAGTAACATTAAAATAGCTCAATGATACAAAATATCCATGAAATAACATTCATCTAATATCAAACCATTGGGGGCCCCTGGCTGGCTCAGATGGTGAAGCATGTGACCCTTGATCTCAGGGTAATGAGTTCAAGCCCGATGTTGGATATAAAGCTTTCTTAATATCAAACCCATTTAAACTGGTGCTTTTTCTTGTGTTGCACAAGAATTCTCCATGAAGTCTGTGCTTCTGTGACTTTAGTATGTATCAACTACAACTCACCAAGATGTTCTTTGTCCTTTTTGAAAGTATAAAAGTCGTTATATCAAAGGAAAAACTGTTACATGCAGTAATATTTGGTAAGTAAAAGAGAAAAAACATTTTACATAGGGAAATCCATTGATTGTATGTATGTTTTTTAATCTACATATACTGCCTCTGGGAAAATAGGCTCTGTTGTACATAGCTGCTAGAAGTATGAGTTGTTTGCTAAATCTATAACATTATCCCCACCTATTTCTTTTTTTCCTAGCAGAGCTTGTCTCCAAATCTAATAGCTGAAATATTTGCTGTTTTTTTTTTTTTTTTTTTTTAAGCAACTTGTAGTGAGGACAAATGGGCATACAAACTAGTACAGACAAATGGAACCTGAGAGGATGTCTGGGATTTGTTTTTTTCCTTTCTAGTAGAAAAGAACTCATAGAGGGAGAATGTTCCACTTCCATATGATGTTTTTGACTGTGGCACCATCTTGGACCCTAGGGGACAAGCTCAAAATGACTTGCATTCAGATTTTATGTTCTATGAAGAGAATATGTCTTCAGCAACTTTTAGTTGGGTTGTCTTATTTGCAGCTGTAAGCGGTCTGATTCATAAAGTTTATCAGAAAATGGATCAAATGTTAGAAACAAAAACTTCCAGTTATGTTTGTAACTGCTTCTTCACAGAGCGAAAGTGGAAATGTGGAGGAGCATGAAGGTGATAGAGGGCCGAACGAAGGGAACATTGCCATTTTCTATAGGTGTGCATAGCTTTGCTTGAGCAACAACATTTCTTCCTTGTGTGGTTTAAGAACATATGGCTTTAATCATACCATCAAATATAATTTCTGTGCATAACAAATGCTAATATAATTTACTGAATGAATGTGGAATTCAGGAAACTAGCTTCTCAATGAACAATGATAACACTGAGTTTTAGTGTCTTTTATATCTCTGTTGATTTTATCTATCTCAGATGTCAACACCTCTTTGTCATTTGGAGCCCTAAATATAGCAATCGTTCAGAACAGACTCACAGTATTGGTCTCTTCTAAGCTATCCAGTAACCAGTGCTTGACTTATGAAAATCCTATTCATCTCTGATTCTGTGAAACCCCTGTAGAAATCCTACTGCCTTATAAACTCAGTATGTTTACCTTCCAAGAAAAATTCATTTGTTTTTAGACTTCAAATTCTATAGTCTGACATAATCCAAACAATTTAATTTTTCTCTCATTTAGGTCATATTAGCAACTGATAAGTTGCTAAGGTATTTGTTTTTTTTTTTTTTAAAGATTTTTTATTTATTTATTTGAGAGAGAGAGAATGAGAGAGAGAGCACATGAGAGGGGGGAGGGTCAGAGGCAGAAGCAGGCTCCCTGCCGAGCAGGGAGCCCGACGCGGGACTCGATCCAGGGACTCCGGGATCATGACCTGAGCCGAAGGCAGTCGCTTAACCAACTGAGCCACCCAGGCGCCCTGCTAAGGTATTTGTATGTAACAGATAAGTTAATTGTAGAATATACAAAGAGAGAGGTAAGTAAAGATCTCTGTTAGCAATGACTAGACACTTCTAATCAGTCAGAAAGCTGGGTAAAATAAGGGGCACCTGGGTGGCTCAGTCAGTTATATCTGATTCTTGATTTGCCACATCAGGCTCTATGCTCAGCAGGGAGTTTGCTTGAGGTTCTCACTTTTCCTCTCCCCCTCCCCTCTACTCCCCCCTTCGCTCTCTCTTTCAAACAGACAGACAAACAAATAAATAAATAAATATCTTTTAAAAAAAATTACTGGTTAAAATGTTAATTTACCAAACTATGAATCACTTCTCTGACTCTAATTTTCTGCACTATTAACATTCATTTTTAATGAAATCAGTGGTATGATCCTGAAAGTGGGAAATTCTGTGTATACCAGTATCCCAAAATATTAGGTCTCTGACAGTGTATTTGTTGCTTCTACCCTATGTGCCTCGTGCTCAGCAATGGGGATCCACTAATATATGTATATATGTATATACATAAATTATACACACAAACACAAATATATATAATGTATATATGTTATATAATTTCCTTATTTCATATCATATGGTACTAACTTTTTGTGCAATTAAGGCTGTTACTCAAACCCAGATTATACATTTCCTTATGTGACTTTGCTTCCCTCTCAAGGATATTTGGTAAGATTTTTAGTAATTTCATTGCTCTTACACCTGACACACTCACGATTACTCTTTGCTTTGCCTGGTTTCACCTTGTTTCTCTTTCCTGGGCTCCACAATGGTCACCTCATGATAAGCCTCACAAAAAGACTTGTATGCAAAGGAATAAAATTCCAGAAGGAATGTATTTAAATAATATTCCAAACAAGTGAGCCCCCATCCTCACTGTCAGCTCTTCTCCATTTTATTAAGCTCTTCATGGTTCAGGATGAGCTTTGTGTCACATTTTTCTGTGCTGACAGTAGCTCTGGGCTACACAGTTCTACTGTCCTCTCAGTCTAGTCGCCCAGCCAGTTCAACTTTCCGTTCATGTCAACATGTCCCAGCAGAGTAAACAGTTAAACTCAGTTGTCCCACATTCTTCCCATTCGATTTTAATTATTCCCCCCTCTGTTGGAACATAACATTCCTTCTGGTCCTATTCTTAGTGAGAATAAAGAATAAGTGGTCATATTTAAATCATTTCCCCTTTATCTGAAAGCCATCATATATTCATTTTCTCCGTGCTATTTGATTTTATCCCAAACCCTCCCTGCCATTTTAAGAACATAGCACAGCTAAGAAATAACTAATTAATCTTCAGTATATTATTGCATTGTGATTTATTGCCTTTACTTTCAATTTTATCTATATTTTTTAAAAAAAGAATCAACATAGAACTTTCCAAAATGTATTTAATTTAAAACATTATTCATATTCATGGACATTTAACCAAAGTTTTCACTCATTCTGAAATACCCTCAGATATCTCTAAGGAGTGTGTTTTCATGGGATGTTTTTCCACTTCCATATACAAAGCAGTAGTGTCTGGCAGAGAAACCACAATAGAATAAAGCTTTGTTTCATTTAACCAACAGGCTTCCTCAATTTCAACAGGTGTTTGTTTTTTTGTTTGTTTTTGTTTTTGTTTTTTTAAATATCACTCATCTACTCCAAATAGAAACATTAGGAAAGTATGATATTCACTCTCCTTTGGCTCCAAATTTCTAAGTAATTTTTAAGCTTGCTTTATTCCATGAAATAACCAGAAAGAAATGTCTTTTACTTACACATCAGTGAAAATACTTGACTAAAAATTTGTAAGTGCATTTTTACAGAGCCACGTCTAATTATGGTGTTTGTGTCACAAAGATTGGGTAATACTGCTAATGATTATAATTGTTTTTAGGTCTTTTCCATCATTAGCCCTAATGCACTTGAGTAATACATGCATCTTAGTATGGGTAAGCAGTTCAAATGAGTATTGTTTTATGACAGAATTGCTTAGGGTAAGTGAGTTTCCTTTTCTAAATAATTTTCTTTCAGTACTAAGGGGGAAGGAACTCATTAGTAGTCATGGAACATTCACTGTCAGGCCATTTCCATTTCCTGGAGGTAGAAAAAGGCCTTTAAAAAGCCATTATGGGTAATGGTAGATGAGCATCCAGAGAATGATGTCTCACAATCTGTAGGAGCATGGGAGGGAAAGAGCACCAAAACAACCAGGAATTGTTTAAGAAGCTTTCTTGTTGGGGGAGAAAAAATTACGGTCTACAGTGTCTCATGGCATATGTCCCTACCTTCCTGGTGTTTAGATCCCCCGCCTCTGCTATACACTCACCCTTCATTCTGTAAATGCTGGGGATTGCAAATAATCCTCGTCATGTGATTTGTCCATCCCCTCTTCCACAAAAAGGCTTCTTCCTCAGAAATACAAGAAAAATCAAAAACTTTTTTGAATAATATCATGACACAGAATTTCAAAAATGAAACCCGCTTAATTCCTTTCTTCTTTTCGTTTCCCCCTTTCTTCCCTTCTTTCCTGTCAATCATCTGTTGACCTATAGCATATATCCAACATTTTGTTATAGCATGCAGTTCAGTTAGATTAAATAGACATGTATTGAGTACTATGTACAGGGAGTTTACCATTTTTTTTTTTTTTTAATTTTAAGTAGCTCTATGCCCAGTGTGAGGTTTGAACTCACAACCCCAAGATCAAGAGTTGTGTGCTACCAACTGAGCCAGCCGGTCATCCTGGGAATTTACTACTTTTTAGATACCCTTTTGCAAAGGCCAAAAGTCTTAGAATTTTAAAGGCCAAGGGTGAAAACATCTGCAATTAAGGATAAAAGGCAGCCACATGCACTATCGGCCAAGCAGAAGTTCATTTGGGTGCTTGTATGTACAGACCCTCATTCTTTCCATGATATCTGCTTGGTTCAGCAACAGGAGTTCTTAGTTTTAATATTTCTGTGACTGTGGTTGTGTATTCCAATCTTCCTCATTTTGATTGCTTGACTCTCACTATAAACACCATTCCAGATCCTCCTGCTTTTTCTGGTATTAGCCACCAGATACACCTCACATCTTATATACCTGTGTTCACTTATTCTTGATTAAACCTGTGGTTTTTACCGCAGGACCTTCTTTCTACCATTATGGGTCCTCTCTCAACAGCTATTTAAGAATTACTGGCTACTTGTTTCCTCCCATCCACAGTATTAGACCAGTCTTGGCAAGTGGTTTTATCTAGTTTTTAATGAGATGACTGATGCTTTTCCAGTATTGCATTCATTTTGAAGATACGAGATCCCCTACATTTTTGTAAAGATTGTATTCATTTATTTGTCAGAGAGAAAGAGAGCAAAAGCAGCGGGGAGCGGCAGGCAGAGGGAGAAGCAGGCTCCTTGCTCTGCTGTCTATAATAGCTAAAATCCCTATGCAGGGAGCCTGATGCAGGACTCCATCCCAGGATCCTGTGATCATTACCTGAGCCAAAGGCAGACGCTTAACCGACTGAGCCACCCAGGCGTCCCCATTTTAAAACCAAGCTCATAGAGTTCACAGTGTCTACCTTAGTATTATTGAAAACATTTGTCAAGGATCCTAGATAAAGAGTGAAAAAGTTATGTTCTACTCCAATTTCTTCTCCTTTTAATTCAATCTACCCTTGCAAACACAGCCACATGACTCCTAGCACATTCCCATATGCAGCAAAAGTGGATAATTTTTTTAAATCTTAAGATGAAAGAACTGAGATCTCTTTGTTTAAATACCTTAACTTGGGTCATAATCAGCAGGGTTATTCTTCCTGCTGATCCAGTCTTAGGCTTTGTTTTGTTCTTTCCATTTACTCATCCAGTCACCTGCCTATCCCTCGAAACCCCTATTTTCCAGAACTGGTTATCCACATTTATTCCAGAAACACAGTTGTTATCTATGTCCCTATTCAAGGGAGCTGATAGTTTTTCCCAGTAACTAAAGTTACTATGAAACCCTAAGTCTTGGTGAAAACAGGAGCCATACCTTAAAATATAAAATATTCAGGACACCAGAACACTGAAAATTATGCAACAAATAAGACATGGCCAAAAGAGTCAAGGCAAATGTGGTGATTAAACATAACACAAAATTTGACAATATGTTTAACTGAAACAGAATTATTAAATGAAATCCAACATATTAGGTTGGGCCTCTAGGGTGATGCAATTATTGTAGTTTCTGGGCTGCTAAGACAAAAGAGGAAAGATTTCTTTCACTACTTATTTTCTACCAAAAGAAAGCCTATTACGTGTTTCTTGAATATTACGTTTTTTTCCCCCACCTAATTTTGAGCATTATTTTTTATATGTTATTATGTAAAGGTGTTTGAAAAAAATAGCATAGTAGTATTTTAATCCTTTAGCTTCCACCTTCAAATATGTCCACTCCTCCTTACATTTGCTCTTAGCACCCTTACTTAATCATTCCCTGTCATTTCTCTCCTGGATAATGCAATAGCCTACTTCCTACCTGACTGCCCACTTACCTCTATTTGTACCTCTATTGTGACAGGGCAGCCAGCATGGTCCTGTTAAAACATATGTCCGATCAGGTCCTTTCTCCTCTGGAAACTGCCAGAAGCTCCCCCATTTCACTCAGAGTGAAAGCAAATATTTTGAAATGGCCTGTAATGTCCTATGTGATCTTCAGGAAAAAGGGAAATAATTATAAAAGGATGCTTTGGGATGCAAGAATGAAAAACAAAGAGATTGAAAAGCATGTTTTCAATCAATGAAACATCTACATAAAACAATAATGCCTAATTTGTTAGAATTTAGAATTAGAATATAACTCAAATAATGGAAAATAAGATAGCACGTTGAGGAAGGAATGATCAGAATTAAAGTTTATTAAAGCCCTTCTATTTTGAGTAGGAGGAGTTAGGATACTGATTAAACCTGGACTGTATTATTGCTATCAAACAGCATTACAATAGAGCTTTACCTTAAATTCATAGTAGTAATTAAGAATTACACTATTACATTATTGTATAAATAATCCATTCAGTTGGATTAAAACCTCATATGTGAAAGAAAGCATAGAACACATAGAAAAAAAATGTTTGTAAGAACCGATAGGAAGATATTTTCAGGGCTTGGGCTAGAACAGGGTTTGCAAACAAAACAGGAAAATAATAACCATGAAAGAAAAGACTGATGAACTACACATTTAAATTAAGAACTTCCATTTCTCGAAAGGCACTATAAAGCAGTAAAACGATAAGCCAGCAACTAGGAAATAGATGACTGACCAGAAATAATTCATACCAATCACTAGACAAACATACAGAATTCATGAACAGGCAGGATGTTGATAGTGGGGGACGTTGTGCAGAAGCAAGGAGTATATGGGAAATCTTGATACCTTGTGCTCAATTTTGCTGTAAACCTAAAAATGCTCTAAAAAATAAAATCTATTTAAAAGATCATGAACAAGCATTTCACTGAGGAGGAAAAAACAAAGACCTTAAACATAGGAAAATTGCTCACTTTTGATAATGATTATAAATGTATAAATTCAGACTGCAATTAGTCACCATTTCCATTTATACCCAGTAAATTGGCAAAAATTATATCTGATGATGCCAAGTGCTGGCGTGCATGTGAATCAATAGAACTGTTTTATACAGCTGGTAAGTATGTTTATTGTACAACCACTTTGAAGGATAATTTGACATGGCCTTGTAAAAATGAATATGTGCATTTTCCAGTATTTTACTCTTTTACAGATGTGCTAGGATACAGTTAAACTTAGATGCTATCTATATAGCTAAAACAACTCACGTGTCCTTGGAAAAGACAATATATAAACAAACCGTGGTATATAAACAATGGAGTATTATATAGACATTTTTGAAATTATTAAATGGAAATAAATGGACTATAACTATATGGAACAACATAGAATAATATCAAAAAACACTTGAGAAAAGATATCATGAATTACAGCAGTAAGATAACATTTTTCTTGATCTCAAAAGAAAGCAAAGTCTAACAATATATAGGTTGTCTCTACATACATAAAGTGATAAGATCATTCTAACAAAGAAAAAAGAAAGAAATAATTAGACCAAAATTCCAAATAGTGATGGAATCTGAAGGTGAAACAATGGGATGGAATGAGGGTGTACACACAGGTGGATGTAAGGAATTGGCAGTGGTCTAGATCCAAAGTTGAGTGGTGGTGATAAAAGATAAATCCTTTATTATCAGTTTCCTAGCTTCTGTGACTATTATATATTTTCTCTTTGTTTAGGAATTCTATTTAGTTTGGATGCATTTTCACAACATCCATTTATTGCAGCAATCAGTTATCAGTAAAACATATCAAGTGTTTATAAAATTTTAGGGAATGGCAGATTCACAGAACACAGTAGTCACCTTGCAGTTTTACCTCCTAAAGATTACAGACTTACAATAAGTTGAGTAAACAAGGGATTTATTTCTCAAAAGTTTAAATCCAAGCTGAACAAAATTCTACCCTAAAACCTGTTGCATGTCAATATAGGAATAAAAATCAGAATCAGTACATTTTCTTCTCAACAGTAGTATTTCCAGAAAAATAGATAAAAGTGTTCAGGAGAAACTCTTGTTCAGAAGTACAACAAAGCACTCAAGGCCTTAATTCAAACTTTGAACCATTTTACTACAGTAATGAGAGTCGGCGCTAAATAGGGTACCACGTGGGATTTGGGTTCATTTTGTCACAGACTCATGTCTACTCTGTTACGCAGTGTCTTCCCTTCCTTTGGCCCAGATATGCTAAAAGCTGGAGGATTCAACTACAATTTACATATTTATGAGGAAAATAGATTTTATATGACAGTGGTTATTCCCATGTCAACTCTGCGCAGGCTAGCTCTTCCAGAATATTGTAGATTAGAAAATAGCTAGGCTCATAAGAGGTGCTCTCAGTGTGCCAGGAATTAAAACTAAGACAATTTGAGCTAAGTCAACTGAAGTATGGCTTTTATTAATACACTATATGTATATCACTATATCCCGATTCTAGGACATTTTGCCAAGACACTGGAGCACTCTTTTATCATCATTGAAAAGTACTTGAACTTGATTCAAAGATGAGCTGATCTGCATTCTACTAAAGTATTTACAATATTTATTTTTACAAAGCTTGCTGAATCAATGAATGAATGAATTTTGAGAAATAGCTGAAAATAATAAGTCTACACTTCCTTTGAATGATAGGAAATGTACTCCTCACATACAGAGGTAAAATGTGCCCTCTTACCCTAGACCCTAAATTAGTGCTTTTATAACTTTTCAGGAGAAGGCCCTGCTGGCCAGGGTGGAAAAACAACCTTGCAACTGCATCGGAACTTTGAGTTATAAAAAAAACTTAAGTGTTTTCTACAAAGTCACCTGATCAGAGTGTAGATAATGTCATTAGAATAGGTTGAGCTAGGGACGCTTGGGTGGCTCAGTTGGTTAAGCATCTGCCTTCGGCTTGGGTAGTGATCCCAGGGTCCTGGGATCGAGTCCTGCATCAGGCTCTGTGCTCAGCAGGGAGCCTGCTTCTCCCTCTGCCTCTTGCTCCCCCTGCTTGTGCTCTCTCTCTCTCTGACAGATAAATAAATAAAATCTTAAAAAAAAAAAGAAATAGAATAGGTTGAGCTACCCTCCCTCCTCTTCTGTGGGCATGTGGGCACTTGTATAAACTGTAGACCTGTAACTGGGTGTGGAGCTAGGGGTACAAAGAAGTGTTAAGACTACACAAATACAATAGGTTTACTTAGGTAAAATAAAAACTCATGGATTAAAACCTTGTTAATTTAGAGCTTGTCATATCATAGGCATTGTATGTAAATCAGGCAAAGCCATCTTGCCCTGACAAAGTTATAAGCGCAAATATTTGAAAAATCAGTTAAGCACTAACAACAAAAAACAAACAAAAAATCAGTAATAGTTTTTTCCAAACTAAAATGGAAAAAAAACCATGCAGAATCCTGAAATATATATTAATTCCCAAATGTTTTTATTATAAAGAAGGATACTTGCTTTCTATGATTGTCTTAATTTGTGTCACAGCTATTAGATTCATGTCTGGAACATGGATCTCATTTGCTTCCTCTCTGTATAATCAAGGGTAAGTGGCCTTTCGATGTGTGTTTCAACACTGCACCTAAGGATACACTAAGCAGCTCGACTCCAGAACTCTTGTCACTTCCTTTTGTCCCTTTTCTCCGTCTTCTCAAAGATCTTCTTTCCAAAGACACATTAAAGCCTTCTTGCATTAAGAGCACCAGATAGCACTTCCAGATTATGTCTAGGGACCATTTTAAACAGCAAACCACCAACGAAAAGCACAGAAATGCAGAGGGAACAGAAAGTGGCAATAACTAGACCATGAAAAGGACACTTGTTTAAAGAAAAAGGTCTGAAAAAAGAAGAGCATGGCCTCATTCGACCTCACCTGGGAACATGCACATTGGGCTAATCAAATTTGCAATCTGCAAATGACTGCAAAGACACACCCCTAGTATTAATTTTGGGTTATATATAAATAAATTTTAGTAAGTAGGTAAATTTTCAATAGCAAGTCCTTGAATAATTTATCCTAATTCCACTGCTTAGAGTCATACGGAACAAGCCTATATCCTTCGTGCGAATTAGCCTTCCCTGTGTGTGGACATAAAGTAAAAGTAATAGCTAACATTTGTTTAGCATTTGACAGGTGCCAGCCCCCTTTTCAGAGGACTTGTATTTATTCATTGTTTCCTTACAGCAGTTGTATGAAGTAGAAACCTCATGATCATCATGTCTATTTTTTTTAATTTTATTTTTATGTTTTGTTAATCACCATACGTTACGTCATTAGTTTTTGATGTAGTGTTCCATGATTCATTGTTTGTGCATAACACCCAGTGCTTCATTCAATACGTGCCCTCTTTAATACCCATCACCGGGCTAACCCATCCCCCCCCTCCCCTGTAGAACCCTCAGTTTGTTTCTCAGAGTTCATAGTCTCTCGTGGTTCGTCTCCTCCTCCGATTTCCCCCCCTTCATTTTTCCCTTCTACTATCTTTTTTTTTTTTAAACATATAATGTATTATTTGTTTCAGAGGTACAGGTCTGTGATTCAACAGTCTTACACAATTCACAGCGCTCACCATAGCACATACCCTCCCCGATGTCTATCACCCAGCCACCCCATCCCTCCCCCCTCCTCCACCACTCCAGCAACCCTCAGTTTGTTTCCTGAGATCAAGAAACCCTCATATTCATCATCTCTGTTTTTAAAAGAAGCCAACAAGAACAGAGAGGTTCCATTATTTGGTCAAGTTACACAGTAAGTGGCGTAGATGGAATTAAATGCAGGCTGCCTGGCCCCAGGCCTGTCCAGTTAAGCACTGTGCTGTCCGACTCATGCAGCAGCCGCCCTGCTCTCCCCACTGCAAAAGTGTCCTGGACACGCCCAGTGGCTTGGTCTCAAGTAATCCCTGTTTGGATGGATAGGTTTTATCTCTGAGTCAAGTTAAAGTGCAGAAAATTTTGTGTTTATATAATACGATCTTGGCTCCTTGGGGGAATTCTTTACATAGTATTTTGCCCTGGGCTTATATCAGAGCACACTGTAAATAGGATATGGCACTTGTTACTTATTTTTTGGAGAGATGCTGGTGAGGATATTATTTTCAGTATTACTCCTTGTTCCCAACATAGAGAGCCAAGTGAGTCATTTCTCTCAGGCCTGCTGCCATGAAGAGCCTAAGTAATTTGCATGTATCTTTTTTTTTCTTTTTTTAGGGTAATGCAAGTCAGATTAATAACCACATTTTCTAAATGGATGCCAGGAAACCCTAGAATTCTAAAGACCATGTATCCATAAGCTACATGGTCATTGAAACTTGCAATACTATATAATCATCACCTGTTTTAATTCTCCACTTCTTTTGACATTTTATTCTATTGGATTTCCACCTCTTACATATATCTATATAAGCTACCTGAAAACAACTGTGGAATGAAACAGGGGGAAGTTATATAAATAAATAAATCCATAAATCATTTTGATTTGCAGTCCACCTCATTTTCCCTGTCACTGTCTTCTAATGCATTCTAGCTTGTGAACACAGCTTTGAAAATGGCATCCAGAACTGAATGTGAAATTCCAGATGTGCTCTAACCAACATTCCCAGCCTTATTCCCATTTGCTTTGATCTACTTTTAGTTAGAAGATATCATATACTCTGTGTCTAAGTTATCTTAATTCGCTTTTTATGGGATTCTAATATTTTATTAAAAATATAAGGGTATTTTTGGTAAATTCCTGTTTAGATAAGCATTTTCTTTATATTTTCATTTTGTTATTTAATATTTTTATTGAAGTATAATTAACATACAGTGTTGTATTAGTTTCAGGGGTTTGTATAATGATTCAACAATTCTATATGCTTTTCAGTGCTAATCAAGATAAGTGTACTCTTAATACCCTCTATTTCACCCATCCTCCCATCCACCTCTCCTCTGGAAACTATCAGTTTGTTCTTTGTATTTAATAGTTTTTTTTTTTTCTTCTTTTTCTTCTTCTCTTACTCTCTACCTTTGTGGTTTGGTGGCTTTCTTTAGTGATATGCTCGGATTCCTTTCTCTTTATTTTTGTGTATCTGTTACAATTATATTTGGTTTTTAGTTACCATTAGGGTCATATATAACATCTTATGCCTGTAGCCATATTGTTCACTCAGGTTTGAATTCATTCTAAAGCACTAAATTCTTACTCCCCTTCCCATGCCTATGTATATGATATCATTCTTTACATTTTTTTTATTTTGTGAATCCCTTGACTGATTTTTATAGATATAATTGATTTTACTGATTTTGTGCTTTAATTTATGTACTGGTTTTATAAGTGATTAACCTACTGTTTTTATAATGTTTGTATTTACTTGTGAAATTTTTTCCTTTCATAATTTCTTACTCCTCATTATGGTCTTTTCTTTCCCTTTAAGATTTCTTGTAGGACTGTTTAGTGGTGATGAACTCCTTTAACTTTGTTTGTCTGGGCAAGTCTTTATCTGTCCTTCTATTCTGAAGTAAACTCTTGCTAGAGAATTCTTGGTTGCAGGTTATTTTCCTTTTGATACTTTGAATATATTATGCCACTCCCTTTTGGCCTCCAAAGCTCCCACTGCAAAATCATTTGATAGCTGTATGGGGTTTCCCTTGTAAGTAACTGTTTTTTATTCTCCTGATGCTTTAAAAATTCTCTATCACTACTTTTTGCCATTTTAGTTATTGTGTGTCTTGGTGCAGTCCTCCTTAGATTGTATTTGTTGTGGGCTCTTTGTGCTTCCTTGATCTGAATGTCTGTTTCCTCCTCAGACTAGGGAAGTTTTCAGCTGTTATTTCTTCAAATTTCTGCCTCCTTCCCTCTCTCTTCTCCTTCTGGGATGCCTATAATGTGAATGTTATTATGCTTGATGATGTCAGTGAGTTTCCTTGACCTGTGCTCATTTTTTTATTATTCTTTTTGCTGTTCATCATGGTTGCTTTCCATTAATCTGTCTTCCAGCTCACTGATCTGTTCTTCTGTTGCCTCTAATCTGTTATTGCTTTCTTCTAGTGTATTTTTAATTTCATTTCCTGAATTCTTCATCTCTGATTGGTTCTTTTTTATATTTTCTGTCTCTTTGCTGAGAGTCTCACTAATATCCTCCACTGTTAAGTCCAGTGAGTATCTCAATGATGATTACTTTGAATTTGCCATCAAGCACACTGCTTATCTCCATATTATTTAGCTCTTTTGCTGTGGTTTTGTCCTGTTCTTTCATTTGGGACATATTCCTCTGTCTCCTCATTTTGTCTATAAGTACATTTTTTAAATAATTAAAACCTTATTTTAATATCATATATATTTGTTTCTACAATCAATAAAGTTATAGTTAAGCTCGGCAACTTATTTTTAAATCTTACGCAGATAAATCTAAACAGGGCCAAATGACTACATTTTCTAAGAGTAAGTAGATGAACATATATGGGTGTGAGCAGTGTTACACCTGCATAGATTATGCTCCAAGGTAAGCAAGAGCTCTTAGCTTTGTAAATGTTGTCAACATAACAACACCATCACATCAATTTAATTCTAGAAGTTCATACCAATCATGATTAAAGAATCTATTATTTTTGTTACCATTTTTTTCTAGAAATGTAGTTAAGTTATTTACTATGGGTTATAGACTTGCATACCTTTTTAAAAAAAAAAAATTAAACATGATAGGATTGAAGAGGTTCTAAAAAAGTCATAAAGGAGCAAGCAAGGAGAGAGAATATACTGCTACCTGTCTTCTAGGAGGGATGAGTTAAGCATATTGTAAAGTAAAATATGGTTTGATTTCTATATAAGTTAACTTTATTTTATTAAGGATAATTTATATTCCATTCCAGACTTCTAAAAGATTTTAAATATTATGTTAAGAAAAATGGTTTCTGGGGTGCCTGGGTGGCTCAGTCAGTTAAGCGTCTGCCTTCTGCTCAGGTCATGATCCCATCGTGTTGAGATCGAGCCCTGCATCGGGCTTCCTGCTCAGAGAGGATTCTGCTTCTCCCTCTCCCCCTCCTCCTGCTTGTGCTTTCTCTCACTCACACTCTCTCTGTCAGATAAATAAAAAAAAGAAAAGAAAAATAGTTTCTGTTTATCTTCTACTAGAGAATAATCCACATTTTATTTCCATGACTAAGGATATGATACTGAATATAGTTAAAGGGTAGATTATAGATTGACTTTTTTTTAACTTTGATAAGTGCATTTTGCAGGAGATAGGTAAGTAGATAGGTAGGTAGATAGAAGATAGAAGATTATGTATACGTGTCTAATCATTAATATAAAAAGCAGAATCCTCACTATTCCAGAGAACCAAGAGGCCAGGCCTGACTAAAGGTAATACAAAATGAAAGTATAGACTGCATTTTTCTAAGAATTTGCTCAATTATAAACATTAAATTTAAGCTTCTTACCAAGACAATGCTGAATTTTAAGTACTCAAATTTAAGCAGGGAAAGTGGGGTGGGGGGTAACTAAACTTATTAAAAGTGATAAAAACTGCACTATAATAACTAATGTATATTACTCTATAGAATAGATTATTACAGACCAATATTGAAGAATTCTCTTGGTAAAAGATATACATTTTGCTACCTAATAGTTCTGACATTTGTAAATGTAGCCATATAAATTAGTTTTTAATGCTTCCACACAAGGAAAAATTGTTTCCTTGACTTACTTATATCAATGAATGAAATAACAGAATCTTCCTTAGGTATTTATATTCTTTTAGATGGTCAAAAAGCTTAATGTTTTAAAGGTAAAAATACAAGTACTTCTTGATGTATGGCTTTTTTTCTTGGCATGAATCCCTTGAAATAAAGTAAAATTCATCATGTTCAACCTATGGCAAACTTCAGGAAACATTGCTCCTTCTAAGTAGTGGAAACAAGTGCTCGCTTTGGCAGCACATATACTAAGTAGTGGAAACAAGTGAATTGGCAAAACTATAGGAAATATAAGTTCTACTGACAAGAATTTTTTTTTACTGTTATGTTAATCACCATACATTACATCATTAGTTTTTGATGTAGTGTTCCATGATTCGTTGTTTGTGCATAACACCCAGTGCTCCATGCAGAACATGCCCTCTTTAATACCCATCACCAGGTTAACCCATCCTCCCACCCCCTTCCGCTCTAGAACCCTCAGTTTGTTTTTCAGAGTCCACCGTCTCTCATGGTTCATCTGCCCCTCCGATTCCCCCCCTTCATTCTTCCCCTCCTGCTATCTTCTTCTTCTTCTTTTTTTTTTTCTTAACATATAATGTATTATTTGTTTCAGAGGTACAGATCTGTGATTCAACAGTCTTGCATAATTCACAGTGCTCACCATAGCACATACCCTCCCCAGTGTCTATCACCTAGCCACCATGTCCCTCCCACCCCACCCCCCGCTCTCGCAACCCTCAGTTTGTTTCCTGAGATTAAGAATTCCTCATATCAGTGAGGTCATATGATACATGTCTTTCTCTGATTGACTTACTTCGCTCAGCATAACACCCTCCAATTCCATCCACGTCATTGCAAATGGCAAGATCTCATTCCTTTTGAGGGCTGCACAATATTCCATTGTATATATATACCACATCTTCTTTATCCATTCATCTGTCGATGGACATCTTGGCTCTTTCCACAGTTTGGCTATTGTGGACATTGCTGCTATAAACATCAGGGTGCACGTACCCTTCGGATCCCTACATATGTATCTTTGGGGTAAATACCCAGTAGTGCAATTGCTGGGTCGTAGGGTAGCTCTATTTTCAACTTTTTGAGGAACCTCCATACTGTTTTCCAGAGTGGCTGCACCAGCTTGCATTCCCACCAACAGTGTAGGAGGGTTCCCCTTTCTCCGCATCCCTGCCAACATCTGTCCTTTCCTGACTTGTTAATTTTAGCCATTCTGACTGGTGTGAGGTGGTATCTCATTGAGGTTTTGATTTGGATTTCCCTGATGCCGAGCGATGTTGAGCACTTTTTCATGTGTCTGTTGGCCATTTGGATGTCTTCTTTGGAAAAATGTCTGTTCATGTCTTCTGCCCATTTCTTGACTGGATTCTTTGTTCTTTGGGTGTTGAGTTTGATAAGTTCTTTATAGATTTTGGATACTAGCCCTTTATCTGATATGTCATTTGCCAAATATCTTCTCCCATTCTGTCGGTTGTCTTTTGGTTTTGTTGACTGTTTCCTTTGCTTTGCAAAAGCTTTTTATCTTGATGAAGTCCCAGTAGTTCTTTTTTGCCCTTGCTTCCCTTGCCTTTGGCGATGTTTCTCGGAAGAAGTTGCTGCGGCTGAGGTCGAAGAGGTTGCTGCCTGTGTTCTCCTTTAGGATTTGGATGGACTCCTGTCTCACGTTGAGGTCTTTCAACCCTTTGGAGTCTATTTTTGTGTGTGGTGTAAGGAAATGGTCCAGTTTCATTCTTCTGCATGTGGCTGTCCAATTTTCCCAACACCATTTGTTGAAGAGACTGTCTTTTTTCCATTGGACATTCTTTCCTGCTTTGTCAAAGATGAGTTGACCATAGAGTTGAGGGTCCATTTCTGGGCTCTCTATTCTGTTCAATTGATCTATGTATCTGTTTTTGTGCCAGTACCATACTGTCTTGATGATGACAGCTTTGTAATAGAGCTTGAAGTCCGGAATTGTGATGCCGCCAGCTTTTCTTTTTCAACATTCCTCTGGCTATTTGGGGTCTTTTCTGGTTCCATACAAATTTTAGGATTATTTGTTCCATTTCTTTGAAAAAAGTGGATGGTATTTTGATGGGGATTGCATTGAATGTGTAGATTGCTCTAGGTAGCATTGACATCTTCACAATATTTGTTCTTCCAATCCATGAGCGTGGAACGTTTTTCCATTTCTTTGTGTCTTCCTCAGTTTGTTTCATGAGTATTCTGTAGTTTTCTGAGTGCAGATCCTCTGCCTCTTTGGTTAGATTTATTCCTAGGTATCTTATGGTTTTGGGTGCAATTGTAAATGGGATCGACTCCTTCATTTCTCTTTCCTCTGTCTTGTTGTTGGTGTATAGGAATGCCACTGACTTCTGTGCATTGATTTTATATCCTTCCACTTTACTGAATTCCTGTATGAGTTCTAGCAGTTTTGGGGTGAAATCTTTTGGGTTTTCCACATAAAGGATCATATCATCTGCAAAGAGTGAGAGTTTGACTTCTTCTTTGCTGATTCAGATGCCTTTGATTTCTTTTTGTTGTCTGATTGCTGTGGCTAGGACTTCCAATACTATGTTGAATAGCAGTGGTGATAGTGGACATCCCTGCCACGTTCTTGACCTTAGGGGGAAAGCTCTCAGTTTTTCCCCATTGAGAATGATATTTGCTGTAGGTTTTTCATAGATGGCTTTTATGTTATTGAGGTATGTACCCTCTATGCCTATACTCTGAAGAGTTTTGATGAAGAAAGGATGCTGTACTTTATCAAATGCTTTTTCTGCATCTATTGAGAGGATCATATGATTCTTGTTCTTTCTTCTGTTAATGTATCACGTTGATTGATTTGCGGATGTTGAACCAATCTTGCAGGCCAGGGATAAATCCCACTTGGTCGTGGTGAATAATCCTTTTAATGTACTGTTGGATCCTATTGGCTAGTATTTTGGTGAGAATTTTTGCATCCATGTTCACCAGGGATATTGGTCTGTAATTCTCCTTTTTGATGGGGTCTTTGTCTGGTTTTGGGATCAAGGTGATGGTGGCCTCATAAAACGAGTTTGGAAGTTTTCCTTCCGTTTCTATCTTTTTGGAACAGTTTCAGAAGAATAGGTATTAATTCTTCTTGAAATGTTTGGTAGAATTCCCCTGGGAAGCCATCTGGCCCTGGGCTTTTGTTTTTTGGGAGATTTTTGATGACTGCTTCAATTTCCTTCGTGGTTATAGGTCTGTTCAGGTTTTCTGTTTCTTCCTGGTTCAGTTTTGATAGTTGATACATCTCTAGGAATGCATCCATTTCTTCCAGATTATCTAATTTGCTGGCATAGAGTTGCTCATAATATGTTCTTATAATTGTTTGTATTTCTTTGGTGTTGGTTGTGATCTCTCCTCTTTCATTCATGATTTTGTTGATTTGGGTCATTTCTCTTTTCTTTTTGATAAGTCTGGCCAGGGGTTTATCAATCTTGTTAATTCTTTCAAGGAACCAGCTCCTAGTTTCGTTGATCTGTTCTATGTGTTCTTTTGGTTTGTATTTCATTGATTTCTGCTCTGATCTTTATTATTTCTCTTCTCCTGCTGGGTTTAGGCTTTATTTGCTGTTCTTTCTCCAGCTCTTTAGGTGTAGGGTTAGGTTGTGTACTTGAGACCTTTCTTGTTTCTTGAGAAAGGCTCCCTCAGCAGAGCAGACTTCTAAAAGTTCCGATTTTGTGCTCCGCGGCTCTATCACTTGCCAGAAGCCGCCGACGGAGGCCCTCTCCCCCGCCATCTATCCTCCCTAATATCGCCTTGGATTCACTTCTCTGCACGTCTAATGATATGTAATTAAATCTAGAACTCATAGATCCTGTTTGCCTTCTCTTTGTCCTTACTCGCTTATATTCTTTCTCTTTTTCTGTCTTACTTTTTTTTGCATATATTTGCTATTATTCTCAGTTTATTTTTTCCAGTGGTTGCACGGTTTTTATTATTTTAGTCATTAATCTAGATCTGTGCTGTATCTGATAGGGTGGCCACTAGCCATAGATGACTGTTAAATTTAACTAAAATTAAATTTAAAATTGAGTTCTTCAGTCTCACTAGCCACATTTTAGTAGAGCCAATAGGATTTTATGATGGATTGGATGAGAGATGAAGAGAAAAGGAGCCATCAGTGAGGATTCTAAGGCCTTTGTCCTGAGCACTGCTGTAAACGGATTTGCTAACAACTGAGAGGAGAAAGACAGTGTATGGAGATTAGTAATTGCATTTGTATATGTTAAACTGAAGATATCTATTTGAACTGTAGGTGAAGAAATCGGGTGTAGGTGGTGAGGAGGAGTGGGCATTTGGCTATACAAGTCAGGCATTCAAGAGAGAGATTGGTTGAAGATTTTAATTTGGAAGTTAATATCATACAGATGATAGTAAAGACTGAATGAGATCACTAAAACAGCAAGTGTAGATAGAAAAGATGAGATAAAGGACTGAGGCTTCAGATATGCCAAAAAAAAAGACATCAGATAAAATCTGAGGAAATGGTGTATGTAGGAGAGTGATGTCCTGGAAGCCAAGTGAAAGGTTTGTATCAAAGGGGCAAAAGTAAACAATTTTGCCAAATACTTTGATAAGTATGATGAGAACTGGAAATTAGCCATTGTATTTAGCAACCTAGTGCAACCAACAGAAGTTTCTGAGAACAATAAGAGTGAAAGCTTGATTAGAGGGTATTTAGGAATGTATTGGAGAGTTTCGAAACAGAGTTTATAAGTGACTTTTTGAGGATTTTTGCTACAAATGGGATAGTAGCTAGCAGGGAAATGGAGTCAAGAGAAAAAACTTTTTCAGTCAGGAAATAAGAGCTTGTGTGTGTGGTGATGGAATGATCCAGTAGGGAAGTACTATTGGTGACGTAAAGGAAAAGAAGAGAATTGTTGGAGAGAGGTCCTTGCTTAGAAGAAAGGGCATAGAATCTGCGCTCCCATGGAGTGATTGTCCTTAGGCTTGCAGGGCACTCTTCCATTGCAATGGATAATAACAGAGCTCATACATGAACAAATAGATGCTAGAGGAGGTACATGAGGTGGTAGGAGTCTTGGAAGTTCTCTTTTGAATGCTTGCTTTCTTCAGTGAGGTAGCTGGTCATTACGAGTGAGCATAAGGGAGGAGATTTGGGGTTAAAGCAGAAAATGGAAGATAGACATTTATGAGTTTATGATACATAGTATCATTGCCTGGCAATACTGAGAGTCCTTTTGAGGTTTAAGGCACAAAGTGAGGTAAGTTCACATGATTGTGTGAGTTTTCCCCAGCTTTCATTTGTGCAGATGCAGCTGTGGAATAGGGCAGAATACATTTAACCATGGTCGTGGCTTTGCCAAACTAGTGTGAGAGACAAATACAGGTAAGGAAATCAATTTTATAGACAAGAGAGTACTTAAGTTGCATAAAGGGAGATAGAGGACCCCATGGAGTGAGGAGCAATGAAAAGATGGTAGCATCTAGAGCAGCAGTTATCTGTGTGGTCTGGGCACTTCTGAAAATTCTCCCATATTCTTGCAGGGAATCCAAACTGTTTTCGTAATACTAGTAATCTGTTAACTTGCCTTTTTCACTCTCATTCTCTCATGAATCTACAATGGAGTTTTGCAGAAGCTCATGATGTGTGATATCAAAACAGATTTAATACAGAAACAGATATGAGAATCCATCTGCCTCCTTTTAACTAGACGCTAAAGAGACTTTCAAAATGCACACAGTCTACTTTTCTCTGTGAATTTATTTTTGCTTGGGAAATGTAGTGATTTCCCAAATGTGGAAATTGCTACTAAAATGTGTGTTTATATTTATGTATGATAAGCTTATTACTGCTATTTTAGTAAACTTTTAAATTATTTTTTTCATTTTTAATTTATAATACAACAAAACACAGTAAATATCACCCCCGTAAATAAAAGCTTTTTGGCATCGTCAGTAATTTTGAAGACTGTAGTGTTCCTGAGACTAAAAAAATTTGGAATTGATAAATTAGAGTACTTAATAGGATAAAAATATTGTTGAAACTGTAGTAAAATAAGGAGTGATCTGGAAAGATAGGAGGTATTGATAAAGGAGTAGAATGCATGACACTGAGGTTGAGGAGGAATTAAAGTTATTGAGTGCAAACAGTAGTATCCAATAAAATTTTCTGTGATGATAGAAATGCTCTATATCTGGGCTGTGCAATATAATGGCTACTAACTATATATGGCTATTGAGCCCTTGAAATGTGGCTAGTGGAACTGAAAAATGAACAGAAAAATGAAATGTTAATGTATTTAATTTATTGAATTTAAATATAAATAGTCACATGTGTCAACCATATTGGACAGTGCAGTATGAGACTGTATGGCTGAAACTATTGGAGGAGAAGAATTCAAACAGAGGCCAGAGTGTTGGAAGGATCAGCTATGAATGTATTTTGTATATTGATATCATCAAGCATTAATATATTAATAACCAAAATGACTAATTTTCATAGAGCACTTGATATGTACCAGACTGATACCCTCACATGTATTTATTCATTTATTCAATACAGTAGCTCTGAGATTTATAGTACTCTGATGTCTATTTGACAGATGAGGAAACAGACAAATGACTGATAGTAATGGGTCACGTATGCTGGGTGACATGCTAGGAGATTGAGGCAGACTTACACCCAGGTACTCTGACTTCAGAGTCCATTCTTTTAGACTGTACATTATTATACCACCCTTCTATTTGAGGTTGCTAATCTTTTAAAGTTGTTCTTTAAATATTGCAGGTAGCTGATTTGACACTAGCTATATTCTGTGCTAGTTGCTAGACACAATCCTACTTAAAGGGCTTAAGAAGCATCTCTAGCAAGACTTTAACAATAGAAAATATACCATATAAATAATTTACAGGTGTGGCCTAGCACAATGCATTTTGAACCTCAGCTCTGGAGGTGTATTGATGGCTACAATTCCATTTCAAAGGGAGGATACCTACCTTACTTAATTTACATTTTCCAATTGAGCTAATTAGCCCTCCTGGCTATTTTAGTAGTGCTGATAACTGTAAACACTTGTAGGTATTTGTGATGATAACATGGAAACACTGAATAGACTTTTTCTCGGGGTACATTTAAATATCTCCAGGCAGGAGTGCTGTTCCTTTGTCCAGGACATGAGATGATACAACATTAGCTTTACCAAATCCTTATCAATACCAATGATGATAGATTTATTTTTTTTAAAGATCTTATTTATTTGAGAAATAGAGAATGAGAGAGAGAGAGAGAGCACGAGAGGGGGAGGGTCAGAGGTAGAAGCTGACTCCCCACTGAGCAGGGAGCCCAATTGGATCCCGGCGCTCCAGGATCAGGACCCAAGCCGAAGGCAGTTGCTTAACCAACTGAGCCACCCAGGCACCCCCAATGATGACAGATTTAGAATGCATTGTGCTTATAAACACATTTGGATTAATGATAGATTTAGACAATCTTTAAACAGTTTTAGCAACAGAATAAAATGTAACATAGTTAAAAGAGGATTTAAACTCCTTTTTATTAAAGCATAAAACTAAGAAAAAGGTAGACATATCAATTACTTTGAAGGTAATATTTCATTTACTTAATTTTTATTCCTATCTTTTGTTAAGTATTTAACATCTCGGGTAGTTATTGAATCAGAGAGGAAGAAGATGTGGAGAGAGTGCTAGCCCTTAAAACATGGGCAGTCCTAATGGAATCAAGCTCTAAACAATTTAACAGTCCTGTAGATAGGAATCATTACCGCAAAAGATAGGGCTGAAATTAGAAAGTAGTGTTCTTGAATGTTAAAGTCAGTAACTAAGGCTAAGGTATAGGAATTCATAACTATTGTTCAAATATAGTGACCTGGCTACCATCCTAGTCGACGGGGATCTAGAGGTGAACAACAAAGACATTGTCCCTGCTTTCAAGTTACAGTGTGTAGTGTTAGAAAAATTAAGAAGAACCTGAAATATTCCATGTTCTGTGAAGACTCAAGTATTTGATAGTGAAGAATAGTTATGAACATAAATAAAAATCTTATAAATACTACTATTTTTTTAGTTAGAGTAGTTTCTAGGAGAAATTTGTCAAGGGAAATGTGAGGTATGTATATATAGCAAACAATATTTAAAGCCCTGACATTTTTCTCTGTATATTCAGTGCCTCTAGTGTGACATCAGGAGTTATTATACCTCTCTGTGCCTTTTATTTTTCCATCTGTCAGATTATCACAATGACTAATATCTGTTAACCGCTCTCAAAGGTATAATGAACCATGCTTACTCTTCAGAGCTTTGAAAAAAATCTGTTACTTTTTATTACCATCACAGTCTGATGCTGCTACAAGTTTGGCAAATTTTATTGCTATAATACATTTTATATGAGTATCAACATATAGAACAGACATTATTATCTGTTATTCAAATAGATATTTCCAGCTACGGTATTTATTTAGAAGTAAACATTCTAACTGGTTGCTGTATAAATATCTCTAGTTACTTAAGTTGTCTGTTTTACTAAAAGAAATGATGGTTTATTTTGCTTCTTTATCAAATGATATACTTGTTTAATTTCTTTCATAATATATAGTTTGGTGAACCACTATGTACATATTTCACTCAACAAACACATTTGGTGTCAGCATGTACAACTAAAGTTAGATTGATGTGAAGAATACAGAGGCATATACAAATGAGCACTTAAAAATTTAACTGAAGAAGCAAGAAAAGTGAAACAGTATAATATACTCATTGTATAGTATAATAAATACAATACAATACAATTAATAAACATCACAGTGTACAGAAAATAAAATATATTCTTGATTTTTGTAGGTAGATGACTGGCTGTTTTGCTTGCTCTAAGTGTTTTTTGTTTATTTGTTTGCTCTGAGTTTTAGATCTATCATTTATGTTCTTTTTCTGTGTATTTTTGTTATAGCTATTTCCTGATATATACTTAGCCCATTCTTTGCTTAGTTCATTATTGTTTTAGAACTCCATTATGAAAATAAGAATGGTTTCTTATTAGTCATCTATTTTTGCCTTCCTATTTGGAAGTTTCTGTAGTGTGTGTGTGTGTGTGTGTGTGTGTACCTTCATTTATTGTGTGGGTAATTGGAGTTTGTGGTAGTCAAACTCTGAAGAAGTGGTTTTATTATGATGGTATTTACTTTTAATTTAAATTGCCCGTCAGCCTAAAGTCTTTGTGTTGTATGATTGGCTCAGTTGTTCTCAATAGGAAAGCTTATGTGGAACAGTAACAAACTGTTTTTGTAATTCTAGGTCAAAATAAAAGGGCCAAGAGCAGGAAGAAAAGATTCTGACTGTGCAACATTTCCTCATGATCTAAAATCCATGAAGATTTTCACCTTTTAGCATTTTAATGAACATGTTGTAATTTTTAAAGTTACAATATATTTTACCTTAGTTTTATGTTATGATAGTTGCATCCTATTATTAAGAGAGCTACCAGTTAGTGATCTCTTTAAAATCATAAATAAGGTGAGTTATTTTTAGAAAGGAAGAAAACAAAAGATAAATCTTTCCTTTGGTTCAATAAGCATTTGTATCTTTTCTCTATTTTAGGATTTAGTTTATTTAGCTCTTTATTTCCTAGCAATAAGGGAAAAACATTATCTTCACATCAAAGCATTTCTCCATAATAGTAAGATAGCTTATTTTCTATATTTTTGGGGATTTTCCATATGCAACATACACTAAATCTCTTAAGTTTCTGTATAACTTGAAAGATTTTATTAACTTTCTTTATATTTGTGTTTGACAATCTTTAATTATTTTTATAGACAAGGTATATACATTTAACTTAACACTTTAACACCTCACCCTCAACACACCCATATGTGTGTATACACACACACACACACACACACACATACACATACACACAGAAATAGAGACAGAAATTTAACCTTTTAGTGCCTTTTAACCTTACACTAGTAATTTATATTATTGTGTTATACTAGTATTACTGATTCTTTTACTTGGAAGAGTTTTACTCTTTGATGAGCAACAAACACTTTCGAAGAGTTTGAGGATAGAAGGAGATTGGACCTGTATAAGTCAGAGCTTATAGATTATAAACTTTAACAACAATCAAATTAGAGAAACTATTTTTTATTGAATGACAAAAATCGTAGACTGTTTAGGACAGTGCTTGGTGCATACAGTGATTGGTGTTACTCTCAGTACATCTTTTTTGAGGTGGTAAGTTCTCTTTATCAACTTTATTGATTCTTTTTGCTGATCAACTTTCCTTTGGCTGAGGATGGCATAATACCGTGGCCTGGCCAAAGTGCTAAAGGCTTACTCCTGATCTGAGCTGAGCAACCAGGGGACTTTCTCCCAGCACTGACTCTCATCCATACAGACATTCTTCATCTTCAGTGATTTCTTTATACCCTTTCTTGAATCAGATTTTATTTTTCCAACCCTAATCCATCAAGACATCTCAGCTAGTCACATGGTTTCAGCTACCTGTATTCACTTTGCAGACTGAACCTGAATTTGGAGGGTACTTAGAACTGCCAAATGATAGTGTTCTGGCAATAGCCTTTTGATACGTTATTATTTTCTTGTGGGTAAGAAGCTGCATATAAACTGTTTTACATACCAAGAAGCTGAGTAGAAGAGTCATTAACCAGATAACAAACCAAAACGTCAGATACATATTTGATCACTGTTTGCTTTTTTTTTTTTTAAAAAGGGCTTCTAAGAAAGTTATTTTTATAGCAAAAACTACATGGAAATTGTATAGTTTACTAAAAGGAAATTCTGAATAAAATATTCTGTCTTCTTCTTAGTCTAATAGAAGTGTTGTCAATATAGGTGAGATGATTGTGCCAAAAGGCCAAGATTGGTGATGATGTCACTTAACAAATACCACAAACCCAGAACACTGTCAATTCAGATCAACACGAACCTTGGTGTATTAATTGCCAAAGTATCGTATTTCAGACTGCTTAATTACTGAACTCATTGGTAGCAATTTAAAGTTTAGTTCATGAGTTCGGAAGAAAGTCAGAAAAATCAATGAACTCAATATTACATAGTACAGAGTTCTCTTTCAGAAAGTTCAAAGTAAACTGAGAGAAGAACATTTAAGAGGTAAATTTCCGACTTCACAGAATAAAAATCACCTCAAGCAACATTTGTTCTTACTGTGACTATATTTTCTTGTCCTGTTCTCCTAAGGTGCTAAATTCACCATTCTCAGAATTCTCAGAGCTAGCTGCTGCTCTACATTTCGGTGTGGGCTGATGGAGGCTGTTGAAGACTGATTCTTATTTGGGGCTTAAGAGAATTTCTGCTTGAAGAAAGAATGAGATATTCCAAAAGATGACTTATTTTGTTCCTCTGTAATTTAGATATTCTATTTCCCCCATAGTTTCCCCAAGGTAAGAGATGAGCAGTTATGCAATTTATGTTTTGCTCCCAGCACTAATGCAATATTTGGTATGTAACAAGCTTATTATATACTTTGTTGAAAAAAACACATAAGTTGCATTATTTTCTGTTCTTCCCTCACTTATTTAATTTCACTAATAATAATTGGGGAAATACCATTAAACTTTAATAATCCAATTTTAAAAGAGTATGAAATATACCTCATATAATTTTATATTTGAATGTAGTATGTTAATAGCATATTATGATATACTATAAAATATATATTATAACATTTTAAAGGAATGTTACGATGTATCATTCATAATAGAACATTAATGTGTACTATATTATTTTATATAATTATATTATAATTATAAGTGCATTATTTAAGCTATATGTAATATCGTCACATTAATATTATTGCATTAAAAGCTCTTTTGAGGGAGTCCTGACTGGTTCAGTCAGTAGGGCATGTGACTCTTGATCTCAGGCTTGTAAGTTTGAGCCCAATGTTGGGTGTAGAGATTATTTAAAAATAAAATCTTTAAAAATAATAATTAAAAAAATGAAAATTCTATTGAGTACTTGTTATGTGGTAGCTTCTAGGTGAAGCACTATATAGCTTTAGTGTAATCCTCAAAATAATTTCTGACTTACTATTCCCATTTTACAGAGAAGGAAATTGAGGCAGACTAAATTGCTTGCTCAGTGAGTGAAGGAGCTGGTATTCAAACCAAAGTATACTTAATTCTAAAATGGCTTCAGCAGACACATCTTAACGACTCATACATCACATCCTTGTAAGAAACAACATTGCACAAATCCGAATTTTTATTTTTATTTTTTCAGGGTTTTTTTTTAAATTCTATTTAGTTAACAAATAATGAATATTGATTTCAGGAGTAAAATTTAGTGATTCATCACTTATATTTAACACCCAGTCCTCATCAAAATAAGTGCGCTCCTTAATACCTATCATCGATTTAGCCCATTCCCCACCAGCCTCTCTTCTAGCAACCCTCAGTTTGTTCTCTATAGTTAAGAGTCTCTTATGGTCTGCCTTCCCCTCTCTTTTTTCTCCCCTTCCCTTTTGTTCATCTGTTTGTTTCTTAAATTCCATATGTGAGTGAAAATATGTGGTATTTGTGTATATACATATATATACACACAGACACACCACATTTTTTTATGATGTTATATTAATCACCATACATTACATCATTAGTTTTTGATGTAGTGTTCCATGATTCATGTTTGCGTATAACACCCAGTGCTCCATGCAGTATGTGCCCTCTTTAATACCCATCACCAGGCTAACCCATCCCCCTACCCCCTGCACCACATCTTCTTTATCCATCCATCAGTTGATGGACCTTTGGGCTCTTTCCATAATTTGACTATTGTTGATAGTACTGCTATAAACATCAGGGTACATGTACCCCTTTGATTCAGTATTTTTCTATCTTTTGGGTAAATACCTAGTAGTGCAATTGCTGGGTTGTAGGATATTTTATTTTTAACTTTTTGAGGAAACTCCATATATTTTCCAGAGTGGCTGCACCCAGTTTATATTCCCACCAACAGTGTAAGAAGGTTCCCCTTTCTCCTCATCCTCACCAACATCTGTTGTTTCCTGTGTTGTTAATTTTAGACATTCTGACAGGTGTGAGGTGATAGCTCATTGTGGTTTTGATTTGTATTTCCCTGATGATGAGTGATGTTGAGCATCTTTTCATGAGTCTGTTAGCCATCTGGATGTCTTCTTTAGAAAAGTGTCTATTCCTATCTTCTGCCCATTTCTTAACTGGATTATTTGGTTTTTTTGGATGTTGAGTTTGATAAATTCTTTACATATTTTAGATACTAACCCTTATCAGATATGTCATTACAGATATCTTCTCCCATTCCATAGGTTGCCTTTTAGTTTTGTTGATTATTTCCTTCACTGTGCAGAAGCTTTTTATCTTGTTAAAGTACCACTAATTCATTTTTGCTTTTGTTTCCCTTGCCTCCAGAGATGTGTCTATTAAGAAGTTGTTATGGCTGAGGTCGAAGAGGTTTCTGCCTGTGTCTCCTCTAGGATTTTGATGGTTTCCTGTCACACATTTAGGTCTTTCATCCATTTTGGATTTACATTTGTGAATAGTGTGAGAAAGTGGTCCAGTTTCATTCTTTTGCATGTTGCTGTCCAATTTTCCCAAAACTATTTTTCATTGAAGAGGTGGTCCTTTTTTCCATTTCCATTCTTTCCTGCTTTGTCGAAGATCAGTTGACCATATAGTTGTGGGTCCATTTCTGGGTTTTCTATTCTCCATTGGTCTATGTGTCTGTTTTTGTGTCAGTACCATACTGTCTTGATGACGACAGCTTTGTAATAGAGCTTGGAGTCTGGAATCATGATGCCTCCAGCTATGCTTTTCTTTTTCAAGATTGCTGGGGCTGTTCAGGATCTTTTGTGGTTCCACGCAGATTTTAGGATTGTTTGTTCTAGCTCTGTGAAAAATGCTGGTGGTATTTTGATAGAGATTGCATTAAATGTGTAGATTGCTTTGGGTAGTATAGACATTTTAACGGTATTTGTTCTTCCAATCCATGAGCATGGGATGTTTTTCCATTTCCTTGTGTCATCTTCAGTTTCTTTTATAGTATTCTGTAGTTTTCAGGGTATAGACCTTTTCACTTTTTAGTTAGGTTTATTCCTAGGTATCTTATGGTATTTGGTGTAATTGTAAATGGGATCAATTCCTTGATTTCTCTTTCTGCTGCTTCATTATTGGTGTATAGAAATGCAACAGATTTCTGTATGTTGATTTTTGTATCTTGCAACTTTGCTGAATTTGTGTATCAGTTCTAGCAATTTTTTGGTGGAGTATTTTGGGGTTTCTACATAGAGTATCATGTCATGTGTGAATAGTGAAAGTTCCACTCCTCCTTGCTGATTTGGATGCTTTTTATTTCTTTTTATTGTCTGATTGCTGAGACTAGGACTTCCAGTACTGTGTTAAATAGTAACAGTGAAAGTGGACATTGCTGTCTTGTTCCTGACCGTAGGGGAAATATCCTCAGTTTTTCTCCATTGAGTAGTATATTAGCTGTGCGTCTTTCATATGTGGCCTTTATGATGCTGAGGTATGTTCCCTCTATCCCTACTTTGTTGAGGGTTTTTAACAAGAATGGATGCTGTACTCTTGTCAAATGCTTTTTCTGCATCTATTGAGAGGATCATATGGTTCTTATCCTTTCTTTTCTTAATGTGGTATATCACATTGATTTTCGAATACTGAACCAACCCTGCAGCCCAGGAGTAAATAATAAATCCCACTTGATCATGGTGAATAATTCTTTTAATAGACAGTTGGATTTGACTTACTAGTATTGTGTTGAGAATTTTTGTCTCATCAGGGTATTGGTCTGTAATTCTCCTGTTTAGTGGGGTCTTTATCTGATTTTGGAATCAAGATAATGCTGACCTTGAAGAATGAGTTTGGAAGTTTTCCTTCCATTTCTATTTTTTGGAACAGTTTGAAAAAAGTAGGTATTAACTTCCTTAAATGTTTAGTAGACTTCCCCTGGGAAGCCACCTGGCCCTGGACTTTGGTTTGATGGGAGATTTTTTATTACTGATTCTATTTCTTTGCCAGTTATGGGTCTATTCAAATTTTCTATTTCTTCTTTTTTTTCAGTTTTGGTAGTTTATATTTTTCTGGGAATTTATCCATTTCTTCCAGATTGCCCAAATGTGTTGGCATGTAATTTTTCATAATATTCGCTTAAAACTGTTTGTGTTTCTGTCGTGTTGGTTGTGATCTCTCCTCTTTCATTCATGACTTTGTTTATTTGGGTCCTTTCTCTTTTCTTTTTGTTGAGTCTGACTAGGGGTTTATCAATTTTATTAATTCTTTCAGAGAACCAGTTCCTAGTTTCATTGATCTGTTTTACTCTATTTTTTTGTTTCTACATCATTTATTTCTGCTCTAATCTTTATTATTTCCTTTTTTCTTCTGGCTTTAAGCTTTATTTGGTGTTCCTTTTCTAGCTCCTTTAAGTATAAGGTTAGGTTGTCTCTTTGAGACTTTTCTTGCTTCTTGCGGTAGGCCTGTATTGTTATGTACTTCCCTCTTATGTCTGCTGCTGCTGCATCGCAAAGGTTTTGGACTATTGTGTTTTCATTTTCATTTGCTTCCATGGATTGATTTCTCCTTTACTTTCCTGGTTAACCCATTCATTCTTTAGTAGGATGCCCTTTAACCTCCATGTATTTATGGTCTTTCCAAATTTTTTCTTGTGGTTGACTTCAAGTTCCATAGCGTTGTGTTCTGAAAATATGCATGGTATGATCTCAGTCGTTTTGTACTTGTTGAGGCCTGATTTGTGACTCAGTATATGATCTATTCTAGAGAATGCTCCATGTGCACTTGAGAAGAATGTGTGTTCTGCTTCTTTAGGATGGAATGTTCTGAATATGTCTGTTAAGTCCATCTTGTCCAGTGTCTTATTCAAAGCCATTGTTTCCTTGTTGATTTTCTGCTTAGATGATCTGTCCATTGCTGTAAGCGGGGTTTTAAAGTCCCCTACTAGTATTGTATTGTTATCAACTAGTTTTTTTTATGTTTGTTATTAATTGATTTATATATTTGGGTGCTCCCAAGTTGGGGGCATAAATACATACGTACAGTTGTTAGATCTTCTTGTTGGATAGACTCCCTTATTAATGATAATCGTGCCCTTCTTCATCTCTTGTTACAGTCTTTGGTTTAAAATCTAGTTGGTTTGATATAAATATGGCTACTTCAGCTTTCTTTTGATGCCCATTAGCATAATGAATCATTCTCCATCCCCTCACTTTCAATCTCAGGTGTCTTTAGGTCTAAAATGATTCTCTTGGGGCACCTGGGTGGCTCATTCATTAAGCATCTGCCTTCAGCTCAGGTCATGATCCCAGGGTCCTGGGATTGAGCCCCACATCGGGCTCCCTGCTCCTCAGGAAGCCTGCTTTCCCTCTCCCACTCCCCCTGCTTGTGTTCCCTCTCTCTCTGTCAAAAAAATAAATAAAATCTTTAAAAAAAAAATGATTCTCTTGTAGGCAGCATACAGATGGGTTTTGGTTTTTTTATCCATTTTGATACCCTGTGTCTTTTGACTGGAGCATTTAGTTCATTTACATTCAGAGTGATTATTGATAAATATCAATTTAGTGCCATTGTATTACCTGCAAAGTGGGTGGTTCTGGAGATTTTCTCTCTTCCTTTCTAGTTTTTGTTGTTTTTGGTCTTTCTTTCCCACTCAAAGAGTCCCCTTTAATATTTCTTGCAGGGCCAGGTCAGTGGTAAGGAACTCCTTTAGTTTTCGTGTGTCTGGGAAGCTCTTTATCTCTCCTTCTGTGTGTTAGAGAGCTTGTTATATTTCCTGCTCCCAAAAGTGATGGCTATATTAAGAAGAGGTCCTATACTGTCTAGGGCCTGGTGCTTCAGGAAGTTTTTCTGGTGTATGCTCTGTGTACTCTGTTCTTGTGTTTTGGCTGCTCTTTCCCTCAGGTCAGTCCTTTGCAAAGTTTCTCCTTGCCTGCAGAGGGAAGTGTCTGGACCTTCTCCACTGTGTGTCAAGTTTTAACTAGGTGTGTTTGGTCTGCTTGTTAGGGCTAGATCCTGGGCTGCCTGGGTGGCTCAGTCAGTTAAGCATCCGACTCTTGATTTCAGCTCAGGTCATGATCTCAGGGGCTTGAGATTGAGCCTGTATTGGGCTCCATGCTGGGTGTGGAGCCTGCCTAAGATTCTCTTTCTTCTTCCTCTCCTTTTACCCCTTCCCTGCTCTCTCTCTCTCTTAAAAAATAAATAAAAAAGGCTAGATCCTATTTCCCCAAGAGCATAAGCTTTGCAGCCCTTTATGGTCAGTAGACTCAGTGTGTGTTGGAGGTTTATGCTGGTCTTCTCGGGGAGGGCCTGCTGCTCTTACTGTCAGGCACATTTGTGCTAGTTCAGAAACACCTGCAGAGTGCAGGTGGGCGGAGCTTGGTGTAAGTGGCTCAGGCCTCCACTGTGGGGCACTGTACTGCTCAAAGAAGTCCATCCATGCTGATGTGGGGTGGAGAATGGCGTCAGCTGGCTGTCTTCTCCCTGAAGAGGGGGATTTGCACCCGCTGCTATTCAGGAAGCTCTCACAGAAGAATGAACAGTCTCCCCTACTTTGTCCCAGGCATTCCTCAGATCCCAGCATTCACCCTATTTGTGTCTGAGCCATATGCCCACCAAGCAGCACAGTGCTTCTGTGTTTTATCTCAGGCACACCAGCTGGTTTTCAAAACTCCATATTGTAGGGACAAGGAGTGGCAGGGATGATCCTCTGGAGGAGGGTCTCACCACGTTGTGGCTGGTGCCAGTTTGTCCCAGAAGGGCAGTCACATGAATGCACAGGGGTCAGAGTTTATGGGAAAACACAGCAAGAAGCCAGAGTCCAGGTTAGCTGCCCATAGCAGGCATCTCTGCTCCTGTGCTAATGAATGAGGCAGCTCACCTCTCCTGAATACACTCCAAGAAGGGGAACTGTCTCTCCCAGTGCAACCCCGGGAATCCTCAGACCACGCTGTCCACTCTGGGCCTCTGGGCGTCTGCCCTCCCTCTCCACAGGAACACCTCTACACCCACCAGGCTCCAGCCCTCAATGGCGCAGACTTCTAAAACTTGAGTCTTTGAGCTCTGCTGCTTTTAAAAACATGCAATAATCAGCCCCTCTCATGTTCCTCATCAGTGGTTTTGGGGAAGTGTTTTTCTTGTGCAATCCTCTGTGCTCTGTTTACTCTCTCTGTCTCTCTCTTTCCTCTTTCCGTGATCAGGGCTCCCTCCCTTCTGCAGCACTGTGTCTTTTCTCCCCCAAATCAGGGCTCCTCATCTCCTACCTTCCACCATGTGGCCTCTTTTCTCCTTCTAGTTGTGCAGTTTGCTCTCAGATCAATTTCTTTTGTGTTCAGAATGATTTGATATTTATCTTGTTGTGTTTGAGGGACGAGGCAAGCACAGGGTTCTCCCACCTCTCTACCATCTTAACTCCTTTCCAAATCTGCATTTTTAAAAGACTGTATTTAGACTCCCAAGTGAAACTACTCAGTATGTCACCTAACATATAAATGTTCCTTTTCACAGTATCACCAGAAAAATCATAATTGTTCTGGATGACACATGCATACTTTTCACGCATTGTACGTTATGCTATATTTGTAATAATGAAACTGCTTCCAGTAGCTCAGTTCATCAAGGAGAAAAACAGACGGATGCTAACATGGCTCATCATCATCGTTTTTCTTAAATTCCAAGTTTCAGTTGATATTAGCATAGGAAAAGCAAGCTAATTAAAGTAAAAAAATCAGTTGATTATTTTAATACCCAAATGACAGCACTGACAGTCTGTTACCAAATGTCACTCTAACACTTAGAGTTTCTGAAAACTATTATATTTAACGGAAGAGGATGTGGGATATGTGTAACAGGTACTGCCGACTCTGTCCACTCGCAAAGCCAAGTGCTCAGCTTTGCGTTCAGATGTTTGAGCACTGTATCAAAGGATACAGAGGCCTGGATACACTCCTCTGTTGAAAATGGAGCCCATAGCTAAAGCTTGGAGGTGCTTTAATTAGCTCAGAGGGAGTACACAGCATTGAACACCTTGTAACTATGCCTTCTGCCAATCAGTATGTCACCAATAATATTAACTGGGCTATAATTACTGAGTAAATTTTGTCCCAAATTATTTTAGTGCTTTTTCAAAGGGACAGGAATTTATGTGTGTGTGTGTATGTGTGCTTTTTTTTTGCCATAGTGTTCTGAATGTATAACAAATTCTTTCTTTATTCTTTTCCACTCCTGTAATTAGATGAAGAGCCTCACTTACAGAAGTTTTTTCTTGACAGAAACAGGGGAAACCTTCCAAGATGACTACTTTCTAAATTTGTATATATTTTTCCTAGATAGGGTTCTGATTTCCTAAATCCTTTTGTTCATCTGCAAATGTAGAAGCTTGCCATGCTCTGCTGTATTTGAGCATTATATTTTAAATTTATTTCTTATGTACCTTTTTTCTAAAACCTCAGAATAATTTCAGCCAAATATTCTGCTGAATTCCAAGGAGCCATGAGTATAAATATCTAATTCAAGTAATTATCTCATAGGTAGTATTCTTTCAAGAGATGACATGTCAGTTCTTTGTGAAAAGGATTAAGTAATTTGTGTAAAAATCCCTAAAATGGGTAGTTAAGTCTTTCCAACTTTTAAAAGTATTGTGTGTTTAAGTTGAATTTAAACTGAAGACATGAAGATTAAAATTCCCATCATGCAATTTTTTAAACAATAAGAATCATATCTGCCATGACACTAAAGAAGGACTTAATTTACTGCTAAAAGACACTTGTTTGCTTAACTTGTAGCCATGAAACATGTTTTTCAATTAGTGTTTATAATTTATAATTTAATGACATCCCAGAAAATAATAGAAAAAAAATCAAGATTTCAGAAATATTATTTTTCCATTCTGGAAAAATCACCAATGAATATCCTTCTATAATAAGTTTTTGCCCCAAGAAAATGAACGTATTATAACTCAGAATTCCTAAAGCATAAAGAAATCCTTTACCTAGATTAATACACATTAAAAAAAAAAAAAAACCTTATAAGAATATAGCACTTATCAATTCATCGGAAAATTTTTAAATTGCTGTAATAAATATTTAGTTCTGTTTCTAATCTTACTTAATAGGACTATCAATCTGAGGCAGGTTCAAATGTCAGTGGGTAAATATAATAATGTATAAGATTATTAATAAAATAGATAATCATTTTACATACAGTAATTGGTAGAACAAAATATAGGGAATTTTTTAGTTTCTTTTTATCTGGAATCCAGACTTTTGTAATTGAGCCTATTCTGTGTTTCATTTTTAAGATAAAGAATTTCAGTGACATTGACCAGAGTTGGTCACATCAGTGTGGCCTCAAAGGAGTATGATCCAGAGGCCTCCATGAGACAAGGCAATTGTTTTCAGTCCACTTTGGACATGCATATGGTCGTTAGGAATCTGCAAAGATAATGGCTAAGAAATAAAAACTTATAAGTTAACACCTTTGCAGTTATGGCTTATAAAGCTAGTTAGTAAAAAATAAAACAACTTTTGTTAAATTGGCTTACATTAATAAGCATAAAGATTTGGCACAAGATCTTAAATTTAATTGTAAAGGTGAATTGATTTCATCAGTTAATGAGGAGTCTATATTTATATACACATGACTTACTGTTAATAACAGTATTTTCATGGATGTGTTAATATAGCTACTCCTTAAGAGTAAAGAATGGCAAACATTTGGGGTGCCTGAGTGGCTCAGTCGGTTGGAGGTCTGCCTTCAGGTCAGGTCATGATCCCAGAGACCCACACTGAGACTGCATCAGGCTCCCTGCTTCTCCCTCTCCCTCTGCCCCTCCCCACTCTTGTGCAGGCGCATGTACCCTCTCACCTCGCTCTCTCTCAAATAAATAAAATCTTTAAAAAAAAAAAAAACAACAGCAAACCTTTAAGAAAAGTAAAATAGATTGCATGACATCTCTAGCTTTTTCGATCCTTGTGTTCAAAAGCCTGCCAAGTTATAAAAAGCACAGATACCCATTTGCACAAAATCTAACAAACCACAAAATGAGGGATAAACAAGACTAAACAGATCTTCATTAGGTAAGGCTGAGGACTCAGCATTAAAGCAAGTGCTCCAAAATGGAAAATAATCCAAATTCCCTTAATACTTGATATTTCAATATGTCTTTGGCTGTTTAGTGTTATAAAATATATCAAACTCTATGGTGTGTAGTAAGCTCTACACAAAGATAAGTCTGATGATGGGAGAGTATATGAATTCCAGATTATGACTCCTTTTTATTGTTGTCTCTACTGATACAGAACACAGCTTATAGGTTCTTTTACTCTATAGCAATCGTGTGGCAGGAAATGTAAATCTTTTAATGTAAGGAGAGGTTGCAAAACTTTTGTCTACGTCTACCACTAACAGATTTCAGCATGGAGTTAAACTAAGTTAAAATAGCGAATAGTTCAAATTTTGTTTTTTGTCAATTAAAAGTGAGGAGTAAAATGAATAGATAAAATTCCTAAAATATTGAAATTAGGGGGCGCCTGGGTGGCTCAGTTATTAAGCATCTGCCTTTGGCTCAGGTCATGATCCCAGGGTCCTGAGATAGAGCCCCGCATCAGGCTCCCTTCACAGAGGGAAGCCTGCTTCTCCTTCTCCCACTCCCCCTATTTATGTTCCCTCTCTTGCTGTGTCTCTTTGTCAAATAAATAAATGAAATCTTTAAAAAAAAATAAAATACAATACTGAAATTAGGATTTGTTAAATGAAACTTGACTTTGTAATGTAGCTAAACGGTAATGTTTAAGTATTGAAAACATGCTATATAATTTAAACAATAAAGGTTCCATAGCCGTCGTTATGTAGTATTTTCTACTTTGGCTATGAATTTTATTTCAAAACTACCAGGTGACTAACAAGCAGAGTCAAGTAGATTTGCATATATGAGTGTGTGTTTTCTTAGATAACATGCATATTCTTAGGATGCATTTTTCAAATTATCTGTTAGAATAAATTTGTATGAACCAATAGCAAATAGAAGATTCATGTATAGACATTCTCCTACATAATTTTAGTTTGTGTACCTTAATCTGAAATAAAAAGGAAAAAAGAAAAGATGGGCTGTTGTTCTCTTATTGAGAAAATGAGATCCCTTTGCAAAACTGCTCATTTCTAAAAGTACTTGAGCTGAAAATGCAAGATGTCTAATCAAGGAGCTAAACACAAAGGAAGCAAATTAAGGATTCTTTATCCCAACTGTGATCTTAATTTTTAACTTAATTTTGCTTAAATTAAATATATCTTTCTATAATTCAATTTCTTCAGATTTGAAAAGGTCATATTAATTTTACCAGTTGCCACTTACAAAAATAGTGTCATCACTTCAAGTCAAAAGTGTGTTAATATAAATCTTGAGAGTTCAGTATAAAACATAACGAATTGTATCATTACCTGTAACAATTTCTTGTTTTACATAGAAGTTTTAATCTAGAATTTCACTGTATTTAATAATAATAAAATGACCATATACTTTTTCTATGACTTTGGGGCCAGATTTTTTGGAATTAAGGATTTGGGAATTTGAAAAGGTTAAATGGTATATCCGCCATATCTACGGTGTAGGGCTACAATTCATAATAGAGTCATCAAAATGCCTGCAGTGGAAAATATATTATTTGCCTTATGAATAGCCTTAGTATCACTGATATTGTTGCTAAGTGAATTACAAAATGTCTATTATTTTCAAAGTATTTTGGTTTTCAGAATTATAGACCTGTAATATTTATCATTATTACACACTATTTGTTTATTCCCCATTTAATCCTCAAAACAATCCTGAATGCTGGGATTACTCATCCCACTTGTAGTTAAGGAAATTGAGATTCAGAGATTACAAAAGATTTGTTGATTCAAAGCCCCAGTTGACTGATTCCCACCACTTTATCTTTCTGCTAAGCCACACCACATCAGAAAACGAATGTGAAGGGATAATGTGGATGGAAGAGACATTTTTTCAAGCTGAAAGGAAGAGAATCTCTAAGCCTCTTTCGACACTTAGAATTTATTAGGAAAAAGTGCTATATTTGTATAAAATATTGTAATTTTAATAAAAGCACAGGATATTTCTCGACCTTAGTCAGCTGTGGATTTGATCACTGAGAAATCTGACATGTATTTTTCCAATTATGCATCCACTCTCCTATTGTGGAAGGTGTACATTCTGTTCTTGAAAAATGCAAGATTTGATTTAATATCTCAGTTTGCATAACAAAACTCTTGAAATCTCATTAACAACAAAGCGTAACAAAGAAAGTTGTAACAGAAGTTCAGAACTAGACTTGGATGAGTTTAAATTTCAATTTACCAATTACATACCAGGAACAATCACCAAACCTCAGATTTTCATTGAAAAGTAGAATAATAATAGCTCTCCAAAAGGGTTCTTGTGTGGATAAAGGAGATGGTAAGTGCTTAGTAAATAGTTGGTACTCAGTAAATGGTAGTCATGATAAGTCCCCTTTTTAAAATGAGTAAGAAGGAGAATTAAAATAGGGGACTTGCCTTTTTAAGGAAGTATGTCCTGAATCACCCAGCATCCAATTTGGTTAAGCAAAAGAAAAGAGAGAGAGATAAAAAGCAGTTCTTTAAGGATATGAATTGTTTTTACTTTATTTCCTTAAAAAATAAGGACAAGGAACTATGTTAATACATAGTCATCTGTCAGGAGGTTTCAGTCAAGCTGCCTGTCATCTTCAGTGGCAGTCATCTCAAGGCTCATCTACAGATGAAGGATCAACTTCTAAGCTCATTTGTATGGGTTTGGGAAGGCCTGATTTTTATGGTCTGCTGGACCAAGAGTCTCAGTTTCTCTCTTGCTGTTGGCTATCGACCTTCCTCAGTTCCTTGCCAATGGACCTCCATAGGGCAGCTCATAACCTAGAAGGTGGCTTCCCCAGGGCAAGTGATACAAGAGAGAGTAAGAAAAAGAGAGCAAGAGAGAGAATGTCTAAGATAGAAACCATAGTCTTTTATAACCTAAACTTGGAAGTGACATACGATCATGTCCCTGTCACCTACTGATCACTAGACCAACCCTGGTACAGTGTGAAATGGTGCTACATAAGGTATGAATTCCAGAGGGCAGGGTTACTGGGGAGTATCTTGGAGGCTGGATATTTTTTGGTGCGTCCTCAAAAAATAGAGAATGCTCAAGTGGAAAAATTTACCTTCATATTGGGAATCCAACGTGTATGCTGAAATAATATGTTAAAATGCTTCTCACAGTATCTGCCATATATTGGTACTCATTAAACAATAGTTTCCTTCATTTTTTGAGTAATTAATATTGAATAAGAACTTCAGCTATTTAGAAGACTTTCTAATTATATAAGCTTTTTTATTCTGCCACTCTGAAGTGAAAATAAGAATGAAAATACTCAGTTGTTGAAATTATTTCTTTAATCGCCTTTCTGATTGCCAAAATTAGACATGTTCTTATTCTGACTCTTGCTTTGTTAATATCATTTCCAACCTACAGTTTATTTAAAGGATTTTTTAAAGCTATGCCCATCTCTTGCGGGCATTTTATATTATGCTAGCTATCATATCCACACCCACATCAGCTGGGCAGACAAATACTGCAGTAGGCTGCAGGGCTTTTCCTTTCACAGAACTTGCAGGGCAAGTGAGCATGTGAATGAAGGACTTACTCCAACCATTTCATGATTTAGGGCAACTGGACTGGTTTGAACCTCCACTTACTGGAGAGGTGGGATTCCTAGTAGTCCACATGCCTTTGTGAAAATCAGAATTATACATGGTTAAACTTATGATTATGGAGCAGAGAGCCCGCATTTGGGTCTTTGTGAAGCCATATTTTAGCTTAAAAAGGCATTGTTAAAACCACTCAACAAAAATCAGGACAGTATAAACAAAGGAATTTTGTACGTAATAGAAGCCTAATTCTCGGTAGTGCTTTTATCTCCAAAGCACCAAGGATACAAATGCTAATTGATAATGGTAGATCTGAGCTCTTCTCCCCATTTTGTATGATGAATGTTATAGAAATTGCAGAGAATACATCAATCAGTGTAATTCATGAGTGAATAGGAACACTACATCCAAGTTTGGGGGCTGTGTGGTTTCTAGAAAGGGAGGACTATAGACACAAACTGCATAATGAGACATGCCAGTCATACCCTGGAGGTCTGAGCCTAGATGCAAAATAATTAGCTTAAGCACTTGCTTGAATTGTTTTGAACAAATGCATTGTTCAAAGTGACTGCAATTTTCTTGTTCCAGGAAGGGAACACAATTAAAATTTGAATGTGTAAGGAAAAAAGGCCCAATTTAGAGTATTGCTGAATGAAAAAATAATCTAAAATTGTTTATACTCAGAGATTTGTTTTCCTATTTCTACCCCTACCCCTTTTCTTTTTAGTCAAATGATAGGGAGAAGAAACTCAATTTTAATGAGTTAATTTTCTGTGTGGGGCTTTTGACATAATACCTTATTTAAATATTATGATGAAAGTGTTATGATGAACTATGCCTTTTTATGCCTACTTTACCAATAAGGAAGATTAGGCTCCAAGATATTAAGAAGTTTGCCTGAGGTTACAAAGTAACTGAAGGCAGCCAGATCCGTCTGACTTCAAACCCTATGTTTTTAATCCATTTACACTTCTGCATTCCTGGCTGTTTGAAAATATTTTGGTGATTATCAACATATATTTTGGATAAAGCCAACTCAGTGTCTGAGTATTTATCATTAAGAAAAGAATTTAAAATATATCATTTTAATATATTCTGTACAACATTGCAAAAGAATTAAATATCTTTAAAATAGCAATAGTTATTTATAACCTTATCACTATAGAAAAATGAAGAACCTATTTGAATTATTTTTTAAAGTTCACAGATTTTCATAGCATAGAAACTCATTACTCACAAGCTTGGCAGTTTTCCACAATGAAGATTTATATGCATAGGTAGAGTGTTCTTATTCTTCAAGGGAATAAAAATGATTAATCAACCAAATGATCTTTCTTCTAGTAAAACATCTGGTGTTGTACAAATATAATAAACATTAGAGATAGGTTGGCTGCTGTGAGCTTTGACAGATCACTGTGAAATAGAGGGAGAGGTCCATCTCCATTCTAAATATAAAATTTAACAAAGAATTCTCTTACCATCTGGTTCTGGATTAATATTAGTATATATACTGCTCATTGATATTGTTCCCAAGTGAAAGATATTCCTCATCAAATTGTAGAATGTACTCTCCTGTGGTGCATATAGTTAACTTGTTGAAATTTAGATACTCCAGAGAACATAGAACCATTACTTATGAAAGACCATACTGACAGCCAAGTAATAGAATAAGGCATCCAGTCAATTTATAGTTGAAAATCTTTTGTAAGATCAAAATTGGTAACCAGATGAAATTATCTGGGATAACTCAGAGATTGGATTTAGATCAACATGTATTAACAACTTTTATTTGTATGAATTATACAATTATATTATCTGTATAACTTGTTAAATGCATTTTCATTTATTACAAATAGAAATTGAAATAAAGTTTGCTCATGAATTAAAATTGATTTTCTTTAAATACTGACTAAAATATTGTATAACTTAAAAAATTAGTGACACATTGCTTTTAACAACCAAACTTTAAGACACTAAATGTAATTTTCTTAAATATACAAATTAAAATATCCAAATTCTTAATTATAGAATAAGGTATATTTTACTTTATGAAATCACACCATCATCAAATTCACTATTTTTCACACCATTATCAAATAAAAAAATTAAAGCCAAGTAACAAAATTCAAAATATAAATGCATTTTTACATGCTAAGTAGAAGTATTCCGGACTTAATTATACAGATTTTAACCCTTTTTTTCTTTTATTGAGGTATAATTTACATATATGTTAGTTTCAGGTGGATAACATCATGATTTGACATTTGTATACACTGAAAAATGATCACCACAGTAAGTCTACTTTTTCTTTCACCATATAAGGTTATATAATATGTGACACAACATTATTAACTATAGTCACCATACTCTACATTACATCCCCATGACTTATTTACTATATGACTGGATTTTGTACCTCTTGCCATCCTTCTCCCATTTTACCTAATCCCCAACCTCCTCTTCTCTGACAACCACTAATCTGTTCTCTGAACCTTTTGAGTTTTGTTTTGTTTTGTTTGTTTGTTTTGTTTCTTAGATTTCACATGTAAGTGAAATCATACAGTATTTATTTTTCTCTACCGGACTCATTTCACTTAGCATAATACCCCCAAGGTCAATTCATGTTGTCACAAATGGCAGGATTTCTTTTTTCTTTTCTTTTCTTTTTTATGGCTGAGTAGTACTCCATTGTGTGTGTGTGTGTGTGTGTGTGTGTGCCACATCTTCTTTATGCATTCATCAGTTGATGGACACTTTGGTTCTTTACACATCTTGGCTATTATGAATAATGCTGTGATGAACATAGAGCTGCATGTATCTCTCCAAATTAGTGTTTCCATTTTTTCCAGATAAATACCAAGAATTGGAATTGTTAGATTATGATAATTTTGTTTTTAGTTTTTTGAGAAACCTGCACACTATGTTCCATAGTGGCTCCACCAATTTACATTCCCACCAACAGTGCCAGAGAGTTCCTTTTTCTCCACATCTTTGTCAACACTTGTTATTTCTTGTCTGTTTGGTAATAGCCATTCTGCCAGATGAGAGTTGATACCTCATTATAGTTTTGGTTTGAATTTTTCTGGTGATTAGTGATGTTGAACATCTATCCATGTACCTCTTGGCCATCATTATGTTTTCTTGGGAAAAATATCTATTCAGATCCTCTGCTCATTTGTGAACCAGATTGTTTGTTATTGAGTTGTAGGAGTTCTTTATATGTTTTGAATACTAAATCCTACTGGATATATGATTTGCATATATCTTCTCCCATTCAGTTTGTTGTTGGTTTCCTTTGCTGTGCAGAAGCTCTTGAGTTTTATATAGTCCCATTTGTTTATTTCTGCTTTTGTTGCCATTGCCTTTGGAGTCAGATCCACAAAAATATCACAGAGAGTAGTGTTGAGGAACACACTATGTTTTCTACTAGGAGTTTTGTGGTTTCTGGTCTTATATTCAAGTCTTTAATCCATTTTGAGTTAATTTATGTGTGTGGTGTAAGATGGTGGTCCAGTTTTAATCCTTGGCATGTACCTGTCCAGTTTTCCCAATACCATTTATTGAAGAGACTGTTCTTTCCCCATGGTGTATCATTCCCTCCTTTGTCATAAATTAATTGACCGCATATGTGTGGGCTATTTCTGTGCTCTTTTTCCTAGTCCATTGATTTCTGTGTCTGTTTTTATGCCAGTACTACACTGTATTGATTTTTATAGTTTTGTAATACAGTTTGAAATCAGAGAGCATGATGCCTCCAGCTTTGTTGTTTTTTCTCAAGATTTCTTTGGCTTTTTACGATCTTTTGAGGTTCTATATTAATTTTAGAATTGTGTATTCTGATTCTGTGAAAAATACTATTGGGATTTTGATAGTGATTACCTTGAATCCATATATTGCATTGGGTAATATGGATGTTTTAACAATATTATTCTTCCAACCCATAGCATGACATATCTTTTAAATTTTTTGTGTCTTCTTTAATTTTTTCCATCAGTGTCTTATAGTTTTCAGTGTACAAGTGTTTCACCTCCTTGGTTTAGTTTATTCCTAGGTATTTTATTATTTTTGATGCAATTGTAAATGAAATTGTTTTCTTAATTTCTCTTTCTGATAGTTCATTGTTAATGTATAAAAATGCAATGTATTTTTATATACTGGTTTTGTATCCTGCAACTTTACTAAATTTGTCTGTTAATTCTAACAGTTTTTTGGTGGAGTCTTTGAAAAGGTTTTCAACGTATAAAGTCACGTTGTCCACAAAAAGTGTCAGTTTTACTTCCTTTTTTCCAATATGGATGAATTTATTTCTTGCCTAATTGCTCCAGTTTGGACTTCCAATATTATGTTGAATAAAACTGTTAAGAGTGGGCATCCTTGCCTTGTTCCTTATCTAAGAGGAAGAACTTTCAGCTTTTCAACATTACTTACGATATCACCTGTGGGCTTGTCATATATGGCTTTTATTATGTTGAAGTACGTTCCCTCTATACCTATTTTGTTGAGGTGCTTTATCATAAATGAATGTTGAATTTTGTCAGATCTTTTCCTGTATCTATTGAGACGCTCATATGATTTTTATCTTTCATTTTGTTAATGTGGTATAACATGTCAGTTGTTTTGCAGATGTTGAATCATCCTTGCACCACTGGAATATATTCCACTTAATTATGGTATATGATCTTCTCGATGCACTGCCAAATTTTTGTTGAGTATTTTTGTATCTAAATTCATTAGAGATATTAGCCTTTAATTTTCTTTTTCTGTGCTATTTTTGTCTGGTTTTGGTATCAGGATTAATGCTTGCCTTGTAGATGAATTTGGAAGCATTCCTTCTTCTTCAGTTTTTTGGAAGATTTTGAGAAGGAGAGCTATTAAAATTTCCTTGACTTTGTTTGTTTGGTAGAATTCACAGGTGAAGCTCTCTGGCCCTGGACTTTTGTTTGTTAGAGGTTTGTGATTATGGGACTCAATCTCCTTGCTAGTAGTGGGTCTACCTAGGTTTTCCATTTTTTCATGATTTAATCTCAGAAGATTGTATATATTTCTATGAATTTATCCATTTCCTCTAAGTTGTCCAATTTGTGGAGTATAATTGTTCATAATAGTTTCTTATGGTCCGTATTTCTTTAGTATCAGTTGTGACTTCCCCTTTTCCATTTCTGATTTTATTTATTTGAACCCTCTCTCTTTTCTTAATGAGTGTAGCTAAAGGTTTATCAGTTTTGTTTATCTTTTCAAAGAACAGGCTCTTGGCTTCACTCATCTCTGTTGTCTTTTTAATCTCTATTTCATTTATTTATTCTCTGATCTTTATTATTTCCTTTCTTCTACTAAGGGCTTCAGTTGTTACTCTTTTTCTAGTTCCTTTAGGTATAAAGTTAGATTGTTTATTTGAGATTTTTCTTGATATTTGAGGTAGGCCTGTATTGCTATGAACTTCCCTCTTGGAACTGCTTTTGCTGCATCCTGTACATTTTTGGCATGTTGTATTTCCATACAACATTTTGTATTTTTATTTCTGTATTGATTTCTTCATTGGCCCATTGGTTGTAAAGTAGCATGTTGTTTAATCTCCACATATTTGTGATTTTTCTGGTTTTATTTTTTGTGATTGACTTCCAGTTTTATACTGTTGTGGTCTGAAAGATGCTTCACGGGATTTCAGTTCTTCTTAAATTTACTGAGATTTGTTCTGTATCCTAAATTATGATCTATCCTGGAGAACGTTCCATTTGCACTTGAGAAAAATGTGTATTCTCCTTTTGGATGGAATTTTTTGTATCTATTAAGTCCATCTAGTCTAATGTGTCATTTAAGGGTGATGTTTCATTTTTTATTTTCTGCCTGGATGACCTATCTGTCGATGTAAGCGAGATATTAAAATCTGCTACTATTACTGTATTGCTATCAATTTCTCCATTTAGGTCTGTTAATATTTGCTTTATATAGTTAGAAGCCTCTGTGTAGGGTACATGAACATTTACAAATGTTTCTCTTCTTGCTGGATTGACCTCTTTATCATTATGTAAGGCACATCTTTGTCTTTTATTACAGTCCTTGTGTTTTGTTTTGTTTTGTTTTTAAAGATTTTGTTTATTTATTTGACAGAGAGAGACACAGCAAGAGAGGGAATACAAGCAAGGGGAGTGGGAGAGGGAGAAGCAGGCTTCCTGCGGAGCAGGGAGCCCGATGCGGGGCTCGATCCCAGGACCCTGGGATCATGACCTGAGCTGAAGGCAGATGCTTAACGACTGAGCCACCCAGGCACCTACAGTCCTTGTTTTAAGGTCAATTTTTCTGTAAGTATAGATAGCTACCCCAACATTTTTATTTTTGTTTCCATTCCATATTTCACTTTCATTCTGCGTGTGTCCTTATATCTGAAATCTGAAATGAGTCTCTTATAGACAGCATGTGAGAGTCTTTTGTTGTTTTATCCATTCATTCATTCTCCATCTTTTGATTAGAGAGTTGAATCCATTTATGTTTCAAGTAATTATAGATAGGTATGTACTTATTGCCATTTTGTTAATTGTTTTCCGGCTGTTTTGTAGTTCTTCCTTGTTTTCTCTTCTTCTCTTGCTGTCTTTTTTGTGGTTTGATAACTTTCTTTAGTGTTATATTTAGAGTCCGTTTTCATTATTTTTTCTGTATCTACTATGGGTTTTTGCTTTGTGTTTGCCATTAGGTTTATATATGTCAGTCTATTTCAAGTTGATAGCAACTTAAGTTTGAACACATTCTAAAACTACATTTTTACTCCTTTCTACCCACATTTTGTTTTTGATGTCACATTTAACCTTTTAATTTTGCATGTCCCTTAACTAATTCTTGTAGTTAGACTATTTTTACTACTTTTGTCTTTAACCTTCATGTTGACTTTGTAAGTGATTAGTCCACTATGTTTACTATATATTTATACTTTACTAGTGAGATCTTTACCTTGATGTTTTCTTGTTACTAATTAGTACCTTTACTTTTCAACTTAAGAAGTTTCTTTAGCATTTCTTGTATAGCTGTTTTAGTGGTGGTGAACTCCTTTAGTTTTTGCTTATCTGGAAAAGTCCTTATCTCTCCTTCAATTCTGAAGAACTGTATTTTTGGTTGAAAGTTGTGGGGTTTTTTTGGTTTGTTTTGTTATTTGTTTTGGGTTGGTTTTCTTTTTCTTTTCTTTTCTTTCCTTTTTTTTTTTTTTTCTTTTAGCACTCTAAATACATCATGCCACTCTCATCTGGCTTGCAGTTTCTGCTGAAAAATCTGCTGATAGTCTTATGGGGGTTCCCTTGTATGTAACAAGTTGTTTTTCTTTTGCTTCTTTTAAGGTTCTCTCTTTATATTTAACTTTTGAAATTTTAATTATAATGCATCTTGGTATGATTCTCTTGGAGTTCATCTCTTTTGACACTCTCTGGGCCTCCTGTATCTGGTGGTCTGTTTCCTTTCACAGGTTAGGGACATTTTCAGCAATTATTTCTTCAAATAATTTTTCTGTACCTTTTTCTGTCTCTTCTCTATCTGGGATTCCTATGGTGGAAATGTTTTTGTGCTTGATGTTGTCCCATAATTCACTTAAGCTCTCTTTACTTTTCTTTCTTTTTTTTTTTTCTTTTTCTTGCTCCATTGGGATGAATTCCACTGCCCTGTCTTCCAGATCACTGATCCATTCTTCCACTTATTCCACTTTATCTACTCTGCTTTTGAACCCCTTTTTTCAGTTCAATTATTGTATTCTTCAACTCTGTGACTTCTGTTTGGTACTTTCTTGTATTTTATATCTCTTTGTTGAAGTTCTTACTGTGTTCACCCATTCATCTCCTGAAATTAGTGAGCATCTTTATGGCCATTACTTTGAACTTTTTATCAGGGAAATTACTTATCTCCATTTTCATTAAGATTTTTTTTCTGGGGCTTTATCTTGCTCTTTTGTTTGGAACATATTCCTTTGTTTCCTCATTTTGCTTGACTCTTTGTGTTTGTTTTTGTATGTTCAGTGAAAGAACTCTTTCCTAGTCTTGAAGGAGTGGTCACAGGGAGATGGAGTGTGTGTCATTCTATTGTGTGTGAAGTGCCCTGAGATGGTAGCCTGCCAAGCACTGTCTTCTAATTGTTTCAGCCCTATGGGGCCCAGAAATGTAAGCCCCCCCCACCCATGCTCATCAGAGCCAGGCATTCAAGGGGGCATTCCCTGTGTGGAGTGTGGATGCCTACTGAGTTTAGTGGGACAGGGCCATGGGGTAACACAAGGCTGGAGAGCACTACCCACTGGGTTTAGCATATCAAGGCCACAGGGGAGCCCTGCACCAAGTTGGGCCCACCAGGTGTATCAGAGTGGTGCCATAGGAAAGCAACAGGGCAGGGCAAGCATTGATGAGCAGAGTACAGAAATGGTGCCTGCCAGTGCCTCTGTCCCCAGAGAGTTCCACCAGATGCTTTGAGATTAGCCAGTGAATCTTCTTCACATATTGTCTAGGCACTTTTCAACCTGTTTTTTCTGCACTGAGCCCTACAGTGGATAATTCTGTGCATGAGCTTTACAGAAGCTCAGTCTCTTTTCTATACCCCTTTGTGTCTCCTGGACATAAGCTCCATTGGTTTTCAAAGCTAGATGTTTTTGGGGTTTCTCTCTCCAGTGCAGGTCCCAAGGGTTGGAGTGCCTGATGTAGGGCTTAGATTTCTCACTCCTCAGAGATATGTTTTGCATTTGTGAGAGTCCTCCTCCTTGTAGGTTGTTGTGTGAGGGGTGGGTTTATTTGGTGAGGTGGGATCTCTGTCTTTTCTACTTACCTCAATGTGACATTTTTATCCTTTGTTGTAGAGGATCTGGTCTGCTCATTTTCAGGAATTTTCCAGAGAGAATTGTTTTATATGTAGCTGTTGATTTGGGGTCTCCATGGGATAACGTGAGTTCAGGGTCTTCTTATTCTGCCACCTTGAACCACCATGCCTATTTTTAACATAACACATTTCCTTAACCAAAAATAATACTTGGTGTTACATATTATTTTGATGTTACTGAATAAATAAAGCAGAAGGAAATTTTGTCATTATTTCTTTCAAATTGTTCTTTAGAGCTCTTTTGCAACCATATAACTATATACATATTGTGCAGCCAAATGAACTTCATGTGAACTTCATTTTATAAAATTAAGTGCTATCTTCAAACAACTACTTAAAAGTTCTTACTAAATGAATATAACCAAAAGTCTAAAGGCATATTTTATGATTATTAAGTTATCACAATGAAATAAAATTACCCAGTATTTTGCTGGATGATTCAACTCGAAGCAGGATAGAGTTATTCACTACATATTTTCATCTTTTAAGTTTTATTGTTACTAGTAAGAATTTTAGAAATGAGTTAAAACCATTTAAAAGTCAATTTCTAGAGAGAACTTTTCAGAGATCTGTTTATCCAAATATGATACAAAGAAAGAACTGGAAGAAAACAAATACTAGAAGAACAGAGTAATGAATAAACATTTGCAAGAATGAATATGTTAGGGGTGCCTGGGTGGCTCAGTCCCTTAAGTGTCTGCCTTCGGCTCAGGTCACGATCCTAGAGTCCTGGGATTGAGTCCCACATTGGGTTCCCTGCTCACCGGGGAGTCAGCTTCTCCCTGTGCCCCTGCCCCTGCTCATGGGCATGCTCTCTCAAATAAATAAATAAAATTTTAAAAAAAAGAATATGTTACATTTTAGTAGATTAAGGAGCTAAGGTGAGTGTCCATGCTTAAATCATTTCTTTTTTTTAATGATGATTAGTTTTTATTTATTTCATATTTTTAAATTTTTGGACTATCTTCTGTCTTTAGGGTATCTTTATTTTTCATTATTATTATTTTTTATTAATTTTATTTTATTATGTTAGTCACCATACATTACATCATTAGTTTTTGATGTAGTGTTCCGTGATTCATTGTTTGCATATAACAACCAGTGCTTCATGCAATAGGTGCCCTCCTTAATACCCATTGCCAGGCTAACCCATCCCCCCAACTCCCTGCCCTCTGAAACCCTCCGAGTCCAGTGTCTCTCATGGTTCATCTCCCCCTCTGATTTCCACCCCTTCATTTTTCCCTTCCTACTATCTTCTTCTTCTTCTTCTTTTTTTTTTTTAACATGTATTATTTGCTTCAAAGGTACAGGTCTGTGATTCATCAGTCTTACAGAGTTCACAGCGCTCACCATAGCACACACCCTCCCCAGTGTTCATTACCCAGCCACCCCATCCCTCCCACCCCCCACCACTCCAGCAACCCTCAGTTTGTTTCCTGAGATTAAGAGTCTCTTATGGTTTGTCTCCCTCTCTGGTTTCATCTTGTTTCATTTTTTCCTACCTTCCCCTATGATCCTCTGTCTTCTTTCTCATATTCCTCCTATCAGTGAGATCATTTGATACCTGTCTTTCTCTGATTGACTTATTTTGCTTGCCATAATACCCTCTAGTTCCATCCATGTTGTTGCAAATGGCAAGATTTCGGATTTTCTTGATGGCTGCAAATATTCCATTGTGTGTGTGTGTGTGTGTGTATATATATATACCACATCTTCTTTATCCATTCATCTGTTAATGAACATCTTGGCTCTTTCCATAGTTTGGCTACTGTGGACATTGCTGCTATAAACATCAGGGTGTACATACCCCTTCGGATCCCTACATATGTATCTTTTGGGGTAAATACCCAGTAGTGCAATTCCTGGGTCATGGGGTAGCTCTATTTTCAACTTTTTGAGGAACCTCCATACTGTTTTCCAAAATAGCTGCACCAGCTTGCATTCCCACCAATAGTGTAGGAGGGTTCCCCTTTCTCCACATCCTTGCCAACATCTGTCATTACCTGACTTGTTAATTTTAGCCATTCTGACTGGTGTGAGGTGGTATCTCATTGAGGTTTTGATTTGGAATTCCCTGATGCCAAGTGATGTTGAGCACTTTTTCATGTCTGTTGGCCATTTGGATGTCTCCTTTGGAAAAATGTCTGTTCATGTCTTCTGCCCATTTCTTGATTGGATTCTTTGTTCTTTGGGTGTTGAGTTTGATAAGTTCTTTATAGATTTTGGATACTAACCCTTTATCTGATATGTCATTTGCAAATATCCTCTGCCATTCTGTCAGTTGTCTTTTGGTTTTGTTGACTATTTCCTTTGCTGTGCAAAAGCTTTTTATCTTGATGAAGTCCCAATAGTTCATTTTCGCCCTTTCTTCCCTTGCCTTTGGTGATGTTTCTCGGAAGAAGTTGCTGCGGCTGAGGTTGAAGAGGTTGCTGCCTGTGTTCTGCTCTAGGATTTTGATGGATTCCTGTTCACATTTAGGTCTTTCATCCATTTTGATTCTATTTTTGTGTGTGGTGTAAGGAAGTGGTCCAGAGTCATTCATCGTCATGTGGCTGTCCAATTTTCTCAGCACCATTTATTGAAGAGACTGTCTTTTTTCCATTGAATATATTTTTCCTGGTTTGTCAAAGATTAGTTGTCCACAGAGTTGAGGGTCCATTTCTGGGCTCTCTATTCTGTTCCATTGATCTATATATCTGTTTTTGTGCCAGTACCATACTGTCTTGATGATGACAGCTTTGTAATAGAGCTGGAAGTCCAGAATTTGATGCCACCAGCTTTGCTTTTCTTTTTCAACATTCCTCTGGCTATTCGGGATCTTTTCCGGTTCCATACAAATTTTAGGATTATTTGTTCCATTTCTTTGAAAAAAGGTGGTGGTGTTTTGATAGGGATTACTTTAAATGTGTAAATTGCTCTAGGTAGCATAGACATTTCCACAATATTTGTTCTTCCAATCCATGAGCATGGAACGTTTTTCCATTTCTTTGTGTCTTCCTCAATTTCTTTCATTAGAATTCTATAGTTTTCCGGGCGCCTGGGTGGCTCAGTTGGTTAAGCGACTGCCTTCGGCTCAGGTCATGATCCTGGAGTCCCGGGATCGAGTCCCGCATCGGGCTCCCTGATCAGCGGGGAGTCTGCTTCTCCCTCTGACCCTCCCCCCTCTCATGCTCTCTCTCTCATTCTCTCTCTCAAATAAATAAATAAAAAAATCTTAAAAAAAAAAAAAAAAAGAATTCTATAGTTTTCTGAGTGTAGATCCTTTGCCACTTTGGTTAGATTTATTCCTAGGTATCTTACGGTTTTGAGTGCAATTGTAAATGGGATCGACTCCTTAATTTCTCTTTCCTCTGTCTTGTTGTTGGTGTATAGAAATGCAACTGACTTTTGTGCATTGATTTTATATCCTGCCACTTTACTCAATTCCTGTATGAGTTCTAGCAGTTTTGGGGTGAAGTCTTTTGGGTTTTCCACATAAAGTATCATATCATCTGCAAAGAGTGAGAGTTTGATTTCTTCTTTGCCGATTTGGATGCCTTTAATTTCTTTTTGTTGTCTGATTGTTGTGGCTAGGACTTCTGGTACTATGTTGAATAGCAGTGGGGATAGTGGACATCCCTGCCACGTTCCTGACCTTAGGGGAAAAGCTCTCAGTTTTTCCACATTGAGAATGATATTCACTATGGATTTTTCATAGATGGCTTTTATGATATTGAGGTATGTACCCTCTATCCCTATACTCTGAAGAGTTTTGATCAAGAAAGGATGCTGTACTTTGTCAAATGCTTTTTCGGCATCTATTGAGAGGATCATATGATTCTTGTTCTTTCTTCTGTTAATGTATTCTGTCACACTGATTGATTTGCGGATGTTGAACCAACCTTGCAGCCCAGGGATAAATCCCACTTGGTCGTGGTGAATAATCCTTTTAATGTACTGTTGGATCCTATTGGCTAGTATTTTGGTGAGAATTTTTGCATCCATGTTCATCAGGGATATTGGTCTGTAATTCTCCTTTTTGATGGGGTGTTTGTCTGGTTTTCGGATCAAGGTAATGGTGGCCTCATAAAATGAGTTTGGAAGTTTTCCTTCCATTTCTATTTTTTGGAACAGTTTCAGAAGAATAGGTATTAATTCTTCTTGAAATGTTTGGTACAATTCCCCTGGGAAGCCATCTGGCCCTGGGCTTTTGTTTGTTGGGAGATTTTTGATGACTGCTTCAATTTCCTTAGTGGTTATAGGTCTGTTCAGGTTTTCTATTTCTTCCTGGTTCAGTTTTGGTAGTTGATACATCTCTAGGAATGCATCCATTTCTTCCAGATTATCTAATTTGCTGGCATACAGTTGCTCATAATATGTTCTTATGATTGTTTGTATTTCTTTGGTGTTGGTTGTGATCTCTCCTCTTTCATTCATGATTTTGTTGATTTGGGTCATTTCTCTTTTCTTTTTGATAAGTCTGGCCAGGGGTTTATCAATCTTGTTAATTCTTTCAAGGAACCAGCTCCTAGTTTCGTTGATCTGTTCTACGTGTTCTTTTGGTTTCTATTTCATTGATTTCTGCTCTGATGTTTATTATTTCTCTTCTCCTGCTGGGTTTAGGCTTTATTTGCTGTTCTTTCTCCAGCTCCTTTAGGTGTAGGGTTAGTTTGTGTACTTGAGACCTTTCTTGTTCCTTGAGAAAGGCTTGTATTGCTATATACTTTCTTCTTAGGACTGCCTTTGCTGCATCCCAAAGATTCTGAACAGTTGTGTTTTCATTTTCATTGGTTTCCACGAATTTTTTTTAATTCTTCTTTAATTTCCTGGTTGACCCATTCATTCTTCAGTAGAATGCTCTTTAGCCTCCATGTATTTGAGTTCTTTCCGACTTTCCTCTTGTGATTGAGTTCTAGCTTCAAAGCGTTGTGGACTGAAAATAGACAGGGAATCATCCCAATCTTTTGGTACCGGTTGAGACCTGATTTGTGACCTAGGATATGATCTATTCTGGAGAATGTTCCAGGTGCACTAGGGAAGAATGTGTAATCTGTTGCTTTGGGATGGAATGTTCTGAATATATCTGTGAAGTCCATCTGGTCCAGTGTGTCATTTAAAGTCTTTATTTCCTTGTTGATCTTTTGCTTAGACGATCTGTCCATTTCAGTGAGGGGGGTGTTAAAGTCCCCTACTATTATTGTATTGTTGTCAATGTGTTTCTTTGCTTTTGTTATTAATTGCCTTATATAATTGCCTGCTCCCATGTTAGGGGCATAGATATTTACAATTGTTAGATCTTCTTGTTGGATAGACCCTTTAAGTAGGATATAGTGTCCTTCCTCATCTCTTATTACAGTCTTTGGTTTAAAATCTAATTTGTCTGATATAAGGAGTGCCACCCCAGCTTTCTTTTGGTGTCCATTAGCATGGTAAATGGTATTCCACGCCCTCACTTTCATTCTGGGGGTGTCTTTGATTCTAAAATGAGTCTCTTGCAGACAGCATATCGATGGGTCTTGTTTTTTCATCCAATCTGATACCGTGTGTCTTTTGATTGGGGCATTTAGCCCATTTACATTCTGGTAACTATTGAAAGATAGGAATTTAGTGCCATTGTATTGCCTGTAAGGTGACTGTTACTGTATATTGTCTGTGTTCCTTTCTGGTCTATGTTGCTTTTAGGCTCTCTCTTTGCTTAGAGGACCCCTTTCAAGATTTCTTGTAGGGCTGGTTTCGTGTTTGCAAATTCCTTTAGTTTTTGTTTGTCCTGGAAGCTTTTTATCTCTCCTTCAATTTTCAATGACAGCCTAGCTGGATAGAGTATTCTTGGCTGCATATTTTTCTCATTTAGTGGTCTGAATATATCCTGCCAGTCCTTTCTGGCCTGCCAGGTCTCTGTGGATAGGTCTTTGCCAGTCTAATGTTTCTACCCTTGTAGGTTACATATCTCTTCTCCCGAGCTGCTTTCAGGATTTTCTCTTTGTCTCTGAGACTCGTAAGTTTTACTATTAGATATCGGGGTGTTGACCTATTTTTATTGATTTTGAGAGGGGTTCTCTGTGCCTCCTGGATTTTGATGCCTGTTTCCTTCCCCAAATTAGGGAAGTTCTCTGCTATAATTTGCTCCAATATACCTTCTGCCCCTCTCTCTCTTTCTTCTTCTTCTGGGATCCCAATTATTCTAATGTTTTTTTGTTTTATGGTATTGCTTCTCTCTCGAATTCTGCCCTCATGATCCAGTAGTTGTTTATCTCTCTTTTTCTCAGCTTCTTTTTTTTCCATCATTTGGTCTTCTATATCACTGATTCTCTCTTCTGCCTCATTTATCCTAGCAGTTAGTGCCCCCATTTTTTATTGCACCGCATTGATAGCCTTTTTGATTTCGACTTGGTTAGATTTTAGTTCTTTTATTTCTCCAAAAAGGGTTTCTCTAATAACTTCCATGCTTTTTTCAAGCCCAACTAGTATCTTTAAAGTCATGATTCTGAACTCTAGATCCGACATTGTACTAATGTCTGTATTGATTAGGTCCCTGGCAGTCGGTACTACCTCTTGTTCTTTTTGTTGAGGTGATTTTTTCCGTCTTCTCATTTTGTCCAGAGGAGAATAGATGAATGAGAGAACAAAATGCTAACAGGGTAACAACGTCCCCAGAAAATATACTCTAAACAATCAGAAAAGACCTGAAGCCAGGGGAAAAGAAAGGGAAAGAAAGAAAAAAGAAAAAGAAAAAAAAACGAGAAAGAAAAAGATAAAAACGAACAAAAACAGAACAAAACAGAAAAAAACAGAATATGATCAACTATGATCAGGCTGGTGCATAGATCAGTGCCACACACTAGATTTTGGGTGTATTTTGGTCTGTTAGAAGAAAGTGCCTCCCAGAATTTTAAAGAAAGAAGAAGTTATATATGTACAAAAATAAGGGTTGATATGATGAAGGGATGGAATATGACTGTAAAGATGAAAATTATAAAAAATTTTATAAAAGGAATTGATAAGAAGTTGTTTGAAAAAGAAAGAAGAGGATTTAAAAATAAAAGGGAGAGAATGTGATCAGGCAGGAGAGTAGAACAAAGCCATACACTAGAGATTTAGGGTATATTTTGATCTGTTAGAAGAAATTGTATCTCAAAATTTTAAAGAGAGAACAACTTATATATATATGCCAAAAATAAGGGTAACTACTATGAAGGGATAGAATATGACTCTAAAAATGAAAAATAAAAAATGTTTTTTAAAAAAGGGATTGATAAGATGTTGATTGAAAAATGGAAAAAGAAAAATTCAAAAAAAAAAAAGACAGTTAAAAATAACTTTGAAAGACTGAAGAATCATAGTAAAAAGGCTGTGGATTCTGTGTGCATTATTCCCCTAGCACTGGATTTCTGCTGTTCTCATTGATCGGTAAACTTGGTCTTGGCTGGCTGTTCTTGCTGATCTTCTGGGGAGGGGCCTGTTGCCGTGGTTCCCAAATGTGTTTGCCAGAGGCGGAATTGCCCCGCCCTCACCAGGTCTGGGCTAAGTAATCTGCTCCGGTTTGCTCTCGGTAGCTTTTGTTCCCTGCAAGCTTTCCGTCCAGCTTTGGAGGAAGAGAGTGAAAATGACGGTCTCCCAGTCTCCGCCCTGGAGGAGCCAAGAACTCGGGCCCCCTCTCCTCAGTGAGCCCCCAGAGAAAAGCAGTCAGTCACTCCTGTCTCCCCGTCTCCGGCCTCACTCCGTGCTCACCCGGCCCGTGACCAAGCATTTCTATCTCTGGCACCTGACCCAGTGTGGAGTCTCCAAACCCAGCAGATCCTTGTGATGTGCTCCCGCACCGCTCGTCCTGGGGGAGGAAGGTGAGTCTCCCCGCATCTGCCACTTGTTGGGTCCCTGCTGGAAGAGCAGTGGCCCGGCTGTGCTGCGGATCACAGTTTATGGCAACCTCGAGCTGAGAGCCCACTCCTCGGCTCTGTCTCTGCAGCCGGCTTCCCTGCTCCGATACCTGGGAGCTCTGACACACTCAGGCACCCCTGGTCTTTCTGTGACCCCGAGGGTCCTGAGACCACATTGTCCCACGAGGGTTCCACCCCCGGCTTAGCCACTGGAGCGTATTGAACTGGTGGTTTATCAGTGATTGCATTTGAGTGTTTTGGTTTAATCTAAATATCCATATCCATATATACACACTGAAATAGATTTTCATGTAAATCCCATAGGGAAGTTAATGGACATACAAGAAGATCTAATGCTTTGTCAAATAAAGCTCTTCATCTTCTTACTTTTGAATCTGTGTTATGGACTAAATATTTATGTCTGAAAAATTCCTGTTGAAATCCTACTTCTTAGTGTGAATGTATGAGGAGGTGAGGTCTTTGGGAAGTAATTAGGATTAGAGGAGGTAATGAGGAGGGAGCCTTCTAAATGTGATTAGTGCCCTTATAAGGGTCACAGAGAGCTTGCTTCCTCTCTCTGTTCTTCACCAGGTAAAGAAGCATAAAGTAACCAGTCTACAACCTGGGGACAGTGTTTTCACTAGCATCTGACCATGCTGGTTGGCCCTCAGATCTTGACTTCCCAGCCCCAGAACTGTGAAAAATAAACGTTTATTGTTTAAGTCACCCAGTCTGTTTTACTTTGTTATAGCATTCAAAAATGACTCAGAGTTTTATATTTTTTTACATTGCTGACACACCCAATGTTGGATGTGAAAATTTCTCCTTCTAAACCCTGTGTGATCACTGAGCACATTTCCAGCTCGGGCAATATTGAAAGACTAGTCTGTATTACTTCTTGCACTATGTACAATTTTTTGAGAGCTTTGCCTTATGGTATTTACATATTCAAAGAGATAGGTAAGGTTTGTGGAAAAAGTGGACATTGAGGAAGTACATAGTATGCTACCTGTGCCACATTTTTTTAGATATTCATAATTTGTATTAGAGTACTTCAGAGAAACAGAATCAATCAATGAAGAGAACAAGGGACACTTGTGATTGTAGGAACTGGAAGTTCAAAATTCCAACAAGAGTTGATGTTGCAGTCTGAAGTCTAAAGGTTGTCTACAGAAAGAATTTCTTTCTTCTCAGTGTTTTAATATTTTCTCTTCAAGCTTTCAGCTGACTGGATGAGGCTCACCCATATTATGGGATATAATCTACTTTAAAACAATGTCTGCCGATTTAAATGTTAATCACATCTAAAAAGAAACTTTACAACATTTAGGCTAGTACTTGAGCAGACAAGAGGGCAACATAGTCAAGCCAAGTTGACACATCATCCTTTTGGGCCTACTCATTGGCTTACTGACATTGGTTTGCCTTTCATTCTTTTTTTTTTTTTTAAAGATTATTTATATATGTATTTATTTGACCAAAAGAGGAGGGTGGGGAGAGGAGCACAGGGAGAGAGACAAGCAGACTCTGCACTGAGCCAGAGCCCAATGTGGGGCTTGATCCCACAATCCTGAGATCATGACCTGAGCCGAAATCAAGAGTCAGACAGTCAACCAACTGAGCCCCCCAGGTGCCCCTGCCTTTCATTTTAAAGGCAAATGATTAGTTACTTATAAGTCATTTTATACCTCCTGTGGGTTTTTAACACAACGGTAAGAAAGTGGTAACTGAATATACTGCATTCTGTCTGATCAGAGGCCAGTGCATCAAGTGAGACCCATCAGAACAAATTCATACTTAGAATTTTCTATTTACATAAATGTTTTGCCAGTATTTAAACAAGATTCAAGAGACAACTATTTACATGAGAATCATTGATTATATAAAACACTTTGGTCAAGATAGTATAATTTTAGGAATGTATACAACAGTAGTTTTGTTTGAGAGAGAAGCTAAAAATACCAAATTTTAACAGGAAATAGAGTTCTTTTTCTTATGTATTAATTCATGGCAAAGAATTATAATTAACTTTTACTCTATTTGAGGACTCAAATCAATTTTCTTAACAAATAGAGGTGGAGAAAGCTTAATGTAAAATGTAACTAATACTGAAATTATATAGTCAGATTGTATTCTTCATAGAATTTTATCAAGCCTTTGATAATATTAATATCTCATGATTTTGCATACATGTAAAAAAGGAGAGTATAATTTCATCAAAAAATCTTTGGGAAAAGAATTTGAAAAATTAATATACAAATTTTTCTGAGAAATTTATGAAAATTTATAAACATTTATACAAGTTGAAAAAAGTTATAATAAACAACCATAAACACTTTAGCATATATCATTAACTAAAATTTTCAGTATTTGTTTACATTTTTTATGTAAAATTTACATTACAAATTACAAATATTATAAATTACAAATATTACACCATTCTATATATTTTAACAAATGCATATGACTGTAATACAAATAGCTATTAAACATTGCTGTTCATCCAAAAATATCCCTCCTACTCCTTCCCACTCAGTCTTCAATTCCACCCTTTAGTAGTTCATCACTGTTTTGTTTTTTTTTTTTTAAGATTTTATTTATTTATTTGACAGAGACAGAGATAGCGAGAGCAGGAACACAAGCAGAGGGAGTGGGAGAGGGAGAAGCAGGCTTCCCCTCGAGGAGAGAGCCCGATGTGGGACTCGATCCCAGGACCCTGGGATCATGACCTGAGCCGAAGGCAGATGCTTAATGACTGAGCCACCCAGGCGCCCTCATCACTGTTCTGACTTTTTCTTTACCATAGACTAATTTTGCCTATTAGAGAACTATGTATAATTAGAATCATACAGTTCGTGCTCTTTTGTGTAAGGCTTCTATCACTCAGCATATCTTGACAAATCTGTGACTATAAATATATTTATGTTTATATATGTGTTTTTGTTAGGTTTTGGCATTTTGGCAAGTATATTTTCATGATTCATAACACACACATTAGAAAAACATCACATATAATTCAGCACTTTTGAGCACCAATAGTAGATAAACCCATATATTTACTTTTTAAATTTATTCAATGGCTGTATGTTTGGGAGTTTACAGTTTTATTGGAGAAACATGAGAAAGTCAGAAATATCAATTCAGTTTGTTAAAATTAGGCACAGACTACTATCAGAGCTACATACAAAAGAATGAAACTAGACCACTTTCTTAACACCATGCACAAAAATAAACTCAAAATGGCTTAAAGACCTAAATTTAAGATCTGAAACCATAAACTCCTAGAAGAAAACTTAGGAAGTTATTTCTTTGGCATTGGTCATAGAAACATATTTCTAGGTATGTCTCCTCACAGAAGGGAAACAAAAGCAAAAGTAAATTATTGGGACTATACCAGAATAAAAAGCTTTTGTACATCGAAGGAAACAAAGCAAACTACCAAATGAGAGGAGATATTTGCAATTGATATATCCAATAAGAGGTTGCTATCCAAAATATATAGAAAACATATACAACTCAGTGCCAGAAAAAAACAAATAATCTGATTTAAAAATGGGCAGAGGATCTGAATAGACGTATTTTCAAAGAAGACGTACCATTGGCTTACAGACACATGAAAAGGTGCTCAACACCACTAATCTTTAAGGAAATGCAAGTGAAAACCTCAATGAGATATTACCTTACACCTGTCAAAATGGCTAAAATCAAAAAAGGTAAGAAATAACAAGTGTTGGCAAGGATATGGAGGAAAAGGAGCTTTCATGCTGTGTTGGTGGGAATGCAAACTGGTGCAGCCACAATGGAATACAGTATGGAAATTCCTCAAAAAACTAAAAATAGAATTGCGATATGATTCAGTAAGTAATTATACTACTGGATATTTACCAAAAGAAAATGAAAACACTAATTTGGAAAGCTTTATGCACCCCTCTCTTTTTATAGCATTATTTACAGTAGCCAAATTATAGAAGCAAACCAAATGTCCATTCATGAAGAATGGATAAAGAAGATGTGAGGTGTGTATGTATATAATGGAATAAAAAATAATGAGGTCTTGCCATTTGCAACAATATGGATGGACCTACGGGGTGTAATGCTCAGTGAAATATATCAGACAAGGAAAGACAAATACCATTTGATTTCACTCATATGTAGAATTTAAGAAACAAAACAAATGAACCAAGGAAAAAAAGAGACAAAGAAGTAGACTCTTAAATGCAGAGAACAAATCAGTAGCTGTCAGAGAGGAGGTGGGTGGGGGGATGGGTAAAATAGATAAAGAAGATTAAGAGTAGGTGCACTTATAATGATGAGCACTGAATTATGTATAGAATTGAATCATATTGTACGCTTGAAACTACTGTAACACTGTATGTTAATTATACTTTAAAAATAGGATTTATGACAGAGAGAAGCAAATAACCAAGGATAAAACAGAATTTACAGTATCACCTATTTTATATGATTTATATTAATAATGCATGTGTCTATGCTATATGGAAGGATTTTTGGTTGTTTTACTGGTATGGGTGTGTCCTTGGTTCTCTTAAAATGAAAACTGCCTTATAGCGAAGTCAGAATTTAGACGATAGTGAGTATATCGAGTAGGGTAAACATATTTAGAAGCCTGGTTTATAAAAAACATAAAATGACTAATAATTAAAAAAAAACCCTATCAGTCAAAAATATATAATTAACCTAAGTTAAAGGGTCATAGTTGGCTACCTTTGCTGTAAAATATGAATAATGAATTGTTTAATTTCTTAATGAAATACATACATTAAATAACCAATTGTAGCATAATAAAACATATATACAAAGACACATGTGAAATAAACACATTGTTTCTTCATTATTTTTAATATTTAATATTTTAATATTTTTCATACTTCCTCAGTAAACTATTAAAACTCACCAAAAAATCAATTTTATAAATATTATTTTTGGATAAATAAAAAAATCATTTAGAAGAAGGCAATTATAAAACCTTCATTATTTGCACTCTTCTATAAAACCTTCATTATTTGCACTCTTCTATAAGATGACCAGTTTTCCTTTCACATAATAAGGCCCTTACTCAAGTACATTTTACTCAGAGCCAAAAAATATTTTCAGAAAACATTATATTTAAAATGATGACTAAGAAATTACTCAATTTATACAGTAGTCAATCTGTTAGTAAGTGATAGCAGTTGCTGTGATAAGAGCATATCACAGCCTCATGAGGTTGGGTAAGATCAGGACAATATTTATTGACACTCATCAAAATAGGAGATATAGTTTTGTTTTCAAGATATAGCCATTTTATGTTTTTAAAAATAATATATCTGAAACTATTATTTTTAAATTTTTGTATCAAATGGTAAAGGCAAAAATGGTTTAATATATGATTTACAGGAATCAAAACATGTACAGGACTGCAAATCACAGAACTGACAAAACTGTCAAGCTGGAAGCATAATGTGACAGATTGCATATATTTCTCACTTGTACTAAGCATTACTAATAATTTCAGGCATAGAGAACAAGTACACGACAAAAACAAACATAAAATAGCTAACTGAAAGAAAATACAAATGTTGCTTAAAATGTAAATAACATGCACACATATGAAAACATCACCTACATGAGAAAAACACCCAAGATATCGGCTCAAAAATGACAGTATCATAATGTAATTTAAAAACTCTGTCACTATACCTAGATTTGATCAGTGCATTTACTATGGCCATATCAACAACCTGTAAAAAACCATCCATTCGTTTTATTATTTATAAATAATTTATTATTTTATTTTATTTACAAATAAAGCATCACATTAGGCACTTGAAAGAAATGTGTTGGTGAACATACAGAGCTTTGCATTTATCAGTGGGTAACCTAATACATAAAGTAAAACTAATATATGAGTAAATTATATAACACATTAAAAGTTGATCAGAAATGTTGGGGGACCACAGGCAATTTTGAAAGGATGATCAGGCTCATCCTCATTGAGATAATGACAGTGGAGCAGCAAGAAGGATGTTGAAAGAGCAAACCAAGATGGTATCTAGAAGATAGCCTACAGAAAGGAGAACCACTACAAAGATTCTTTTTTTTTTTTTTAAGATTTTATTTATTTATTTGACAGCGAGAGACACAGCAAGAGAGGGAACACAAGCAGGGGAAGTGGGAGAGGGAGAAGCAGGCTTCCCGCAGAGCAAGGAGCCCGATGCGGGGCTCGATCCCAGGACCCTGGGATCATGACCCAAGCCGAAGGCAGATGCTTAACAACTGAGCCACCCAGACGTCCCCACTACAAAGATTCTAAGACAAGGAGGACAATGTAGCTGATATAACATAGATGGAATGGGAGCCATCACATACTGTATTTGCAAGTCACGTTAAGAACTTTGGTTTTGACTCTGAGGGAGTCAAAGGAGAGACTGTAATAGTTGGAGAAGGATTAAGTGGTGTTGTATAAGGCAAAGAAAGGAATCAGAGGTGACTCCAAGGTTGGTTTGTTTTTTCTTTTAATCTGAGCACTGAAGGATGGATTTCTAGGGTGACCCTATATCCCAGTTATATATCTCAATTTATGCCTGTAATCTAGTATACTATATCTTTTACTTTGAAAATCCCTATTTGGAAAGATAAATTATATGGTTTTCCTTTCGTCACTGAAAGAGATATACCGTCAGGGAGGAGTCGTGTTTAGTTGAAGTGTTTCGTTTGATTTGTCTATAGAAAATGTAGGTGGAAGTTCGAGTAGGCAGTTAGATATGAGTCTTACATCTCATGTCATTTCACTTGGGACTCATTAGTACGTGGTTGACATTTAAAGCTATGAGACTATATTAGATTATCAAAAAAGGTGAAATACAGATAGAAAAGGAAGAAGGCCAAGGACTGAGTCAGGGACATGAACATTAAAGAGTGAATGAACCAGCCAAGCAATGACCAACAAAGAATAAGCTGCCCTGAGGTGGGAAGAACACCATGAAATATTGCTGTCTTGGAAGCAGTATCAGTAAATTATAATTAAAAAAAGCCACCTTGAAACTTAGCTAGTTAAAACAGCAAGCATTTTATTATATATCACAATTTGTGGATCAGGAATTTGGGCTGGGCTCACGTGGGTGATCATTTTGCTTTTCTTACTATTGACTAAGATCCTCAGTGGAATCGGCTGGTGGAGGACTAATCTGAAAGGGCCAGTACATTTTCCCTCACATGTGTAGCTTCTTACTAGCGATGTGTGTAAGGCTAAGTTCAAATGGGGATGGTCTACCAGAGCACCTACAAATGGCATTTCCACCTTGGCAGTCTCAGTAGAGTCAGACTTATTGCATGGTGACTTAGGGCTGTTCTTTTAGACACAGGTTGAAGCTACCTGCCCCTGGGTCCAGAAAGTGGTACAGGGTGATCTCTACCATATAGGAGAGGGGACACAGACCTCAGTGAGAACTGAGAGAAGTGTAAAAGAATCCATGGCCTTTTTTTTTTTTTTAATATTCTTTTGTTAATCCCCATACACTACATCATTAGTTTTAGATGTAGTGTTCCATGATTCATTGTTATGGCCGTTTTTAATCTACTGTATGAAGACTAAACATCAATTATGGCTGACCGCCAAACATGAGGATTGAGATTGACAATTGTACTTAATAACATTGGTTTCCTTTGTAAGAGAACCGTGTCATGAGGAGAAGAAAGCTTGATTAGAGTAGATTTAAAACAGAATAGGAGAGCAAGACACGTTAGATAGGTTCCCCTTTGACCCCGGGTGATAAAATTGAGCAATTCTCAAAATAATATTGCAGCTTAAATCACTCTGAATACTTTCCTAAGAAAGAAAATTAGGTCTTTCCGAGCAGTAAATACTGATCTTGAAATCCAAATAAAAGGTTCTTCAAGCATTTAGTGTTTTATAGTCCCTCTTAGCTTTATCATTGAAGTGGACATGAAGAACTATATCCTACAATAATGAAATATCAAAAAATTATTTCATAACTTAAGCATAGACTTTGTGTATTTTTTCACATCCTCAGTAACATCTGGCTCAAACCAGACTTTAAGGAGTAAAATTAAAACAACAACAACACAAAACACCTTTTTATAGTCCAGCTAAAATATAAATATTTGATATCTGTTTTATTAAAATTTACATTAATTTTGTGATTTTAAGAGATAGCTTTTGCTAGTAAATATACAGTTTTGAAATAAATTCAGTTTCTCAAGATATATAAGAAAAATACCTGGGAACTGGGCAGAGAATAGCAGTAATAAATAAGCCATTTTGTAAAAGGCAAAAGATTTGTATGATCTGAAGAGAAATGAGTGTTGAATAAGCCATTTGGGAGTAAAAATACATGACTTCAAAGCCATGTTTTAAATCTAAAATTCTCTTTTAGTATTTCACCTTGTTTAAACATTGTTGCTTGATCAAATGCTTCAATAAAAAACAAAACTGCAGCATTCTCTTCCCCTACTATTTCAGCTTTTGTACAATAAATGCTTAATACTAAGTATGAATATTTAATCAGTGAAATTCTCAATGATAATATTGCAAGGCTAATAAGTTTGAATTGAAAAAAAACAGCATTTTAATTTGCAGGTTATTTGCTATAAATATTTAAATGTATAAAGTAATTTTGGTGTACCATATAATCTAAATGATACATAATAACTAAAGAAGGTATTTCTAAGGGCCAAAGAAATATGTTCCATAATTCAGGGCTTGTAATTAATTTAGATGGTGGAGAATAGAAAGCTCATCTTTAATTGCTGGCACCCATTTTCTCTGATGAGTATTTGCTGTAGCTCTTTGTTTTTGTTACTATTACTTAAATAATTTATGTCTTCAAACCATCACAACATGTATTGGTTAAAGTATGTTATCAACTTGTTTTAAAGGCAGTTGGGCAATTTATTCATTGCTAAGTAGTGAAGTATTACCGGGGAGTCTACAAAAAAGTCGTACAATTGATTAAAAAGAATCCTATAAATACTTGTTTTAAATGAAAGATTTTCAGATGAAGAAATGTGTATCTTAAAAAAATTTTTGAGAGCTACACAAAGTTGCTAAACAAACACAAATAACTTGCAGTACTTGTCATTTTCATTCACCTATGCAAGAGAATTAGACTATAAAATAGCATGCAGGAGTCGTATTTGAAGGATGTATGAATTAACAATATTTACTGGCAGTGCTGAGATTGACAAAAATTGTGAACTAAACCAAGATTATTCGTGCCTTTTTAAATTGTTCTCATCATCTTCACTCCCTATTCATCAACCCTTCTTCTATTTCCAATCCTTACCACTACCCTAAAGTCCTTCTTCCTACTCCTCTGAATTCCTTTCAACACCTCTGTTCTGAATATTCCTGTGGGTCTCTTGCACCTCCCTCTGTGTAAAATGTCTAGTAGTCTGATTTCACTTAGTTGATAATCAGATTGAAAAGGGATTGATAACATCAAAATGTTAGTAGCTTGGTGATTATTTATTACTTAATAGCTAACATCAATATTAACCACCATATACTATATCATGTAGACAGATGATCTTGCTATACAACATGAGATGCAAATGTTGATTTCTTTCATTTTGTATATACCTTATTATGAGCATCTAGGGATACACAGTTATGTCCATGGAATAGGTACTAGCTTCAGAGAAGGGAAACTCTATGTAGCCTAAGCAAACTTGTTTTAGTCAAGGTTGCCAGAGAATCAGAATCAATATTATATATTAGATAGAGAGAGGGAGAGAGTGGGAAAGAGGGGGAGGAAGGAGAAGAGGAGACAGAGAGAGAGAGAGGGAGAGAGATTTATAATAGGAATTGGCTTATGAAGTTATGGAGGCCAAGGCCAACGATCTGCTGTCTGCAAGCTGGAGAACCAGAAAAGCCAGTGGTCTAATTCAGTCTAGATCCAAAAGCCAGAGGCTTTGATATCAGAGGACAGGAGATGGTGGACATCCGGTTTAAGAAGAGAAGGTAAATTCGTGCTTCCTCCATTTTTTGGTTCTATTTGGGCCCTCAACAGATTGGATGATGCCTTCCCACACTGGTGAGGGCAGTTCTCTTTCACTTGGTCTGCTGATTCAAATGCTAATCTCTCCCAGAACCACCCTCACAGATATACCCAGAAATAATGTTTTACCTGCTACCTGGGCATTCCTTAGCCCAGTCAAGTTGACATATAAAATTAACCATCACACACATAGGTTTCTGAAACTAACATCACTTGCAGTCTACCTTCATGAGTTTTGCCATATTAGCATGCCTCATGTACTATTATTTAGTTAATTTTTTAAATTTTAAATCAATTCACTGTTTGATTTTAGTAAATTTATTTAGAAAAGAAATTGTGTATCACAACGGTAAATGAAAACCAGGGTCACTTGCCATAAGTAGTAAAGATTAATATCCACTAAAATAAGGTAATGATTATTAAAATTGAAAATACCTATCCATGCACTGCCTAAATAGCAGGACACACAAATAATGGAATTTGAAATCATTTACTTTCTATCATTTAAAATATAAACAATCTTATGGCAGTCCAAAAGTGAATAAAAAGATCCACTGATATGAATGCTTTCTTTGCCTGATCTCTTTGTAAATCTCAAGATAATGATAGTAAACTAAAAATTGACAAGGAAAAGGAGATTTGAAAAGGGGGATGATGAGAGATAAAAGATATCAGTAAAAGTTTGTGAAGTGGAAAACAAATCATGAAGTGAAAATCCTTGTAACCTACCAGAAAAGAAACTCAAATATGCACAGAAGACTGCAAGGAACCAACAGATTAATTTGTACTTCAGAAATCAAAGATGTTGAGAGCAGTGTATACAACCATAAATGAACCATTTAAAAAAAATTATTTCTGTTCCCGTCTAAAGCTAATCCTTCCATAGGTACCTTAGTCCACATCACCTCTCATTTGCTCAAGAGTAGCCATCCAGAATTTCTCTCCAAAATTATCTGTGCTTTCTAGTCTACTGGATCCTTCCCATCAGTATTCAAATATACTATGATTCCTGCCATCCAAAAACAAAATAATAAATCTTATGATTCCACTTTTTTGACCATTTACCAGTCAATTTCTTTGGTCTTAGAGTTGTCCAGTTACTTCCTGCCATTCTCTGTTAAATGCACTCCAATGAGGTCTTTGTTCTCACTGGTCCACAGAAACTAGTCAGAAATCACCAAAGACCTTTATTTTACAAAGACCAATAGCCAGTTCTTACTACTCCTCATACTTGACCTATGAAAAGTATGTGATACAGTGTCTCAGTGTCTCCTGTTGAAATACTTCCTTCATTTGGCTTGCAGAACAACCCTCTGGGTTTTCATTTCTATCTCCCTGAATGACTTGTTATTTCCTCTTCTCAATCTCAGTCTCATAATGTTGGGATGCCCTAGTCTTAGCCTTGCCCTCTTTTCTGTGCAATGTGTATTCATTCCTTTAGCGATATTATCAAATGTTCTGTTTTAGATACAGTATTTATGCCACGGATTTTCTAATTTATATTCTTACCCATCTCTCTCTGTCTCTATCTCTCTCTTTCTCTTTCCAGCTCCAAATTTATATATTCAGATGCCTATTTGATTTCTTTATTTGGATATTTAATCTCAATATATCAAACATCCTGTCCAAATACATATCTTCCCCCCAAAATTCATACTTCTGGGTACTCAGAAATCATGGAGTTTTCTTGACTCTCTTTCTCTTACATTTCACAGATAATTGATCAGGAAATCTTTCAAAATATATCTAATATCCAAACAAACTCAGTTCCAGACCACCATTTTCTCTCTCCTATATTACTGCAACCTCCTTACTGGTTAGCTTCCTCACTGATCAACCAGTATTAATTCAACACAATAGTTCCTTTTTAAAAGGTAAAAATTATTTTCACAAAAATGGAGCTTTGCTTTCAGTTCCTATACCTGATTTAATTTGACTCTCCAGGGACACCTGGGTGGCTCTGTTGGTTAAGCATCTGCCTTCAGCTCAGGTCATGATCCCAGGTTCCTGGGATAGAGCCCAGTGTCAGTCTCCCTGCTCAGCAGGGACTCTGCTTCTCCCTCTCCTTCTGCTCTCCCACCGCTCATGCTTTCTTTCTCTCTCTCTCTCAAATAAATAAATAAAATCTTTTAAAAAAATTTTGACTCTCCACTGGACTCAGAGTTTCAAGGTTAATATAGTATAGCCTAGTCCCATTTAGGTAAAATGATGCCACAATATTCTTACTATTTTTGTGTAATTCTTTGTCCTTTGGGAAATATGGAAAATGTATTTCTAAATAATATAATTATAGTAATTTTCAATGACATGCTTATCTAAAAGAAGCTATTTGTCTTATATAGTAGCATATCTTCTTATGTATCTAGAAAGCTTAAGTGATATATTTAATATTTCAGAATATTAGCTGATCTATGAAGAACCTATGTAGCATTATGTGACTTATAGTGGGAAGTCCTATTGTTCTGGCACGATTAATGGTGTAAAAATGTAAACTAAATAAACTGTTTAATTGTATCAACCTTCATCTCTCCAGAGTTGTATTTTTGTCTTCTCCATTCTAGAAAAATTGAGGCAAATGTTTAGACCCGGTCTTTGATATCTGACCATAACTAGCTAAATCCAATAGAATCTTCAAAATACAGCTTTATTTAAAATTAAGGATGTTTTGAGAATGTGGTTTTCTTAGTTTTATTTCTTTCTCCAAAAGTTTCAAATCAAAGTGTGGCTCTTTTTCAGATCTTGGTTCAGTTCCTTTGATTCTTTCTCCCTTCCCTATTAAGAACAAAGTACACTAACTTTATTCCTTTTGCAGCTCCCAGAAGCAAAACAAAGAATTGACACAGTGGATAGGATATAAAACAAACAAATTTTATATGTACCTATGTAACCTCTTCACTGGTATAAATATTATGTCATTTTCCTAATGACATTTGTTGATGAGGCAGCATGGCAGAATGGTTAAGAGTGTGGGCTCTGAAACAGATCCTGTCCTCTTTCAGAACCATCATCTACTGTTGTGCTGTTTCACCTCAGGGGTCAGTCATTTTGGTCTCTGCCAAATATGATTAATTTTAATTTGTAATAGATTAATTATGCCCTTAACATTTAATTTTAGATGGACAGTTTTAGTCAACAAGAAATAATACAGTCCATGCAGAAATTTTCTTTCGCATGATTCCCGCCCTGTTATTTCCTCCACTTATGTTTATTTTCGTATTTTTATCTCTCAGCCTTTGCAGCAAGATCCAGATTCTCAGTCATTTGCTCTCATCCACTTTTCTGTCAGTGCAGATCATTTTAGATTGAAGGCAAAATTTTTGACATCTCCTGTCTGACTGGATCAGAATTAGTAGGTTAGTTGGTTAATTAAAATATTTTAAGTAGGGAATTTTTAACAAATTCATATAAAATTTATACATCTTATTTTAATGTAAAGCATAAACATATGTGTTAACTTTCCAATTGTGTGATGGAGAGCTAGGCCTCTTGGAGTATGGGTCCATTAAACTGAAGTTTATCATGGTATTTTACATAAAGCATACCCATAATGAGCTATGATTTTTCACTTCCAAATGTGTTAAAAAGATTAAGAAGTTAAAGATACTGCTGCCTGAGTGAATAGTAATTCTAGATTTTAGAAGTTTTTCTTCCAACCTTTAATAGCTGTTTCTAGCACACTAAATTTGACAGCAATTTTTTTTTTAAAGGTTTCTTTTTTTTAAAGATTTTTATTTATTTATTTATTTGAGACAGAGAGAACTAGAGAGAGAGAGCACATGAGAGGGGGGAGGATCAGAGGAAGAAGCAGGCTCCCTGCTGAGCAGGGAGCCCGATGCGGGACTCGATCCCGGGACTCCAGGATCATGACCTGAGCCGAAAGCAGTCGCTTAACCAACTGAGCCACCCAGGCGCCCTGACAGCAATTTTTTGATTGCTTTGTCCTTATCAAGATTTTCCAAAGCATTCTATTGTTAGTGGACAGCACATTTTTTTTTTTTCTGTTTGGAGTCATATTTCAGAATAATGACTGAATTCTGTAATTAAAATTGGGATAAACAGGCTCACAGAACAAACACCTGATTCTTGATTAGAATACAGCTCTACGGGTGAGCAGGAATGTTCAGGTATTTTAATGAACAGCTTAGTATCCTAGACAATTCAGCATATTGTAGATCTCCATGAATAAATTGACTCTGTAGTGTATGTCAATCAGTCTTGTGAATGGTGTAGGTAAGGTAAATTATAGTAGCTTTTATTGAAATTTTAATGAATCATGACGTCATTAGTCTCTTTCTCTGTTTTCATTTTACCTAAAACCACTTCCAGTAATGAGCTGCAGCAGAAAAAAGGGACAGGGTGAAAGATCCCACATTTGAAACACTTGAGTTATTTGTAAGCCTAAAGTCTTAAACTGGAGTAATATATCCATGACATATTCAGTGCACTAATTTTTAACAGAATTTAATATTGCCCACAAATGAATGGTGCATCTAAAGATAGATAGATGGATAGATAGATACATAGATAATGAATGAACAGAAAAAGTATATATTAGCAGAATAAGAAATGGTATATATTTGTTATTGAATCGATGAAATTTTAATTAATAGCCCAGGGTGATCACAACATTTGTCCTTAATTATTACATGTAGTTGATTTCTTTCTTCTTCTTCTTCTTTTTTTTTTTTTGCAAATCTCTTGGTAAATATCACTTTTGTTTAAATTGTGCTAGTCTTTTATCTGAGGCTGGCACTATAACTCATGCTTTCTTTGTTATAAGCTTCCTAGTATACTCCTTATTTATCTATATTTCATTGGTTTTAACTGCATCATGGAAAAATTAGGATTAATGGATGCTTATCGTATTAGTTGGTAGGGCAGCTATAACTAAGTACCCCAAACTGAATGGCTTAGACAAGAGAAATATATTCCCTCACAGTTTTGGAGGCTAGAATTCCAGGATCAAGATGTCAGCCGGCTTGGTTCCTTTAGAAGGCTGTGAGAAAGAGTGTGTTCCAAGCAGACAATTCAGCATATTGTAGATCTCCATGAATAAATTGACTCTGTAGATTTTGTTACAGAGTTATCTTTAGTGTTACTTGACTTGTAGAAACATCATCCTAGTATCTGCTTTCATCTTCACATGACATTCTCCCTGTGTATATCTGTCTCTTCACAGGGTCTTCTTTTATAGGCACACCAGTCATATTGGAACAGGGGCCCACCCTACTCCAATATGACCTCACCTTAACTTATGATAATTACATCTGCAAAAACCCTATTTCCAAATAAGCACAGGTACTGAGCTTATTGTGGTTAGGACTTCAGTGTATGAATTTTTGCAGGATATAATTCAACCCATGTCACTTTTTATCTTTGAATATAAGAATTTATAGAGAAATTAAATGTAAATTTAACTAGAAGAAATTGTCATGCACTAATTTAACACCTTCATTGTATATCCTGTAAGTGAGGTAAGGGCCTATATTACTAGGACACAAGAATTAAAATCAAAATAATATCATGACCTAACAGAATTTTATTGGTTAAAAGCAGTAGATTTTTAAAATCTAGTTTCCTCATTCATAGGAAAGACAACAGATCTTCCTTCTGACTTGTGCTTCATTTAGAATTACATTTTTCCCCATTGTTGTTTTTTTTCTTTTTTTAAATTATGTTAATCACCATACATTACATCATTAGTTTTTGATGTAGTGTTCCATGATTCATTGTTTGCATATATCACCCAGTGCTCCATTCAGTACGTGCCCTCTTTAATACCCATCACCAGGCTAACCCATTTAGAATTACATTTAAGAGTAATAAACAGGGATGCTTTGGTGGCTCAGTCAGTTACACTTCTGACTCTTGGTTTCGGCTCAGGTCCGATCTCATGGGTCCTGGGATTGAGCCTAGGGCTCTGCACTCAGTGGGCAATCTGCTTGATGATTCTCTCCCTCTGCCCCTCCTCCAGCTCGAGTGTGCACATGCTCTCTCTCTCTAAAATAAATAAATCTTTTTTTAAAAAAGAGTTATAAACAAATGAAATTTTCTTTTCATCATCAATATCTTCAAATTCCACCTTCTTAATATGAATTATCCGTTTTTCATGGCCTATACTCTCTTCCTATGTATACCTACATAAATAATTTAATTATAAAATACATAGTTCTTTCCCCTCTTCAGCAATGTTCAAATAAATCTAATATTATCCTTTTTAAAGCACAGAGTACTTTAGTGATCATTTTTTGTTGTTTCTGTTTACCATCTGGAGGTTTTCAACATTTCTTCTTCCATGTCTCAGCTTACTTTGTATATTTGCTTCCTTTCTCTTTTATTTGCATTTGAAACTGATTTGTAAGAATTTCATTTGTTAATTACTCAAGTTTTAATATGATTTTCCTGTTACTCATTTTGGAAATTTGTTTTATTTTAATAATTAAATTTTCTCAAATTAAGTTGTATGAAATTTTTATCTCTGGGTGTTATTTATAATACACTGTATTTTTCAGAGTTTTTGTATGGATTTTAAAAGTAAATGGGCAATGATAAGAACTGATGTAGGAATAGGAGTTAGATCAAATAATCTAATTTAGGCTTTTTTAGAAATTTTTTTTTCAAAATCATATAAACAAAATCATACCCCAACTTTATTATTTTTAAATGTCTCCTTTTAGTGTTAAGAAAATACAGCTAATAACATAGGGTCCCAAAGAGCACTGATTTGCATTTGTTACCCCCTCTAGAGATCAGTTCTTGCATTATAATTCAATCAAAAATCAAGTTAAGCCTCTTGACATAATTGGAAGTTTCAAAGTGATCTGAAGAGCACAATTTTCTGTTACATATGTCAAAGCTAGATGGGAAAAATACCATGGGAACAGAAAGGTCAAGGGCTAATCTACTCCAAAGTCATTAAAGATCATATTTAAATTGCTTCGGAAACTTCAAGGTTTTTTAAGCCATCATCAAATTTCCCACCAAAACAAGGTGCCTCTGACATGACAGCTACTCTGCACGAAAAAGGAAGAGAGTTCCTTTTTCTGTCATGCTGAAATGGAGCTTTGGTTTTCAAAGTTTATTTTGTCATGCACATATTTGTATTGCACACATTTAGTTAAATTTTAAACCAGAAATTACTGTGTCATAATAGAAGGATTTTTTTTTTAGCCTAAATGAGCCTATTTCAAATTGCATTTTATAAGACTGTATTTGCAAAACTATTTGTAGCAACTTGCACAATGCCATCATAATTATAATGTTGAAGGAAGGGAGTTCCCCATTTATCCTGAATATATCACCACCATTCAAGATCTGAATCATCAAATTAGTTACATAGAGAATTAAGGCTACCAATGAGCATATTTTTAACAAATCATCCAGATAAGATAATTACTTTTTTCACTTCATTTTGGCAGTGGAAGCCTATTTTATTATAAGGCATTAAATCATAGTCATTAAAAGTTGCTATAGGGATGCTGTAATCAAAACAGTGTTGGACAGATGTATACGCATACATAACCACAACACCATAGATAAATTGGTAGAATAAAATGAAGTATATAAACATATCTAAATATGTATATATTTATGCATTTACTACATAATAGAAATCTGCATTTATTTCAGAGGGAAAATAGATTTATAACTAATGGTTTTAGCAGAAGATCAGAATAAGGGGGACAATAAATCTATGAAACAATATACAACTTGGAAATGTAAATGCCAGTATGACCTGATGCTCTTTTATCCATTATTTAGACAGTTGATTGTTGTAGCATTATTCACAATAACCAAGATATGGAAAAAACCTAAAGTGTCCACAGATAAATGGATAAAGAAGATGTGACATACATATCTGTATGTATATAGACATAGAGCAATATAGGTATATAGATAGATAATGGAATTTTATTCAGCCCTGAGAAAGAAGGAATTTCTGCCTCTTCTGACAAGATGGACAGACCTTAAGGGCATCATGCTAAGTGAAGTAAGTCAGAGAAAAACAAATACTTTATAATATCACTTATATGTGGAATGTAAGAAAGCTGAACTCATATAAACAGAGTGTAGAATGGGGCAACAAGAGGGCTGGCCAGATTGGGTGGTGTTGGTCAAAAGGTACAAATTCCAGTTATAAGACAAACGAGTTCTGGGGATCTGATGTCCAGCATGGTAATTTTAGTTAACACTACTGTATTGCATTCCTGAAAGTTGCTGAGAGTAAATATTAGATGTTCTCATCACAAAAAAGAAATGATAATCAAGCGGCATGATGGAGGTGTTAGCTAACACTATGGTGGTAATCATTTTGCAATATGTAAGTGTATCAAATTAATATGTTGTACACCTTAAACATACACGATGATTTATGGCCATTATAACTCATTAACATTGAAAGAATTGAGATAACAGCCTGCATAAAACAGATTGCCCTCCTTAATATGGGTAGATCTCATCAGATCAGTTGAAGGCCTAGAGAACAAAAAGGCTGACCCTCCGTCAAACAAGAGGGAATTCTTCCTGTCTGATAATCCATGAGCTGGGACTTCACCTTTTTTCCTACCTTTGAACTCAAATCGAAACAGTTTTTTTGGGTTTCAAGCCTTGCTGCTGTATGAAGTGCAGCTACGCCATTAGCTTTCCTGGTTCTCTGCCTTTGGACTTGACAGGACTATACTGTTGGCTTTCCTGGGTCCACAACTTGGAAACACCCTTCAGACTGGGAGACTTGCCATCTTCCATAATCATATGGGCCAGTTCTTTATAATAAATCTTTTTCTATATTTATGTATCCTCTATTATTTTTGTTTCTCTAGAGAACCTGACCAACACAACCATTTAAAAAAATGAAACAAGAAGGATTAACTAAAAATTTGAGGTAGAATTCCCTGTAGAATTCCCTCTGTATGGGACAAAGAGGAGGGGACACACAGGGCACTAAGCTCGTGACAATGCTCTCTTCATCTGGGTGGTGAACGTGATGTTTGCCTTATTAGCCTTAAAATGTACTTTTGTTATATGTTCTGTTTTATGTCTGATATGTTTCACAGTAAAATTTTTTAATTAAAAAGTTACAACATTAAAAAATAATAAAATAAAACAATAATATCAAGTGTTGGTGAAGTGGAAAAGACTGATAATCTTAAAAACTACTGGTGTAAGCATATGTGAAGTTTGCTGATGTATTTGTCGAAGGATGTTGAGCAGCTCTAATAAAATGTAAAATATGCGTACACTTGAATATGGCAGTCTATTCCCTAATGCTTTGCCCCTCTGAAAATAGATGGCAGCAGTAAATAAGAATGTGTTACAGTAGTATTCACTGCAGCATTACTTGGAGTGACAAAACCTGGAAGCAATAATGACCACCATTAGAAAAACTGAACAAATAATTCAATATCCATATTATACAGTTTATATATATAATATGTATTTTTAATTGTTTAGTTCTTTAGATACGGACCCAAAAAGCCAGTAGCTACAAGATTATTGTTTAGAGAGGAAAAAAAGAAAAACAAATTGCTGTTTAATGTGTGTAGTCTGATGTCATTTTGTAAGAAGCAGGTTAGGAGAGCAATAGGTAATAAATGGAATGTATAGCTATGTTTAAGGCCAGGTTTATGCTACCTAACTTTTATTTTAAGTCAAATCAAATATAAAAAGATCTAAACATCTGGATTGGTTTAACACTCTATATTGCTGTCATGCAGACATTTTGTTTAAGTATTTAATGTTTTAGACAGGAGAAACAGAAGTAACTTATTCGCTCTGGGTATACTGATTTTCAAAAGGAAAAGTTCAAGTGCTAAAATAGGGAATAGGTGACTACAAGTGCTTCCTAAACCTCAGTTCCCCTGCTAATATCCATAAAAAGTGTATGCTTCTCTTCAGCAGTATCTCTGACCAGAAGTTAAGCAGTGGAGGAAGAGGGAAGACGCACAATGTATCACAAATTCTTGCTTTCCTCTTAAATTCCTGCTCACCTTAGGAAAAATTATCCTTCATCTGAGACAGAATAAAATGTGGCATATTACTGCATCTTTTTAATAGTCCTATTAATATAAGACATATTCTAATGTGTATTTGATGCACATCCCAGGTACAAAATGATATAATAACTCTTGTATATGAAATTACCATTTTACCATTTTTAGAGTCTAAAAATCTATGTCTATGTATTTAAATAAGATACATCTGTAGCCAAACTCATAGTAACTAAGTGTGCTATTGTTTTCCATTAATTAATTTTAAAATGTTCTAGACTGAATTGTGTTCCCCTTAAAATTCATATGTTGAAGTCCTAAGGTAACTGTATTTGGAGATAGGAACTTTAAGGCGGCAATGAAAGTTAAATGAGCTCATAAAGATATATCCCTGATACAGTGTGACTGTTATCCTCTTAAGAAGAGAGAGAGAGACATCTGGGATCTGTGTCCAAAAAGAAAGGTCAGACACACTGTTAGATGGCTTCATCAGACCTCTGGAGAAACCAAACCTGCCAACAACTTGATCTCGGATTCGGACTTTCCACCCTCCAGAACTGAGAAAATAAATTTCTGTTGTTTAAGCCACTTAGTCTGTGCTATTTTGTTAGGACAGCCCAAGAAGACCAATCTATACATATGGCATGTTACATATATTGTTACACAATATATAATTGTTATACAATATATAAAATTATATATACAGTTTATATATATATATATATATATACAGGTTATGTATATCATACAACATACAGTTGTTACACAATATATACAACATATGTGCATGTGTGTTTGTGCTGGGGTTGCCATAACAGAATATAACACAAGAGAAATTTATTTTCTTGCAGTTCTGAAGACTGGAAGTTCCAAGATCAAAATAATATGTTACATATGTAACAAAAACTTAGAAATGTGTAAGGTTAGGTGAAACAGTCTCACTGTATTTGTTAAAGTAAAAAAAATAGACTAAGTAGAAATTCTTATCCTTATCATACAAATTCTATTGTACATAGAATTTGGAAATTCTAGCTTTGAATGAGGCTGTCATACAATTATTTTCCTTACCTCCTTCCTCATCCTCCTCCTCCTATTCCTCTACCCACATCTGGTGTGAATGGAGAGAATGTTTGCTACAAATGATTATAGATTTATGGTACTAGAAAAATTGAAATGTGTACTGGGAGGCCACGTCATTTAACCAGCTGTTCCCGGATCATGTTTTATTACTTAGGATTAGACTATGATGATACAAAACCATTTAACATGTCCCTGGGCCCCTAAGGAAAGTACAAACTTGCTTAAGTGTTCATGAATCAACCACACTAATAAGGAATTGAATTGTTTTGGAAAATCTACTGGGAGGAAAATCGACTCCTCATTGAAGATAGTTATGAAGAAAAAAAAACCACATGGTAGGATAGGTTTTGAGATGGGGATACATAACAGATTATTTTCCCTAAAAAAATCTTTCTAGAAAGCAGTAAGTTATCTTGAGCAAGAGAACACAGTTACAGTAAAAAGCACAATAGACAAGGAATTCTGCATGTGGAATTTAGATCTATAGATCATGTAAACTCAATAAGGCTGATATTAACCCCCAAGAGGGCAAAAATTGGTTCTTGGGGAGAGTGAAAAAAATTAGATACTATAGTGGTTTGTGGCCCTCCAGAGAACCACAGTACATAAACAGATATTCTGTATATCTGTGGTGTTACAATTTTATGGGGTGAAGGTGGGGGACAGTTAGGAAAAAAAATTATCTACAAAGGTTCCTTAGGGAAGTGATTATTAAAAAAAAAAAGTTAAGAATCACTGCTGTAGGTAAACTGCAACATGGATAGATAAAGACATAGCCCAGAAGATAGCTGGACCTATCTGCTCCTAGTCTCCTGATAAGGAACTTGACTGAAACACCATGCACTCAGGGCTCTCCAGATTCCCATCCTGGTGATCTCCAAAGCAATTCTCAGATTTTCTCTGAATTTATATTCTCTTGTGCTTCTCTACCTCCTGAGTTCTTCTATTAGTCTCTTTTCACCCTTCTACCAACCAAAATGTAGAACAGAGTGACTTCACAAGATTCTACAAAATAATATTAACGTAAAAAAAATATGCACAAGGGTGCCTGGGTGGCCCAGTTGGTTGGGTGTCTGACTCTTGATTTCAGCTCAGGTGATGATCTCAGGGTCCCAGGATCAAGTCCTCTGTCAGACTCAGGACTCAGTGTGGAGTCTGCTTGCGATTCTCTTTCCCTCTGTCCCTCCTCCCACTTATACACTTGTGTGTGCGCACGTGATATCTCTCTCTCTCAAATAAATAAATCTTTAAAAAATATGCACAAAGCATATGTGAGTCTGATAGATTTTACTCTGAAACTGAGCATAATAGGCCATAGATTTCAGTGGACAAAAAGTCATGATATGGTACAAATCAGACATTTATGTTCCTGAAAACCCCTGTTGGCCAACCCACTGCCAACCCTAGTTCTTCTCTGGCCTTTCCATCACATAGCACTATGCCTGTACCCTCTTTCCTTTTTTACCCTTTTATCTCTTATATGCTGAACCCTACCTCCCACCCTCTCCCTAAACACACACAAAACTTCTCTTCCTCTCACACAAGAACATCCAAATCTCTTCTCTGGACTATTAGAAATGAATGATCTCTTGGTTACATCCCTAATTCTTTGAAGATTTTAACTTCTGGCTTAATGTCTGTGATGGTTCATTCTGTGCATCAAATTAGCTGAACTAAGGGATGCCCACATACTTGGTGAAACATTATTTCTGGGTGTGTCTATAAGGATATTTCAGGAAGATATTAGCATCTGAATCTTAGACTGAGTCAATCCAATGAGGGCCTGAATAGAACAAAAAGGCAGAGGAAGGGTGAAATCGCTCTCTGATTGAGCTAGGACATCCATTTTCTCCTACTCCTGGACATCAGTGCTCCTGGTTCTCAAGCCTTTGGGCTCAGATTGATATTTATACCCTTGGCTCCCCTGGTTCTCAGGCATTTGAGTTTGGACTGGAACTACAACACCCGCTTTCTGGAATTTCCAACTCGCAGATAGCAAATCCTGGGACTTCTTAGCTTCCATGATCCCATCATCCAGTACCCTATAATAAATCTCTTTCTGTCTCTCTCTCCATATATATCCTGTTGGTTCCATTTCTCTGGAAAACACTGACTAATACACTGTAACTCATACCAAAATGACTCCTGTAACATTTCTAAGCAATTTTAATATCAGTAGTGATTATGCTTTTCATTTCTCTCACTTAGCTCTTCAACTCATGATACTACTACCATTTTCCTTTCCCTCAGCTTCCTTCATACCTTCTAATCCATTTTATATTCCATGGTAGTTATTGTAATCTTTCCCTTGCAAAAAGCCTAACTCCCTCACATCTCATGTTCTACCATTTTTATTTGGTTAAAAAAAATCACACAACTTTTTTCTTTCTCCATGCCTGTACCTACAGAGCTGATTATGGCTGTGAATCATCTTACTTTAAGTTTGTGACCATTAACCTGGAGAAGGCCTTTTTTCTGACTGGTAATTCTTTTTTTTAACTTCATTACATCATCCATTCTTTTTTTTTTTCTTTTTTTTTTTTTTAAGATTTTATTTATTTATTTGACAGAGAGAGACACAGTGAGAGAGGGAACACAAGCAGGGGGGAGAGGGAGCGGGAGAAGCAGGCTTCCTGCCAAGCAGGGAGCCTGATGCGGGGCTCGATCCCAGGACCCTGGGATCATGACCTGAGCCGAAGGCAGACGCTTAACGACTGAGCCACCCAGGCGCCCCTGTCCATTCTTTATTATAACTTGTTATGCTTCCTTTCCATTTCCTTTCTCAACTGATGATCTTGCTTCCATCAGTAAGAAAGTTGAACTATCAGGAGGGAAATTCCACAGATTTTCACCCCCAAATCTATCCCTTTTCTACATTTGTATCCTTATGTTCTGCCTTTCTGTCATTACCATAGATGAACTATCTATGTCCCTACCTGAGGACAAATTCCCTTCATTTCTATATTAAACTTTATTCCCTTCCATCTGCAAGGACATGGCTATAGAATTCTCTACCTCCAGCATTTTCAGTATTTCCCTTTTTACTGAATCTACTGGATCTTCATAAAAATTTCAATATACAGACATGCTATTATTTTTCCCTTCTTAAAAAATAAACAAATCTTTCTGTATATCCCATTTTAACCACTGACCACAGTAGCCTCCAAACTGGTCTTTCTTCTATACTTCCTCCTGCTTACCTCTCCCACTGCCGAGTCTGTTCTCAACATTGTAGCCAAATTTGCCTATTAAATGTAAATCCAATCATGTCAGTCTCCTCAAAATGATGCCTCCCTGATTACTGTATTTAAGGACATGATCCTCTGCTATCTATGAAAAAATATGTTTTGTCTGTTTTGTTCTCCAGCATCTCCAGTGGTTAGAGCCATGCAATTATATATGTATTTGTGCTCAAGTACATTGAATAGATTAATGAATGTTGATTGAATGTATGAATGAATGAATGCTATTAATGTTGACCTCTTCTTCTTCCCAGATTCCCAAGACATATTATACAAATGATTAGCTGATAACTATTTAGTCACTTTACCCTGTTTTCTCTCTAAAGTAGTTTTTGAATTTATATAATTATTCCGTTTCTTAAGATATCTGGGTAACATCTCCTCATGGTTAGTTAACTTGTGGTACTAGTTATGCAGGGTAACTCAGCAACATGGATTTTATGCTCACTAAGGCTAATTTGGCTGACCATCACTGTGCTGCCATTCCCCAGCTACCAGGTGGCAGGTAGATTACATTGGATCACTGCCACCATGGAATGGCAGCATTTGTCCTTGTTGGAATAGACCCTCTGGATATGAATTCGCTTTCCCTGACCACAGTGTCTTTGCCAAAACTGCCATGCATGGACTTAGGGAATGTCTTATCCACTATCATGGTATCCTATACAGAATTGTTTCAGATCAAGAAACTCGTTTCATAGCAAAAGAAGTATGGGAATGGGCGTATGCTCATGAAATTCACTGGTCTTACCGTATTTTTATTGTCCTGAAGCAACTGGCTTGACAGAATGGTGGAATGGCCTTTTGAAGATTCAGTTACAGTGCCTACTGGGTGGAAATACTTTGCAAGGCTAGAGCAAGGTTCTCAGAAGGCTGTATATGCTCTGAACCAGCATCAAATATAAGGTGCTACTTCTCTGATAGCCAGGACTCACAGGTCCATGAAATAAGGGGAGTATTACCCCCCATAACCCACGAGTAAAATTTTTCTTTCTCTTCTGACTTTATCCTCTGCTGGCCAAGGGGTCTTAGTACCAGAGGGAAAAGTGCTTCTACCAGGAGACACAACAATGGTTCCATGGAACTGACAGTTATTCTTATTACTCCTATTACCCATTATTACCCCTAATGACCCATCATTACCCCTAATGACCAATAGCAGATTTTTTCCTCTTCTCCTGACGTTATTCTCTGCTGGCCTAGAGGAGAAGTGCTTCCACCAGGAGACACAATGATTCCACTGAGCTGGAGGTTAAAACTGCCACTCAGATACTTCTGCTTCCTTATACCTCTGAATCAACAGGCAAGGAAGGGAGTTACTGTGCTGGCAGGGGTGATTGATCCTGACTACCCAGGGGAAACTGAACTATTCCACAGTGCAAGGAAAATTATGTCTGGAATACAGATCCTTGAGGGGTATCTTCTAGTATTATTATGCCTTATGATTAAGGTCAGTGGAATCACTTCCACTGACTCTTGGTTGGAGCAATCATAAAACTCCCACCAGGTTTACAAGAAGGGAACATGGACCCACCTCTTCAAGGAAGGAGTGTCAAAGTTGTAAGATTAGATGAAATGAGAAGTATTGTTGCATTCATTTAAGAAAACGCAGTCATCCACATTTGTAAGTACAGTCAAGAATTTCCTGGTTCTTTGCCTCTTTACAGATGAATCTAACTAGGCATTGTTATTTTCTGTAATTCAAGGTGAGAGTCAGCCACACATGTAACATTAGACCTGTTCTAACAATACATATACTATATAACAGAGTGTGTGTGTGTGTGTGTGTGTGTGTGTGTGTGTGTGTGACGGGCATGGCAGTTCCTGACACAGAGCCCCTAAATACCATGAAATTTCCTGAGTGATAGAAACATGTTTTGTTCTAACAGGACAACTTTAGGCAGACCTCTAGACAGCTTCAAGATGGGAGCTCATTGCCAGAAAGATCAAACTTGGATTAGAAGCCTGGAACTTTCAGCCCCATCCCCCCAGGTTCTGGGAAGGGAAGGGGCTGGAGATTGAGTTAATAATCATTCATGCCTACATGATGAAACATCTATTAAAAACCCCTAAAAAACAGGCTTTAGCAGGCTTCTGGGTTGGTGAACACAGAGCTGCCAATAGAATGGCATGCTGGGAAAGGGCATGGAAGCTGTATGCATCTCCTCCATGTGGCTCTTCCTGAGTTGTATCCATTATAATAAAGTGCCTTCCTGAGTTCTGGGAGCCATTCTGAGAAATTATTAAACATGATCAGGAATTCATGGAAATACCAATTTATAGCTAGTTTTATCAGAAGTACAGGAGGCCCTAGACTTGTGTGAAGTGGAGGCAGTCTTGTGGGACTAAGCCCTAACCTGTGAGCTCTGCAGTAAGTCCAGGCAGTTAGTGTCAGAACTGAACTGAATTGTTGGATACCCACTTGTGGTCTGGAGAATTGGATTTTGGTATAAAAAATCACTACAGAGTAGGGAAGCACTATCACAGGAAATCTTATTTGTGGGACATTTTAGGATTCACTTTTCAATATCCTCTTTCTGCAATATCAACAATAGATAGACACCCAGTCCTACTTCTGAAGCTTTATTTGGAGATGCCCACGATTATAAAGTTATTTTTCAGAATCAACACATCAACCAGAATTGGAAGCTATCCAAATGATATCTATTACATTCTCTTTAAGCAATTTATTTTAATAAGATTAACATTTCCAGTTGTCTAATTTATACTTCCTTTATTATGGTTGCTTTCTTCCACTATCTCCTCTGGACCTGTGATAGTTGGCCCCAGATTTAACCCAAAACTTACCACAATGGTCCAGACATGTTCTGACCAGAGAATACCATGTGATAGAACCTCAGTAAATGGGTTAAATGAATACTTCCTGACTTAATCCTTAACAGCAACGTGTGAAGTATGTATTACTGTCTGCATTTTATAGATGAGAAACAGGGCATGTTTAATCGTGCTATACTTTATTTAGGAAGTGGGAGACAAATTAGACCCCAAGAACTCTCTTAGCTTTCTATATGACCAAGATGCCTCTCTCTGGAGCTAATTCTGCACCTGTTCTCCTCTTTCATGACTGAAGAGCTACTCATTCCTGATCTGTAAGGCGTCAGGATTCTGCTGCTCTCCTGAGCCTACAGTATTTTCCTTGCTTTGTCCAATGACACATAACCATGGTTATTGCAGAATTGTTGGGATGAACATTAGAACAAACTTAAAATAGAAACAATGTGATATGAGATCACTGCTGTGTTTAGGAACAGAATGTAATAGAGTATAAACCTTGGGATGGATTTGGATCAGGCTGTTTTTTCAGAATGTTAGGCTTAGAAGCTGAGAGTCAGATAATCATATGCAGGGGAAAAAAAGAAACTGTCTATTTCGAATACCCCCTTTAAAAAAAAAATTACCCAAACTGAAATTCCCCAATTTGGGCTCATCCACCAAAGCAAAAGCCAATTGAAAGTCACAAACATTGAATTCATGCTATGGAATGGGTACAGAAAAAGATAGAAAGATGCTACTTTCCCTCTATGATTATAATACTTAATGATTCAATAAAATAAGTAAAAACATAACTACAATACCAGGCAAAATAAGAAAAGTGCTATAAGAGAGACCCAAGTAAAGTGTTCTGGGGAGTTGAAAGGAAGGTCATTGCCAAGCAGATCACAGCACAGAAACTAGAACAACAAAAGTATATAGAATTTTGTTAACCAAAGAGCAGCCCTTTCTCTATGGCACGGGGGGAGTTGCTCATTAGCAGGGCAGCCTTTGAGAGCAGCATAACACTGCACAGAAGCAAGGCCAGTATTAAGTGAATTTGATGGCTGAAACCATTTTCTGCTCCTGGGCCTGTAATTCAAAATCATTATTGGGTCTTTGAGGCTAACCCCAGTAGAACAAGTCTAGGGGCTTTGAGCAGGGGACAGGGACAGTGGGGATAAAGCGGCAGCAACTTCTGGTAAACAATTCTGAAACTTAGCATTAGGTAATCCCTCGGGAACCAAATTCCAACCATCAGAAGGATTTTACAACTGCAATATATTAAATTTATTTATATGGGTAGCAGCACAGGTGTGTCTTGAACTATAAAAATTGACAATAACCTCCTAATAGTCATAAGAAGGTGGAAGAATGCCATTTTTTTTTTCTGTTAAATAATGGAAATGCACCTAAGGCCTGGAAATCCTTAGAGTGTTGAATAGGAATTAGATGACTTCAGTAAACTGGGCTGTCATTTTATTTATAAATAGAGCTTAAATGTGTGGGTATATATTGTCTTCTAAATCACTTGTATTTTGTTGAAGCAACTAATCCGACTTTAAAAGGAATATTTCGTTCTCTAGATTTTAGTTATTTAACTATTATTTTCAATAAAGAGATGGCTATTTAACAAATTGTTATGGGACATACGAGCTTTTGGTTATAAAGTTTTAATAAAGGTAGTCTCCATTTATCTTCCAAGTTAAGAAATAAAGTGGTCCCTTTAACCTATTAATCATATTAAGATTGATCCTTACTTTGTTTATCTAAGAAAAGATGAAAGCCTGGTCTCCCCAGGCATGTGACATTGTCGACAGACTTTTCAGCACTCCTACTAATTTATGGCTATTCCATGGGAACTGAAAAATACTCAGGTGGTTGGTGGTAGACATCCCAGTGATTTACTCAGAACATCTGCCATCCGACTACATAGGCTCCATTCAGAGGTCAGCTTCTTGTAAAACGATGTTCCTCCTGATTTCCATCTCTTGTGCAGGTCGGTCTTGATTGACACTGGCCCCCGGATTGGTATTGAAAGAGTCTGTCTCCCAAGAGAATGATCATGAATAAATTCACTTTTCTGAATCATATCATATTTAGCCAGGTAGTTAATAGGAAAAGGGGGAGATGAAGAAAGAACGATAAAAAGAAACAAAACCCTACAAAAAGAGTTGCAGGAATCTTAACCCTTAGGATTTCATATCTACTTATAAAATCCTATAGTGTACTTTTATTTTTTTTAAGAAAGCAATCTTCCAGAATAAGTGTCTGTGACCTTAACCTTGAAGTTCTGATACTTATTTGTGAGAGAGATGATTACAGGGAACTGAATATAATTACTTTATTTTTATTACCTGCAGGGAAAGTAAGAACGGATATGTCAGCATGTATTTGTGGACTAAACTCAGTGAGCTAATTATGATTTAATAAAAGAAACAAATAATCTCAAATTTCCTACCTATCATGAGGATTAAAGTTAATAAAGCCACAGATTATCAATAAACATTTTAGCGATTAATAGGTAATAAAAGCAGTTAGTTCCCACTACATTTATGATCCACTCTGAGCTTATTTAATGAAAAAGGAACACAATAAGAAAGTCAGCTGTCTCTAAAATTTGTGTCGGCTTTGAAACATGCATGTTGCAGATACCCCATGAGTTTTCCAAAGACATAGTATACTGAAACCAAAAGCAAGTTTAGAGCTGTTAAGGAGAAACAATGCTTTGATTGTTTTTAAGGTTGCATCAGGCCATTTGGCACAGAATAAAACTTCTTAAACAGGTAAAACACAAAGAACTCATCTATAAATCTTCCCCAAATTGTATTATTATGTACTTTACGCCAAGATGTGCTTGGGCTGGGCAAATAGCCTCCAATTCCATCAGGTGCCAACCTTGTAGCAGCCCATAGCAGTTTTCTTCTTTTACCAAAGGAAAACTCAATACAACTTCAAGGTCGGGACCACAAATCCCAGAACCTGGGTTGGGATCCTGGCTGTTCAGTGTTGTGGGACAAATCATGTCACCCCTTTGTCATCCATTTCCTCATTTGTCTAATGGAAATCATTTACTCACTAAATAGGTTTAATGTGATTAATGACTAATGACTAAAATGATTAAAAATACGTGAGGTCTTCGGACAGCACCTGGCACATGATTAGTGCCGCATAAACATTAGCTGTTATTAACATGCCTCTATCTGACTAGAGGGAAAAATGCACAGCACGCATATCATGGCGTCATGTTCACGCATGCGTGTTACGTCATCTCCTGCAAACATCTCTCTGAATGCCCCCACTACTCTCTTACCCTCTGCCCTTACCAGGCTCCCTGGTGCTGGCCTTCTGTGTCCAGAATCGCATCCCCCACTAATCACCTCTATACATCGCTCCATTTCTCACACAGAACAACTTCTCTTTGTTTCAGCTTCACCAAGCTTGGATCTTCTCACCTTCGCTTCATATTGTCCTCACACACTTGAAAGTATATTTTACTGTAAATATTGAATGTGCTTCCTCTCAGCAGACAAAAGATCTGTCAACCACTATCCAGCATTCTATGATACTGAGTAGGGAATCATAAATAACGTTTTTTGGGGCGGTGGGGTAAACAGGTAACACTACCATTAATGTGATGTATGCTTTATTTTCATAAATATCCTTCACCATCCAGTAACTTGGCACCATTGGAAAAAAAATGAATATACAGCATTTGTTTAGTGTAGTAATTTAGTGTAGAACCTGAAAATGGTCTTATTTACCTGTTTAGGCTACTTAGTGCGTAAAAATCATGATGAAAACCTAACAATAGGTAAAAATATATGAACACGTGTTCTTTAATCAGGACTTTACAAATACTAAACAATATTATATGTTTGCATATATCAGTACAGTTTTGTTCATGGAGTAGTATTCGGTAATATTTTCACGCAGGGAGGTAATACAAAACAGAAAGAAGTGTATAGTCATTCTCTCGTAAACTTTCTCTGCTTCCCCATTTGGGAAATAGTGAAAATTCAGAATACTTAGCTAGATAAATGTAAAGAAAGTCATTGTCTTCATTATGCATTATCTTTTTTCATTGTTTCCTTCACTTTTTTTTTTTTTAAAGATTTTATTTATTTATTTGAGAGAGAGAATGAGATAGAGCATGAGAGGGGGGAGGGTCAGAGGGAGAAGCAGACTCCCCGCGGAGCAGGGAGCCCGATGCGGGACTCCATCCCGGGACTCCAGGATCATGACCTGAGCCGAAGGCAGCCGCTTAACAGACTGAGCCACCCAGGCGCCCCTCAAAAGAGCCAGTCTTTTTTTTTTTTTTTTTAAGATTTTATTTATTTGACACAGAGAGAACAAGCACAAGCAGGGGGAACAGCAGGCAGAGGGAGAGGGAGAAGCAGACCCCCCGCTGAGCAGGGAGCCCGATGTGGGACTCGATCCAGGGACTCCAGGATCATGACCTGAGCCGAAGGCAGTCGCTTAACCAACTGAGCCACCCAGGCGCCCTCCTTCACTTTTTTTTTTAATGCAGTGGCCACTTGTTTCCCACTGGGGTATTTAAAACCAGCTGTAAAATCCCCTCCTTTATTTCCTGCCACACACACCACTCCCCCGCCGACACCCTCCCACCCAACTACATACACATTCACAGTTCAGAGTTCATTTGTGTGTGCCCATCACCCGGATTTTTATTGATCTGGTAACCTTTGCCTTTGCTTGTGCAGATCGGAGGTTTTCTGCTTCTAATACAATTTGAAAGATGCCTGTGCTAATTAGCAGTTCCTAGGACCAATATGTTTCTCTGTGGAGCCGTATGAAGTGATCATGCATTTTCCCTTTCTGAAGACTTGTTCTCTTTGTGTATTTGCTTAAATATGAGCTAGAGGTAGGAAGACTCTCACTAAATCTATGGTGATTTATATCATATTCAAACACCCCGTTCCTTCAGCTACAGAAGGTCAACTACTTATAGCAGGGGGTCTGGGGGGCGGTGGATGGGGGACTCTGCTTGGCAGACGTAACTAACCATCACAGGTGTCTGAGACCACAGCCTTCCTCAGAAGGATTATCTTGGGGTCCACTGGGATTCAGTTTGTGTAAAGGAATGTGGGACTTCTATGCAGCACAGAAAAGAAGCCTCTGCCTCCCACCCCCCACAGAGAGCCATAGGCATGGGCTGGTGTGGGTAAATTGTATCTGCTGCTCAGAATTTCTTCTGGTCCAGGCTTCCTAGTGTATTCTTGATTGATGGCTGAACATAGGTGAAATAAAAGAAAAAAGAAAAAACACCTAAAATGGTTTTTTTCCGCTTAACTCTAAGCGAATCTTATGGCCAAGATGGTAGAATAAATGTCTGGTGTTTTCAGGAGTGATGGAATGTGGCCCTGACAGCTCTAAGTGGGGTCCCTGCAGTCTCTGCACGGTTGGTGGGGACAACTGCAGCCTCTCATGCCAGGGTCACCACAGGCAGCCAGACAGGTGGCATGGAAACTGTCATATGTTAGATTGCTTATGAACATAGAAGAAAGAAAAAGAGAGGGAGGCAGGAGGGAAAGGAAGAAGAAAAAAAGAAAACATTCCGTAGAACCAACAGAAAATGCTATGTGAAAGTCAAACAATATTGCTACTTATAAAAAGAGATCAACTCTATTAACTTTTGAAGGATTTTATTAGTAATTTCCGTTACTACTTTCTTTCCTGTCTTTGCAAGATTTTGCTCTAAAAGTTAAATCTGAGGTTCACCAAATAAGGAAAAAGAATGTAAAATAGAAAACTTCTGATGGCAATTCAAAATGTTTCAGCCTAAATGCGCTTTTTCTTCCCAAATTAGATTGTTCTCTTAAACTTACTGTTTTATAGCTACTTCTTAAAAAGGGAAAAAGAAAGCAATGAAAAAGAAATGAAAAAATTTTTTTTTCTCTTTCCAGAATAGAATTACTATTTTCAGGAGCATTTTCCTATGAGAGTCATGAATCATTCTTGTCCACTTTGAAGGAGTCTCTGATGACATTCTTTATGCCTTAGCAATAATATTACAAATATTTGTTGTCACAACCAAATATGCAATTTATTTAGTATCCTAAAATCTTTCAATTTCATCCATCGACATGTTGATGTACTTAATGACACAATTTGAATATAACTTAAGTATATTGTATTTGGTAAAAATTAGGAGTAGTAAGAATAATTATGTATTTTTTAAAAGCACTAGATATAAAACTTAAAGACAAAATATCGATTTCCTATAAATGATAACAATGTGAACTTTAACATTAAAAAAGTGTGAAAAAATTTCTATAACATGTTAAAAATATTTATAAAATTGATAAGCTTTTAGCAATAAATGAAAGCTCTTTAAATACAAATGTGTAGTCTTCACCAAAACTGTTTTTTGTCTACTGGGGTGCCTGGGTGTCTCAGTCGGCTAAGCATCTGGCTATTGGTTTCCGCTCAGGTCATGAGCCCAAGGTCATGAGATCGAGCCCCCCATTGTGCCCCACATGGGCGCTCCATGCTCAGGGGTGAGTCTCTACCTCTGCTCCTCCCACGCCACTCTGTCTCTCTCTCTCTCTCTAGTAAATAAATCTTTGAAAAGAAAACTCTTTTTCCTGCTAATATTAAAATGAACCACATAAAATAATTTTAAGAGTCTGACTCACCTGTCAATTTGATTTATAAAATGACATAGTTGATAATATATTTTAATATTAATCACCCAAAAAGGGCATTATACCATATATACCCTGTAGGAAGTATGCTAAATGAACAGCCTTCTGTATACATCCCTTTGTTAAACATAAGGTAAAATCCCCCAAAACATTTGGTTCCCATTTTTAAGTTAACCCCAAATCATCAGTCTAGGGAGCAGGTATTCTCCTTTGGCATCAAGAGGTGATTATTCCCTATTATGCAGCCGTTAAAAAAAAAATGAAATCTTGCCATTTGCAATGACGTGGATGGAACTAGAGGGTATTATGCTAAGTGACGTAAGCCAATCAGAGAAAGACAGGTATCATATGATCTCACTGATATGAGGATTTTGAGAAACAAGACAGAGGATCATAGGGGAAGGGAGGGAAAAATGAAACAAGATGAAACCAGAGAGGGAGACAGGCCATAAGAGACTCTTAATCTCAGGAAACAAACTGAGGGTTGCTGGAGTGGTGGGGGTGGGAGGGGTGGGGCGGCTGGGTGATGGACATTGGGGAGGGTATGTGCTATGGTGAGTGCTATAAATTGTGTAAGATTGTTGAATCACAGACCTGTACCCTTGAAGCAAATAATGCATTATATGTTAATAAAAAAATTTTTTAAAAAGCACACATCACAGTAATAATAATTTTAAAAAGAGTTGATTATTCCCTTAATTGAAGGGATGAATGGGAAAGTCTCATTCTATTTCTCTCACAATATGAGAAGCAGAAAATTGGGAATTCCACAACTTCAAACTTGCAATATCCATAAACCAATTTCAATACGAATAATTATTGAGAAGCTTCTGTGTGCTGAAGACAATATTACATAATATGGAAGCATAAATGTGAATATAATAAACACCCTGCTTGCAAAAAAGAATCCGACATGTACTAAAATAACTGTCATACTGGGAATAACTGGACAAGGGCCATAATATAACCACCAAAGTTAGGTCAGGAGCTCTGAGTGTAAGTACATTTATGTTGATTTTAAATTTGACTCCTCATAGTTTGGCTATTGTAAATAATGCTACAATAAACGTTGGGGTGCATGTATGCCTTTGAATTAGTGTTTTTGAATTTCAGGGATAAATACCCAGTAATGAGATTCCTAGATCATAGGGTAGTTCTATTTTTAATTTTTTGAAGGACCTCCATAGTGTTTTCCACAGTGGCTGCACCAGTTTGCATTTCCACTAACAGCATGAGGGTTCCTTTTTCTCCACATCCTCACTAACACTTGTTGATTCTTGTGTTTTTGATTTTAGCCATTCTGACAATAGGAGGTGATATCCCATCGTAGTTTTGATTTGCATTTCCCTGCTAATGAGTGATGTTGAGCAACTTTTCATGTCTGTTGGTCACCTAGATGTCTTCTTTGGAGAAACGTCTGTTTAGATCTTTTGCCCATTTTTTAATTCGATTATTTGTTTTTCTGGTTATTGAGTTGTATTAATTCTTTATATGTTTTGGATACTAACCCTTTATCAGATATGTCATTTGCAAACATCTTCTCCCATTCTGTAGGTTGCCTTTTAGCTTTGTTGATTGTTCCCTTCTCTGTGCAGAAGCTTTTCATTTTGGGGTAGTACTGGTAGCTTATTTTTGCTTTTACTTCCCTTGCCTCAGGAGACCTATGTAGAAAAATGTTACTACAGCCCGTGTCAGATTACTAGCTGTGCTCTCTGCAAGGATTTTTATGGTTTCAGGTCTCACATTTATGTCTTTAATCCATTTTGAGTTTATTTTTGTGTATAAAAAATACACGAAATTTTATTTTATTTTATTTTTTAAAGATTTTTTCTTTATTTGATAGAGACACAGCGAGAGAGGGAACACAAGCAGGGGGAGTGGGAGAGGGAGAAGCAGGCTTCCCACTGAGCAGGGAGCCCGATGCGGGGCTCGATCCCAGGACCCCGGGATCGTGACCCGAGCCGAAGGCAGACGCTTAACGACTGAGCCACCCAGGCGCCCCCGAAATTTTATTTTTTATGGGCAGTCATAAAAAAGAATGAAATTTTGGTGTAATCTAGTTTCATTCCTTTGCATGTGGCTGCCCAGTTTTCCAAACACCATTTGTTCAAGAGACTGTGTATCCCATTTTATATTCATTCCTCCTTTGTCAAAGATTAATTGACTATATAATTGTGGGTTTATCTCTGGGTTTCCTAGTCTATTCCATTGATCTATGTGTCTATTTTTATGCCAGTACCATATTGTTTTAATTTCTACCACTTTGTAATATAACTTGAACTCTGGAAATAATGAGTTTTGTTTTGTTTCTCTTTTTCAAGATTGCTTTGGCTATTTGAGGTTTTTTGCAGTTCCATACAAATTTTAGGATTATTTATTCTAGTTCTTTGAAAAACACTGTTGTTATTTTGATAGGAATTGCATTAAATCTGTAAGTTGCTTTGCGTAGTATAGACATTTTAACAATATTTGTTCTTTCAACCCATAAACATGGTATGCCTTTCCATTTCTATGAATCATCTTGCATTTCTTTCATCGGTGTTTTGTAGTTTTCAGAGTACAGGTCTTTCACCTTTTTGGTTAAATTTATTCCTAAATATTTTATTGTTTTTGATGCAATTGTAAATGGGATTGTTTTCTTCTTTTCACTTTCTGCTACTTTATTATTAGTGTATAGGAATCCAACAGATTTCTGTACCTTGATTCTGTATTGTGTAACTCTACTGAATTCGTTTATCAGTTCTAGCAGTTTTTTGGTAGAGTCCTTAGAATTTTCTATCTATAAAATCATGTTATTTGCAAACAGTAAGTTTTACTTCTTCCTTACCAATTTGGATGCCTCTTATTTCTTTAATTGCTGTAGCTAGGACTTCCAGTACTATGTGAATACCAGTGGTGAGAGTGGACATCTTTGTCTTGTTCCTGATCTTTGGGAAAAGCTCTCAGTTTTTCCCCGTTGAATATGTTGGCTGTGAGCTTTTCATATAAGGCCTTTATTAGGTTGAGGTGTGTTCCTTCTAGACCTACTTTGCAGAGGGTTTTTATCATGAATGGGTGTTGTACTTTGTCAAATGCTTTTTTGCATCTATTGAAATGATCATATGGTTTTTATCCTGTCTCTTATTGATGTTAGGTATCACAGCGATTATTTTGTGAATATTGAACCACCCTTGCATCCTGGGAATAAATCCCACTTGGTCATGTGTATGATTTTTTAAAAATATATTGTTGGATTCAGTTTGCTAATATTTTGTTGAAGATTTTTACATCTATATTCATGAGAGATATTGGCCTGTAGTTCTCTTTTTTTTGTGATGTCCTTATCTGGTTTTGGTACCAGGGTGATACTAGCCTCATAGAATGAATTTGGAAGTTTTCCTTGCTCTTTTATTTTTTGGAATAGTTTGAGAAGAATGGGTATTAACTCTTCTTTAAATGTTCAGTAGAATTCACCTGTGAAGCTGTCTGGTCCCGAACTTTTGTTTTTTGGGTGTTTTTTGATTACTGATTGATTTTCATTGCTGGTGATCAATCTGTTCAAATTTTCTATTTCTTCCTGCTTCCATTTTGGTAGGTTATATGTTTCTAGGGATTTATCTATTTTTTCTAAATTATCCAATTTGTTGGCATATAGGTTTTCATTATATTCTGTTATAATTGTATTTCTGTGGTGTTGGTTGTTATTTCTCCTCTTTCATTAATGACTTTGTTGCAACCCAAGTGTCCATCAATAGATGAATGAATGGGACACCTGGGTGGCTCAGTTGGTTAAGCGTCTGCCTTCAGCTTAGGTCATGATCCCAGGTCCTAGGATTGAGCCCTGTATCAGGTTCCTTGCTCGGCTGGGGAGCCTGCTTCTCCCTCTGCCTGCCTCTCCCCCTGCTTGTGCTCTCCCTCTCTCTCTCTCTCTCTGACAAATGAATGAAAAAAATCTTTAAAAAAATAGATGAATGAAGAAAGAAGATGTGTTTTTGTGTGTGTATATATATATATATATATGTATATATACATATACATATACATATATATGTACATATACATATATATATACACACACATACATACACACTGGAATATTTTTCAGCCATAAAAAAAGAATGAAACCTTGCCATTTGCAGCAACGTGGATGGATCTAGAGAGTATAATGTTAAGTGAAATAAGCCAGGGAAAGACAAATACCATATGATCTCATTCATATGTGGACTTCAAGGAAAAAACAAGCAAAGGGGAAAAAAGAGAGAGAAACAAACCACAAAGCAGACCCTTAACTATAGAGAACAAACTGATGATTACCAGAAGGGAGGTGGGTGGGAGGCTGGTGGAAATAGGGGATGGGGATTAAAGAGTACACTTACCATGATAAAGGAAAAAAAAAACAAAAACAAAAACCACACACACACAGTCTTTATGTCCAAAGTTCTCAATTAAAAACACTTTCTGTCCAAAAAAAAAGGAAATTGACTTCTCAGTAAATTTTGTTCCTTTTCCTTCTATTCTTCCATTTTGTTACTATTTTTTCAAAGAATTTAAAAATACAGTATCTCGTCATTTCAATAGATAAAAGGTTGGGCAAGGTCTTCAAAGGGAATATAAAGAACTGGAACTTGGATTTATTATTGTGGTATATATAATACATTGTGTAGTTTATTTTCTGAATAATGTGTTGTTGACAAATTAAAAAGACAATGCTGATTGTTTCACATGTTCAACCCTAGATGGAAATGGCTCCACATATATAGTAATCATTTTTAAAACCGAGACTTTTTAAGTGTCCAGGTGCTTTAAAACACACAAGTTGTACTAACAGTGATTGCTCAGCATGGAATGCACATAGATACTCTATGGATTTTAAAAATTCCCCTTCCTTTCAGAATGCATTTATGCATGTGGGACGCAGTTTGTAGAAACTTACGGATCTGGAGGGATAAACACTACATGCAAAAAAAAAAGAGTCTTATATGGTTATGGCATAAGATCCCTAATCATTTGTTTTCAGTTTACTCAAAAGAAAAAAGATAATTTTGGCAATTCTTAATGAGCAAACAGATGGTATCCGTTAAATTTCCTTCATACTACATGCAAAAATATGAGTATCACCCCAAATTTCCATTAAGCACAAGAGTCTTTAGCAAGATTTGGATATATAATATTGATTTCAATTTGGGAATTTGGTACAAGATAGAGAATTATTATCTATTTAATCAGCAGGAGAGCCTTGGTGTTTATGTATATATGGGTTTGTATTACGCTCAAAAAAATTTTTTTCCCCAATATCTTAATTAGAAAGTGCAAACGTCTTTCCACTAACATGTATAGTCTGGAAAGTTATATAGCCTGGATTGTGAAAATATTGCTATAAACTTCTTGCCCTATTTATCCCTCCCAATTTTTATGAAGAGTTGTTTTAAAGTGTGCGAAAATAAAAGAACTCTACATGTAAATTATAATGTTTAAAACTTTGATGAATGACAATTAAAATATGTTATTAGGTATCATAAATAGCAATACTACTTTAGAACTGATAAAACAGTACATCAAATAGTAACCAAAGGGGGAATTGAAGTTTTTAAATCTCTGCTTTTCAATGCAAATACATATTTTAGCCACTCGTATTTCAAGTGGATAACGAATAATAACTTAGACGTGATAACCTAGAATTGACATCCCCCTCCCCTCAGAAAAGAAGTTTGCAGTAAAGACCAGTGAATATGTAAACCGAGGGTAGATAAGTATTTAACTCAATGGCTTCCTGGGGCTGGAGAGGGAGGAAAATGGAAAGCAGAAAAGGGAAGAGCTTGAAGGGAAAGAAAATCAGAGAGACATGTTAACAGGAATATTTTGCAACGTTACCTCCTGTAAACTATAAGTTCCCGATAACAATATCAAGAAGAGAAAATAAATTGAGATTGCAGAGAAAGTATTAGTTAAAAATATTTGGATTTGCCAAGACGGGTGGAGAGGTACATTGCAATGTAGCTCTGATTCTGAGTCCTGTGACACCATCTTCCAAGTGGTTCTTTGCTTTTGTGATCAAGTAGTCCATGATGGTCTTGTCCCCAAGCTCCTAAATTTATGACATCAGTCATTTCATTTCCCCTACTATTTAGAGGATATCATATATTCTTTCAAAGAGGTTTAGAAGTTTTGATAGTGCTTAACAGAGCAGCTTGACTTAGTCTGATGCTTCAAAGTAAGACTTTGCTAAGCCATTAATAATTCATCTGATTTCTGAATGAGAAGTACATGTTAATTTACTCATGACGGGGAAGCAGAGGGAAGGTTATATCCAAAGGCTTGGAAGGGGAGAAAAATAGTGATAGTGTGTCCTCAACAACTTAAACAAAACTAGGAGTGGCTGAAGCAAAGAGGGGAAGCAAAATGATATGGTGAAATATTAGGAGAGAGATGGAGGCAGGAAATGGAAGCTGTTGTAAGCTTTGCTACGAATCCAACTGAAAGGCATCAGCAAGCCACCATCCCAGTGTTTTAAGCTGGGAAAAAATATGATCAGATATACATATTTAACGTAATTTTTAGAAGCAGTGTGAGAGCCTGGTACTAATATGGCTCCCTGTTTTAATTGTCAGCTCTTCATCCTGTTGAAAAGGGAGGGATTCTCCTTCTAGGATGCAGATGGCTGAACACGTGACACCCAATGCTGGGTAGATGAGATTGACAACAGTTTATTAGTCCCAGGGACTCATAGTTTGGGAAAAGAGAGTATCACCTATCACACAGGGCCACATGGGGGCTGCACCAGGGCCTGTAGGAGGCAGGCTTTGCATGATCAGGAGAGTGAGGTAGTCTCTGTTTCCCACAGAGGAATGATTGACTTATTTGAATAATAATAGCAGGAGCTGCCAGGAAACTGAGGCTCAATAGTCAGAGATAAGTAGGAAATGCACCTGGTCCTTGTGATAAACAGGTTGTTTGGCCAGGGACTTTATCCAGAGTGGGGAGGGGAAGTTGTGGTTAGGCCATTCAAGTGCCTCTCCATTTTCCCATGTAGCAAGGCACACATAGTAGTGGGCCTTACTCTTAGGCCTTATGCCACACTCGGATGAAACCCCAGATAAGAAAATTTGCATAGATGTGAATCCTGAGTCTCTCTGAATATTCTGAGCTCGAAGCCCTATATATGGAACTCCCTAGCTCTCTTTCTCACTTCTATTTTCTTCCCCAATCTTCATGACCATTTTCCAACACAGAAAAGAAAGCCTTAGACTCAATTGTTTCTTTTCCTATAATATGGAAGAATGTTTTCAGCCGAGCCCTCCAGGCTTGGTTCTTGAAATGCTAAAAAAGAAAAGGATTTAGAAAATCCTTTCTGAAGACAGAAGTCTGGCTTAACAGCTTTTTGTTGAACCAAAAAGGTCAAGTGCCCATCAGCCCTTGCCCTGGGGAGGCAAACATAGGAGTTTTTACTGGGGTGAAGACTTGCAAGAACAGGTTTTGTGTGGGGATTAAAGTACATTCATCTAAAATTTGTCAGTCCGTGTATATTATTATAGAATCTTGCTCTGTCCACAGTTTTGAACACCTTACATAAATATATCCTGATTATTTACCCCAAAAAAATCACTTAAAAAAAATTCTGTAGAAAAGTCTTTGGACTTTTTCCCCACTGAATTATTTCCAGGATTTCCACTTAAGGGCCTGTAGAAATGGCTGTGGTACACTCAGAGTTGGGTATTACAGGAAGGACTGAAAGCTGAGCGCTAGGGAGTGACCGAGGTGGGGTGCTGTGAGTCACCAGAGAAAAGGCCTGGTCTGGAGTTCAGAAAGGGAATCAGTCTTGGAGGAAGCGTATGAAAGTCATCCATTCATAGATCAAAGTAAAAACCACAGTCGTGAATGAGATTTCCCAGGAGAGCACATCTAAAAAGAGAAGGGGACCCAAGTCCCAAGGACATGAGAGGTGGGTTCCCTGAGCTTGTACTACCGATAGAGAATACACCGATACTCACTTTCCAGATTTTCCACAGTAACCCTGAGTGGATACCCATCTCAGGAATCAAGCTGTTTATACATGTGTGCCCTTGCTAATTTGATGTTTCAGCTCGGTCACCATCTGTCTGGAGTTTACCTAAGGAAACTTTACTTTATTGTATGTGCCTCTGAACAGGTGTTAGAAAATACAACCTCCCGCTTTGGGCGCTACTCTAGTTACATAACCCAAAACTCTCTAGCCTCTCCCCCAAGTCATAGCTCTAATTTGATACTAGATCTTCAGTGACAGTGATGATAGAGTTCCAGAATATTCTTTACAAAAATATTCACATTCAGCACTGATACCTGCAGTCCCAAGAATGTGTCTCTCAGATGTGCATGAAGAATATCTTTAATAGTTTTGATCTCAGATTATTTTATGCTTCCTTGACTGAACAGAGGAAGCATAGGTTTTAATTATAAACTGAAAATCATGGGGGAAATAAGTTCCTCCTCAGAGTGTCTTCAAAAATTTGCTCTGCCAATTTGAATACTAAGATAGTGTTTTTTAAACTTTTTCTCTGCTTCACATTTCTGAGATTTGTACAGAACTTCTAAATAATGCATTTCTAAAATCCAGTTTATAATGGCACTGCAGGATCTCATTGGTAGTCCCTTCTGACTCCTAAGAAAAAGGAAACAAGAAATAATGTCTCCCTGTGCTTTGTTTTGAACATGTTAACTAAGTAGTACAAGAGCAGATTAGAAAAGCAATCCCTTTATTTAGCTGAGTAATTGCCCACTTGAATCCCTAAAGATGAGTTATTGTAACACGAACTGTAAGATTGCCACTAAGAGTCTTAAGTGAGTCAATAAAAGGTCATGTTTATATTCGTTAAAAACACTTGAAAGAATAATATTAACATTGACTTTGAGGCCATGCCTGCACTTGCCCAGTGAAAAGTATTTCTGTAGGAAATACACTGCTTTCAACATCAGTATTCTTCTAAATATGCAGCAGATGTAACCATTAAAAACCACTTTCAGTATCTTTTGATTTAATAGTAATAAAGTGAAGCCAGTGTGAAGTTAATTTGTATGGAAGGAGGTCTTGTTTAACACCAATGCTATTGTTATCAGCCATTCAATACCCAGATGCAGAAGCCTCCAAAGTGTGTAACTAATGGGCTATTCCAGCACTGTTGTTTTTAATCTGGAAGAGTAGATATTAAAAAGAGAGGGAATTTCTCACTATCCCTGTCAGTCCATTCTGAGCAAATAAATTGATACCTGTAGTTGAATTTGCAAAATCACTAGGCACTTGGCTACTATAAAAGAATATGGATCATTATGGGAGATTGTAGAGCACTAAGTAAATTATGATCTCTAATAAAACTTGTTTTAAAAGTTTTCATAGTCTCAGAATACACTTCTCAGTTACTTGCACTATAAAATGATGTAATGAAATATGTCACATGAGTTAAGAGTTATAAAAGTCAGAAGTGGAAACATTAAAAAAAATAAAACCTTCTACTTTGAAATATAAAAATAAAAACCCTATGACTTTTCATTTTTGATGAACATCTAATGTATCCAAAAACTCAGTGTGTTCTCTTAGGCCCAGGGTAGTGTGGACTTTTCATTTATTTATTTTTAATGTTAGTAAAGAATTTATTATTTTGAAATTATTTATTTGTTAGACTGTCACATTAAACAACTTAATCTCAGTGCTTTTTGGTTTATAATTGTTACATTTTGCGAGTCATTCTCTAGGTTTTAGGTCCTGTGATTAAAATCATAATTTTAGACCTAAGTTGGAAGTACACTTCTATTGTTTCCAATGTGTTGGGGAAAAGAAATCTGTTGGAAAAATATATATACCATTAACAAAGAATAGTAAGTCATCATGACTCTTGGAATAACACTAGAAAGCCAAAGAGAACTTATGTTGGTAACACCTAAGTTAAAGTTGCTAAGGTGAAAATGTAACGTTTCAGAACAGATAATACCAAAGCATTTCAAAATTATGAGTCTGCTAGATTGAAGACATCTAAAAATCCTCTTGTAAAACCAAACTCTAAATTAGTTTTTACACCAATCTACAGAAATTCAATTCTTTACAAAATCAGACTAAATTGGGGCCAAAGAGAAGAGTTCAGTGCAACCATAATTGGCCTAATTTGAATTCTCAGCCCTTTGTCACCAGTGGAGACTTGGTCCTTGGGTATCTGCCATCTTGCAAGTAAGCAGGATTTGGGACTGCTGGTGTAATCATTACCAGAAAATGGAGAAATTCAGAATACAGAAATGCATGGAACTTCATTCCAGTAGCCAAAATCTAGGACTTTGAAAGGTGGTTAAGATGTGCAACAGAAACCAGAAAGGTTGAGCATATTTAAAGCCAGAATGATGTCGCCATTTCTGTGAACATCTCTAAGGCCTTGCACTAAGAGTAATTCACAGACTCACACTCTTCAGTCACTCTTGTTTTCTTAAGGAATGACAGGGATTCAGATCTCAAAATCTTAATTATGACTGCTTTGGCAACTCATCCCTTGGTGTTTCCCAGATGTCAAAGTTTAGTGTGGATGAGATAAAGCCAACAACCATCTCCAAAGGGTGGTACTCTCATATTCCAAAAAAGCCTTGGGTCCTGTATGGTCCAGCACTTTCTTTGGTTTTGACAGAAAGAAAGAGCAAGCACTACTATCATAAAATCATGTATTCCCTGTAATGAAGAAAAAGGACCAAGGAGGTTAAGGAATCAACTGTTACGCAGGTGTGTTTTTTCCTTAGAAAACTTCCTACTGGTAAACTATGAAGTTCTACAGATGGGAGAAAAGTGGAATCTTCTTTTGCCAAATGCAAGTGAATGAATTAAACGATAAGGCCAAGTGACATTCTGAAAGAGAAAAGAAGAAAGAAATGAAAATTGATGTCACTGGGAAAAGTGAGAAAGAAGTTTTATTTTTAGGAATTTGGAACAGAATGACATTATTCTGTTATTTAGAATTTTAATGATAATGTGTTGGGGTAAGGAGGGCTAGTCTTTTACCTTTTTACTATTTTTGAAAAATAACAGTAGGAGATAATGTTGCACATACTTTCTAGATGCTCATCAAATTTTTCTTTCTCAAAACATAGGATCACTTCATATTCTTGGATCTGGGTTGAATCCGGGTCTCCTACTTCCGGCCAGTGGAAGTGGGTAAAAATAATACATGTACTTCTTGAGCTATTTCCAGGACCTTTTTTGGATGCTCTTTAGAGACCATGAATTTACATTATCAGCATCACAAGAGGAAAAGAGATTGAATCCCTGAGTACTTGCTTGAAGGTAAACTGCCAAAGAGAAGCAGTCCCAATACACATCAGACTGTGAGAAAAGGAGGAAATAAATCCTTTGTTGGTACTAAGTTTATAAGATTTCATTCTTTATTTTTAACCAGAGCATACTTTAGTGTACCCTAACTCACAAATTGGTATTATGTGAGGGCTACTGTATAGTAAAGACCTAAAGTATTTCATATAGTTTTAGAGATCAGGTGATGGACAGCAAGAAAACTGACTTTGAAGTTTAGAAAAACAATGATCCATGTTGTGCAGAGGCAAACATTTGGTAAAACCGATACGTGCTGTAACTTGAAAGGCAGACTATGTGTCTATTCAACTGATGCTGTAGGGGATATGATTGAGAAAAAAAAATCAAATTATTAGTATATTTTGAACATTATTGACTACTTTTTACAAGGTATTACTATCAAAGAGAGGAACCTGGGAGTTAATTAGCCATTTTGCAAGCAAGAATAAAGGAGAATAAAGTCTTGAAATTCTGTGCCTTGTAAAGTTGGGGGAAAAAAAAAAAAAACTGATTACAGACTCCAAGCCATTGATGATGGTATTTTAAAAGGATTAAACAATGCAAAACTAGTAAGATGTCTTAGATGAATAAAATAAGTCAAAACTAAAATCAGGGGCACCTGGGTGGCTCCCTAGTAAGATGTCTTAGATAAATAAAATAAGTCAAAACTAAAATCAGGGGCACCTGGTTGGCTCAGTTGGTTAAGCGTCTGACTTTGGCTCAGGTCATGATCTCAGGGTCTTGGGATGGAGCCCCAGTCCAGCTCTGCACTCAGCAGGGAGTCTGCTTCTCTCTCTCCCTCTCCCCCTTACCCCACTTGTGCGTGCTCTCTCTCTCTCTCTCTCAAATACATAAAATCTTTAAAATCAATAAGTATATGTAGAACCTTCCCACCCATTGTCTTAGATAGGTGGTTACCATTAAGTTAAGAAAGAAACAAGTTTAATGATGTAATGTATGGTGATTAACGTAACATAATGAAATAAAATTAAAAGAAAGAAACAAGTTAGTAAAAAACAATGAAGTAAAGATATTTAAGAACTACATCTGGAAAAGAAATTTGGTTATGTAATTACTGGTATAGTGGTCCCCCCTTTCCTGCAGTTTTGCTTTCTAAGGTTTCAGTTACCCAGGGTCAACCTCGATTGGGAAGCAGATGCTTCTCCTGACCTATCCTCAGATCAATAGCAGCCTAAATGTTCTGTCACAATGCCTGCATCATTCACCTCACTTCATCTCATCATGTAGGCATTTTATCATTTCATACCATCACAAGAAGGGTAAGTACACTATGATAGGACATTTTGAGAGAGAATGAGAAGGACCACATTTACATAACTTTTATTGTAGTAGATTGTTACAAGTGTTTTATTATTAGTTACTGTTGTTAATCTCTTACTGTGCCTAATTTATAAATTAGACTTTACCATAGGTATTTTATGTATAGGAAAAAATATAGTATATATAGGGTTTGGTACTATCTGAGGTTTCAGGCATCCAATGGGGGTTTTCCCCACTGTTCTGTGAAAGGGAAATATCTGCAAAATAACCTCCAAAGGCTGAAGGAGCCATAAGACAGAAGAAAAGGGCTGATAAGTCCAGCTCAACAAGAAATGGTTTCTTAAAGGGACTTACAGACAAAAGCATGTCTTCGGTGGCCACAGGATGAGTAGATCTCCACAGCTATCTGCAGTAAGGCCTGTTTTTATAGTCTTAGGGGCTGGGGAGACAGTGCTGGTAGACCACCTGGGAGGAAATGTTTGAGAATAGTTGTGTGTCATAGTCATATCTCTAGAACAGATCAAAGACATGTCCCAATGATGTACTTAAGGGAGTGATTAGAGAGAAAGAAAGAATGTGTGTTGGGGGCAGGCGGGGAGGGGGCTGTATTCAAGAAGGCTTCAGGTTACAGAGTGGTTCATCATGGAGGATTTGTCCAAGATGGCGTTAGTCTCACTCACACACCAGCAGATAAGGTAGAACAACTGTACATGTAAAGAGTAAAACAAATCAGTAGTCTATTGGTTTGACAGAATTTATTGGAAAAAATCACAAATTTGAACTAAAGCCTTTGACTGTTTCAGACTTAAAAAAATGAATAATAATAGTAAAACCTTGAGCTCCCAATTTTCCATGACCATAGGAGACAGCCTTTGGAGACTTACAGCCCCAGCAAAGGTATTCTTGCTAATAATGCTCACTTCAGATCATAGCCAGGGAGAATAGTGGACTAAGAGGAGTATCCAAATGGGTAAATCAAGGGGCCATGGAGAAAAGAGAAAAAGCAGTTCCTTCTAGGAAAATGAATTAGTGCCTGATTGAGGTAACCCCATGCTCAGGGCAGTAGACCTTCAAAAAGTCTTCCCAGTGGGATTTCAGAATTGTAATGAGACAGTGTCTACTGTGTGTCTTCTATTCTTTCCCTTTCTGAATGGGAAATTCTATTCTTTCTATGTTTCACCAAGGGGCATAGTGTGTGTGTGTGTGTGTGTGTGCGCGCGTGCGTGCAGGCAGGGGGAGGTAGTTAAAGAACTTGTTCATTTAGTTGATAGGTTGTCATTATGAAAGAAATCATTGCTCAACTATTGGGGAGGGACTATGCTTTACCAAAATGTATAGCACGTTGAGCTTGATGCAGTCACTGGAAAGAATTTTGATTTTTCCTCTTTGGGGAGGAAATGAGTACATTACATGTAATAAAGAACAAGTAAAATCGGTATTTAATGATCAAAAGGGTAGAGTATGTTAGAAAATGACTAGGTAGGGGTGCCTGGGTGGCTCAGTCGGTTAAGCAACTGCCTTCAGCTCGGGTCATGATTTCAGGGTCCTGGGATCCAGCCCCGCATTGGGCTCCCTGCTCGGCAGGAAGCCTGCTTCTCCCTCTCCCACTCCCCCTGCTTGTGTTCCCTCTCTCACTGTGTCTCTCTCTGTCAAATAAATAAATAAAATCTTTTAAAAAAAAGAAAGAAAAAAAAGAAAATGACTAGGTATTCATCAAACTCTTTCCTTTTCCTTGGCTCACAGTGAGATTATATTTGTAAGCCTTCTTTGCGATTAACTTGGGATCACATGAACAGTTCTATCTAATGGAAAGTGAGAGAAAATGATGAAAACCATTTCTACCTGGCTGTTAATATCTCTTCTGGGAATATTATGTAACTCTCTCTTGCCTTTTGGCTCTGATCGGAGGTGGTGCACTCAAGATGGTGGTAGCACAAGATGGAAGCATCCTCGGTCTCCAAATCCCCACTTCTAGGAAAGCCTAGGCAAGTCACAGCGGGAAAACATCATTGAAGATCTGTGTTATAACACCTAGTATTCTGTGAAATAGATCATTGATCCTTTCTTCCACTGCCACTATTTCCAGTCGATCTACATTATCTCTCCATTCTAAAGCATCCTCCACCCAGATCAGAGTAACATCTCAGGTGTGATTGTATTCTCTATAAATAGTCCATAAATTTGCACTGACTATGGTATCATCTTCAAATTATGAATATAGAATGTAAGGTTTCAAAGTGCTTTTTATTGTCTACTATACCTCAGTTTTTTTCTCCTGTCTTTGAGTCAATCCCTATTTTTATTTCTCTGCTTGTAAATTTCCTGTTCATTTCCCAGGGCTTCTTGTGTATGGTTTTCCAGTCATCTTTAGGGGGCAGGGGTGGGAGTAGGAGTGGTGGAAAGGTGTGTGCTTGGTTTTTTTCTCCATTCTTTCATAGCATGTTACATATATCTCTTATTTTATTATAAATATTTGCTTATGCGAGTATTTAACTGGAAGTATTCTCCTCAAAAAAAATCAAATTTAGAGGAACCTGGGTGGCTTAGTCGGTTAGGCATCCGGCTCTTGGTTTCAGCTCAGGTCATGATCTCAGGGTCGTGAGATCAAACCCTACATCAGGTTCTGCCCCAAGTGGAGAGCCTGCTTAAGATTCTCTCTCTGTCAGGACACCTGGGTGGCTCAGTTGGTTAAGTGTCTGCCTTCAGCCCAGGTCCTGATCCCAGGGCTCTGGGATTGAGTCCCATATCTGGCTCTTTGCTTAGATTCTCTCTCCCCCTCCCTCTGTCCCTCCACCTGCTCTCTCTCTCAAATAAATAAATCTGTTTTTAGTCTAATTTATCCTTATTTTGCCATTTGCTGGCATAGTTTATACACATATTAGCCCCATCTTATGTAATAAAAAAAAGTAGCAATAGAAATGTTATTTGTATAGGCCAGTTTATGTAGTCATTTAATTGTCAAAAGTAGATTTTAGTTGAAGAATGTACTTAGGAAATTCCTTTTATCATACATTTTCCTATCTTACATTTTTGTTACCTCTTCATTCATTATTGTTGCTCTTCACACGTAAAAACCTATTCAGCATAAAGCTTCTGTATAGTGTTTTATTATGTTCTTATACTTTATTCATGGTAGTTTTATTAGCCATGTTTATCACAGTCTAAGAAGTCTTCACTATGAAAGAGAAAAATAGTTATCCTTGCTCCCAGATGAACTAAAATGTGTTTTTAATGTAGACTTAATTGTTAGTATAAAACTAAACTGGTAGTCCAAGCTGCATTCAAAATCAAATCCCATCACTAAGTTTACAGAAGACAGTGGGCTTGGAATTATACGCCTATGTTCATTTCTGTTTTATTCTTACTGAAAATTGAAAATTGACTTCTGATTAAATTTTTAAATGTTTTGGATTAAACTATAAAAATTGATTTCTGTCTGTCATTAATGCATTGAGATGAGATCAAATCATTTATGAATTCCTGCTTTGCCAGAAGTGATGTCTCTTAGACCCAATCAAGAAAGAAATTTAAAACAAGCCCACTTTTTGACTTAGAACTGGATTTTATAGTGAGGTGTCATTCTGCAGAAACAAGAAATTATTTTATGCTAATGCTGTATTTATTTCCTTGGCAATGTCAAAGAGACTTGCCTTGAACATTTTATAATATGACTTAGTATTCAAAGCAGTGACAGCTGAAGTCAGAATTTTCCTTCACATTTCTTCTAATTTATTTAGTTTCCATGATATTTTGCCACCAAACACATGTGAGGGTTTCCTATTAGTCAACAAATACAAACTGTGAACCCACATATAAGACACTATGCTAAAACAGAGAGCCATAATGCAGCACAATTCATAAGCCAACTACCATGCTGGAAGTGAATGTATCTTTGTTTTCATATATATTATATCATGTAATCTTTATTAAAAACACACAAGGTGGAGTTATTACTACACCCCCTTCCCTTTTTATCAATCCATTTCTATTTGAGTTCAATATAGGAGTGAATGCTTTTCCATTGTCTTGGCTCAGAAGAAAATAAACTGATTTATTTAGAAATACTTGAGTGGGGTTGTTGAAGATAGGCTATTCTTTTTATACACTTAGGCGTCCAGGATCCATTTTCTGATTCTCTGGGGCTTATGACTGTCTGGAAATGAGAGAAAGATGTCTACATGAAGGTAAGTCTAGTAAGGACTGAGCAAAATCTTGGGAAATGTAGCCAGAATCATGTATGCTGAATAGTTTCCAGGTAACATACTGGAAACTACAGGTGATGGGAAGCACTCTTTCAACACCCGTGGGAAGAGAAATGGTATGAGCCCCAGCATGAGGGAGACATAGTGCTCACTAGTTGGCTACTACCGCCCTCATTAGACTCCCTGGTGCCAGCCGTGGACATGTTCGCTCAAGTGATTACCCTCATGATCACTCAGTTCCAGTGTACCTGGTCCTAGAGTGCACCAGCCGCTCCCTATGACCCACTCCTTGCCCGTGTCTCTCTAACTCAGTTTTGCATCTCCTATTTCTAATCCTACCTCCTTAATGCTAGGATTTACTGTCTCAAATGTGTAGTCTGTATTTACCTTTCTTTAATTGGTATCTCTGTCCCACACCTCCCCTACTTCACGACTCTACATTGCCACACCTCCTAAAACACAGAACTGATGTTATTTCCTCAAGGACCAGGCTTCTTAGCATAAAATTCTCCCTGTCTGATAGTCCCCATCTCCCATCTCTCATCACCCCATGCTTCCCAATATGGTCTAACACATGAGAAACTTTCTGAGTATTCTCTCCATTCAAAATGCTACTCTAAACCATCAAATCTTTGCTCATGTTCCCACTGCTTGGAATGCACTTTTCCCTCTATTCTGTGTGGAAAAATTCAGATATCTTCGCATGTACAAATTTCCACACTGTTTTACCAGGAAGACTTAATGATGGCTCTTTCCTCAACAAACTTGTCTTTTAAGCACACTTACTCTATCGTTATCAAATGCATAGAAAAATGTTTGTGAATATATCTATCCCATTTATTGCCAAAGTTCTTAAAATCAAAGCAAGCAGAAACCATGAGCTGCAATGGCCCATTGCAAGCAAAACACAAGTTATTTTCTACCTTCAGTAACTGTTTAATCTTCACCAGACATTCCTGCATCTTTCTTCATGATATACTATTATTTGAAATACTCTGGCTTGTTTTCCATATGTTAAATTTCTAAGATTCTATTTAAATGTCATTGCTATTATGAAATAATTGGTGTATGAATGACACAAACAAGATTATTTTCTTTTTTAAATGTATAATTCATCCCTGCTTCCGAAAATATTAAGGATTTCTTCCTCTATTCTTCCATAGCACTGTATATATCAACAAGAACACAGAATATTGTTACTATCAAAGAGAAGTATAATGTAGTGGATAAGAACAGTGGCTCTGGAGACAGGCAGATCTAAGTATAAATCATAACCCAACCATGTACCAACTTTGAATTTGGGAGATTTAATAACTTTCTTAAGATTCAATTTACTGGGAAAGCCAATTTCATATTAGTGCCTAAATTCAGAGATTGTTTTATGTGTGTTGTGTTTATTAAATGACACATTTTCTATAAAATGCTGAACAAAATACCAGGGAATAATAAGTGTTCGACAAATGCCATTAATACTAGATGATTTGTGCCTCTCTCATGTGAGGAGATTGGTGAAACCAGGTAAGTCCTATTGCAGTCCTCCAGGAAATCTGGCAGCTCCGAAACAGCCTTTCCAGGAGGGCTTGGCTGCACAGAGAAGCAGGACTGTGTGCTACATTTGCAAGGAGCACAGAAGTAATAACTGGTTAAAATCCACTATTGTAGATTTAATGTATCTTGAAGCCAAGCACACTACTTTAATTATTTTGCACCTTCATTAGCGAGTATAATTGTGCATAAAGCAGGTGTCTCAAAATGTTTTGTAGACCTGAATTGGAAATCTGAAGTTAGATATTATTCCAGTTTTTCATTCAAAACTAGGTTATATGCTAGTTTTAATAGCTTCCCGCATCCTATTTTTGTTGTTGTTTGTTTGTTGAGAAAGAAACCATTTGGCTAATAAGGAGAGGGTTTCAGTTGGCACTGAAATATGACATCACTGTGTAAAAGTATAATGAACAATGAATGGAATGTGGGCTTTTGAACCTGGAGAGCAATATTTGGAGAAGCATATTTGCTCTGCATGGGTGGTAGTATTTGGAAACATTCATGGCAATGTCTGGGTCATTAGCCAGGTCAACCAGACTGCTACTTTGAAGCCGTGTCTATGAAAATAACTCAACCTATTTCCTCCTGACTGTTCAAAAAGTAATAGTGTGCCTTACACTCACACCTAAATCTGAAGCCTGTCAGTTCAGTAATTGTGCAAAGGAGAGCAAAAATTCTCAAAACTATTGTTCCAGGTTAATGATAATCTGATCTCCAAAACATGGATTGGAGAAATTGATTTTTTTTTAGTAATTTGTTTCACTTTAGACTAAATTGATAAGAAGTTGCTTCAACCTCCTAGAAATAAAAGAGATTTTTTTTTTTTCTGGTTCAGGAAAAATTTATGTCACAGAACTCTTAGACTTACTCATTTTAACAGAAAGATGAATGGAAGAAAACTTCACTTGATAGAAAGTCATGTAGATTTCACTTAAATTTTAAAGACAATTGTTCATCTCAAATGTGTCCATTTTTTATTTTAAATATCTGCTACAGGTATGCTTTCTATGTATCTGTTAATTTTTCAGTTTTTTGTCTCAGTTAATTGATTACCCTCTGGCTAAATTTTCATCTGTATTCCACTGTCAATTTTTTTTAAAATGCAAAATGAGCGTTATTTACAGACTTTGATGGGCTTATGAGTTAGTATTTCCAGAATAGCTATTAATGTAATTTATATTTGCCTTTTAATGTATTGAAAAAAATATTTGGTGATTTGGGCTTCCTATACAGGTAACCAAATAATATATGTGGACTACATTACATAATACATGTGTTTCATTAAAAAATATGTGATTTCAGGACTTTGTGGGCCAAGATCCAGAACATGAATTATATTTTCAGTATCACCTCATAAATTTATAAACTAGAACATGTTACATTACCCAGATGCTCTCCTTTTCAGAATGTGGAAACCCACTGACAATACACTTATTTAAATATTGATGATGTAGCCTTTCTCAAAGTATATTGAGGCTAATTGACTAATGACATGCACATTTTTGAGTCTAAGAAAATCAAGGCCCTTTTAGAACATGTTTTTGGAAAAATATCTAAATACAATTGGGGAAAACTACTCATTCTCCAAAATGAACTCTAAATATCAATGATCAAAATTTGAAATACTCACATTCAAAATTAAGGAAATAATAGCATCTCTGCCATGGAAATATAATGTAGATCAATGAAGTGTTAATTATATACATATTTATTTTTTCCCATCAATTACTAGATTATTTATATAATACATACATTTTATATTTAAAACATATATGTTCATCTACATATATATTTTTTATAAATATAGCTTTTTCTAAGAGGAAAGAATGGTATTTTAGTGAAATAAATATTAATTTTTTTTAAAGATTTTTATTTATTTATTTGACAGAGAGATAGAGAGCACAAGTAGGCAGAGCGGCAGGCAGAGGGAGAGGGAGAAGCAGGCTCCCCACTGAGCAGGGAGCCGGACGTGGGGCTCAATCCCAGGACCCCGGGATCATGACCTGAGCCGAAGGCAGCCGCTTAACCGACTGAGCCACCCAGGCGCCCCAAATATTAATATTTTAAGGAAAAGGTTGTCTTTTAAAAGTTTGGTAAATTCATGCCAGATCACCTTGTAGAAGTATCAGCAATTTAAAATATCTTGAACAGTGTATGGTAGTACCTGTTTCTCTGTACTCTTTTCCAATTAGAATAATATAAATTTTAAAATCATTGCTAGTCTGTTAGGTAAAAAATATCCCAATGTTTCATCAATTTACACCTATTTCATTACTAATGCCACTATCATCTTTCATCTATTTGTAGTTTTCTTTTTTCTTTTCCTTTTGTGATATTTTTCTTTTGCAGTACATTAAATGGCATACATGTAATGCCTAGCATCCACTCTACATTTAGGGTAGACCGAGGATGCAATAAGAAAAAGAACACAGAGTATGCAAGTGTAGGGTAGCAAGAATTCCTTCATATAATAATAGGTAGAATTCAGGGTACTTAAATGTCTCCTTTACCAGGATAATGGTATAATTTTGATGATGGACCTGAAACTCACAATCACTCTGGCGGGTTGCCACACACAGGTATCATTATGTATGGAACTTCAGGCGTGCCTCTGTAAGGCACTAGGGAGGCGTGAGGGAGCCGTGTCATCCTTTGAGAGTTTTTATCCTAGTTCTGTTAGCAATCAAAGTGAAGAAAATTTCAACTAAGTTGTCATTCGCTTTTGTATTCATACTCAGACCACTTCTTTGTAGCCTGACCTTGCCCTCACTGGAATAGGACTGTGGGAACAGGATTCTTTCTTTCTTTCTTTTCTTTCTTTCTTTCTTTCTTTCTTTCTTTCTTTCTTTCTTTCTTT
>NC_058414.1:27268982-27362916 GCF_002201575.2 Neomonachus schauinslandi | reverse complement strand
TTTCTTTCTTTCTTTCTTTCTTTCTTTCTTTCTTTCTTTCTTTCTTTCTTTCTTTCTTTCGACTTATTATTTTAGAGAGAAAGAGAGAGAGCGCACATAAGCAGGGGCATGGGGCGGTGGGAGAGAGAATCTCAAGCAGACTCCCTGCTGAACACAGAGCCCTATGTGGGACTGGATCTTAGGACCCTGACATCATGACCTGAACTGAAATCAAGAGTCAGATGCCCAACCGACTGAGTCACCCAAGCACCCCCAGGACTCTTATTTTCTATAAGAAATCATCTTTCCTCCTTCAGTCCTCTTCACTTGGATGAAGGGATACCACTTAAAGAATTCATGTGACTGAGCATGGCCAATGACAGAATTCATCTTTGACTTCATGATTGGTCCAAAATGAGCATGTAGCTCACATCGGAGCAAATTCAAGCTTATTTTAGATTTTGTTGAAGGAGCCCTTTTCTTCTTCGGCAGGTAGCTGAGAAAGTAGACTATATCCCGAAACTGCCAGCAGTCCCCTTGCCATCATGGGAAAAGGGCTTGTCTGAAATGCAGCCACCATACTGGAAAACCGAACAGAGAAGTGGAGAAAGAGTTCAGAGGCCATAGTTTAAACAGTGCGGTCCAGCTATGTGTAAGTTTTCCAGCTTAATGAGCAAATACATCCCTTTTCTATTCAAGCTGGTTTGTGTTGGGTTTTTGATATCAATATTAAAGATTCATGACTGCTACAATAATGCATGTTCTCTGTCTCTTTTTTCTTTGGAGTGTACATTTTTTTTAATAAAAATTCTCTATTTTTTTTAATTCTCTTTATTTTAATCGTGTTTATGATGTTTTTTTATAGAGTTTTAATGATTTTACATTTTTCATATTTTTATGCAATTCAGTCTAACTTTTACAGTTTCTTCCTCATGTAACAACATGTTTATAAAATCATACTATACCTATTCATTTTACCCATTTAAAAAAAAAAATCCCACTTGCAACATATACTAAATTCCCATCTTATGAGTCTCTTTTTGTTGGTGTTTCATTGCTTTCTCTGTCTTTGAAGATATTACCATATTCATTTTGATTATTTTAGTTTTTGACACATTTTCATGTCATTATTTTTTATCCCTGCACAATTTTCCTTGCTGTTACTGCTTTTTTATTGCTAGGGTAGAATTTTAGAATCATTTTATCATGCTCCCTAAAGTAATATGTGGATATTGATTATAGTTATAGTCAATATGTAAATTAATTGATGGTAATTCCTATTTTTACAGCACTAAACTTTGGTGTCTAAAAGTATAGCCTATCTCCTGTGCTATTTAAATATCTTCAGTGATGTTTTCCGGCATTTAACAAAGAGGCGCTGCACATTTTCTTTTAGTTTTTTTCCCAAGGAACTCTATAATGTTTTCTTTTGTAAAGTTATTTTTTCCATTATATTGTATTACTGTGTATTGTGAGTTTACTGGAAATCTATGGGCTATGGCACATCTCCCTGCTTTTTTTTGGAAGAGAGGGAGTGGGTGTGGAAGAGAGAGAGGGAAATCTCAACCAGGTTCCAGGCCCAGCATGGAGCCCGATGCGGGGCTCGATCTCAAAACCCTGAGATCATGACCTGAGCTAAAATCAAGAGTCAGATACTTAACTGACTGAGCCACCCAGGTGCTCTGTGGCATGTCCCTTTTTGTAAGACAGTGGTCATCTCATACTAGTTTTAATAATTATTTAACTAAATCTTTTGGGATTACTTGGTAGAGAGTTGCATTTTTGTAAATCTTAACAGTCTTTTCTCATCCTTTCCAGTGTTCAATACTTTTATCCCCTTTGTGAATTGCCTAATATTTCCTATTATATGTTACATATTACTGGTAATGGGCATATTGTGTTATTTCCGACATTAATAGAAATACTTCAAAAGTTTCTAGTAATATTGTGATAACCATAAGTGTATGTGTATGCATATGTTTGTATATATTGTTAAAGGACAAACTAAGACATATTAAAATTTTTAAGAGTTTATTTGAGCGAACATTAATTTTAACCCAGAAGTGCCAAACAGGAGGTTGTTAGGAGCAACCATGAATAGGAGCTAAGGGCAGGATGTTTGTTTATAGGGAAGACATGGAAACAAAACAAGGAAATTTTTGATTGGCTGTAGCTTAAGCAGTTGCATTATTTGGGAAAGCTTAGTTGGCTGTTTGTAATTGGTTATTCTTCTTCACCTTGAGGCATTTGCAGGAATTGACTCTGTCTTAGATTTCAGTTTGCTTACATGACCCACCAAGGCATGGAACACCTCAGTCTAATGGCCTCTTGGTTTGATTACTCTAATAGTATTCATATGCAACTTAAAATCACATGATACGTAAGATGGTTGGATTGACAGGGAAGGTCTTAGGGCATAGTTGTAAACATAATTTCTACAGGGGATGGATATCTAGCCAAAAACTATGTGGGCACCTTGATAAACTGGACAATGCCCTGTTTACCTAAAGAGGCAACCATTATTCAATACTGAAACTGTTGATTTTCTGATTAAATTAGAAAACAGGCTTTTATGATACAAATGTTGGCAAATCTTTAAGAATAGGCAAGATGAGGGGCACCTGGGTGGCTCAGTCGGTTAAGCGTCATGGCCTTCAGCCCAGGTCATGATCTCAGGGTCCTGGGATCGAGCTCCATGTTGGGCTCCCCACTCAGCAGGGAGGCTGCTTCTCCCTCTGCCTCTGCTCCTCCCCTCCTGCTCGTATACACACTTTCTCTCTTTCTCTCTCAAATAAATAAATAAAATCTTAAAAAAAAAAAAAAAGAATAGCCAAGATGATACTGTAGTGATACTGTAGTGATGGACTGTTTGAAAATGCCAATGCCTTACAGCAACAAAATGTATTCGCCGTCCGTTCTCTGTGGCATCACGGCTTGGCTGTGCTGCAAGTCTGCGACACGTCATATTCACACCAGGCCAGCAGAGCGGCAGCAGTTACCAGTTTCACCGGCAAAAAGAAGGTGCTGAGTCATTCAGTAGTTCTTACAGCTAAAATTAGTCAATAACATTCCACATGCCAGAACAGTGACATAGCCACAACTAATGTCTGTTAGTATGGGAAGTCTAATTCACCAGAATGGGGCAGGGCATAGTAACTACTTCAATCTATAGCAGCTAATTCATAATGTATTCAGATATAAAATAGGACGAACAAAACTTGTCAGCAGGCCGGGTTTGGCTTGTGGGCCACCATCTTGCGAACTTTATTTCATACTCTCTAGTTCTGAGTTCTAGTACTAAAACCATATGATTGATAGTCTCCAATTCACTGAACCAAAAAATACAGTTGATTCAGTGAATTGAAGCTGGAAACTTCCCAATATCCATTGGAAAACAGAAGAGTCAGAACTCCGCAATAGCCTTTGGTGGCCTGTGGAAGAATAATTGAACCATCAATATTGAATAATTATTTACAAAAACTAGAATTAAAATTCTTTCCTGAAAGTCAAGACAAACACATAATATCATTTTTTACCCTACAGATTTCCTAAACTTGTTTTAAAAGTCAAGCAACTAGGCCTCTATGTTAGATTTATTTCTAGTTGTTGTATAGATCAGATATGTTCATTTAATAATACTTTTTCCTAATCAAATAATGGCCTTCAAAAATGACAAGCACATTTCAGTGAAATAAATTTCATTAATTTATCACCTGTCAATGTGGGCCACTGACAGCCCTATTAATATTTTTAATAAAATATTAAAAATATTTAACTAAATATTTTAACCATGTCTATTGATTACCTTGATTACCAGCATGTCTTGTTATTTAACCATGTCTATTGATTACCAGCATTTCTTGTTATTCATTATAACTTGCCAAGGTATATCTTACTGTCTGAAAATGTTTCTTGAACCAGTATAGTTACTTCAAAGATTACAGAAGCCACTATGATGGCAAAGAGATGTTCCACTTAAATCCCTTTTCAAAGAAAGACTTCCTGTCAGAGATGCAGGGAGGGCTGTCAGTGGCCCACATTTAGCTGGCAGCTCCTTCAGGATTCCCTCAGCTGCAGTAGACCACTTTGCCCAAGGTTATGCTCTTTCCACGGCTGCCTCCATCCAGTGACAGGTTGATCTGGGGTTGCATCAGTCAGCCTAGTTGTAGGGATATAAGAAACTCAATCTTGACCTAACTTGGAACAATTCTTAGGTGTTAGCTGCAGAGATCCTTGTGGGATCCACCAAGGCACATTGGTAGATGCACAACCTCTCCCTCTGTCCAGTTCAGCTGCTCTGCCCTCCCTTCTTCCCTTTCAAAGTTATTGATCCCAAAGAAACTCCCTAGTAAGCCTGCTCTGGGCTAAACTTCATTTCAGAGTCTGCTATAAAGAGAACCCAACCTGAGGCAGTCTTGGAATATCCTTTTATTATCTTGTTATCATAGCATATAAAGTAGAAAGTAAAACAAACAGAAATTTCAAATCTCTAGAATTCAACATTCACACAGGAAAAGTTCTAATCAAATATGATAATTACAACATTTTTTTAAGAGAATGAGAGAGAAAGAAGCAGTCTTAAAGTACTACGGTAGAATAAATATTTTTAACTATGTCTATCGATTACCTTGATTATATTTTTCAGATATTTATTATATATTTCATTTGATTACTAAATATTACTTATCCTTGTGTAGTGATTGTATTTTGTGATTGAGTCTGTCATTAATGTGTGATCCCTGAATTGTTCTGTGGGCAAATACTTCACAGTAATATTGGCCAAATCTCCCAAATCTGTGCCACAATGGATATATATATATATGGTCAAGTGATTGCATCTGGGGAGAGGAATGAAGTGGGTGCTTGGAAAGAGGACAGGGAAGAACTAGTTCTGTTGTTACAAATCTTTTAGCACTACTGACTTTTTAAAATCATGCATGAAATATTTGGATAAAAATAGAAATCTTTTTTTAATGTTCTAGGCATTGGTGTGTATACTTAACCTCATCCGGTTCTTCCAAGAAACCATGATTTAAGTCATTTGTTCAAAGTTGCATATATTTAGCAAAATAAAACTGAGCTTTGAACCCAAGCAGTCCAGCTCCAAAGGGCCCACTATGGAAATCACTGCATAGTATGCTTAACCCCACCTTTAAACTAAATAATTGATACAGAAAATAATTGTTATGGAAAATCAGGCATGACATGAATCGGGAAGGATAGCAGGATGGATTAAGTATCTGACCTGTCTTTTTTAAGTACTGATGTGAATTTTAAATAAGGAGGGATATCAGGGGGAGTAGTGAAAACTCTTTGTGTGTGCATGAGCTTGTGTGTGTGTGTGTGTGTGTGAATTGTATGTCTGCAGACAGCAGAAGAGTGAACAAGGCTATGGAGATGAAATAATACAAAATAAACATTCTCCCCTAAATTATTGATTTATTTTAACATGCGTAATTAATTAAAAATATAATTCTCCCTGGAAAATTCATGAACAAAACAGTATCAGTATTAATATATCACAAATTTGACATATAACCAAGTTGACATCAAAAGCAAAATTTACAGGGCCCCTGGGTGGCTTAATTGGTTAATGTCTGCCTTCAGCTCAGGTCATGATCTCGGGGTCCTGGGATCTAGCCCCACATTGGGCCCTGTACTGTCTCACTCACTCTCTCTCTCAAATAAATAAATAAATAAATCTTTAAAACATATATGGTGGCTGGTATAAGTACACACATCTATATTTAATATTCATTGGGAGGACATCTGTTCCCTCCTATAATCATCGCTAATCATACTCACTAAGGAAAAGAAAAGGCGGTAGTCAGTACCTATTCTTTGATGCACATACTCATTCTGCCTTTCTCAGAGGGAAAAAAAGTAAAAACCTCCTGCACAAAACAACTCTTTGTGGATGGAATGTGTCAAGTCAAATGCCAAGAAGTATCTTTGGCATATTCATGAATTAATGATCTGACTTTTTGTTTATGCTCTCCCAAGTCAACAGAAAATTTTGAGTATCACTCCTACATGTTTTCAACCTTGTGTGATCATGTGCTCACTGCAAGGCATAGCCTGTGTTTTTTCCCCCCTAAACAATGAGTCTCCATTACTTAGCAAAAACAGCTATCACAAGTCAGTGCTTAGTAAATATTTACTGAATTGATTCATAAATGATCATTTGATGTAACACCGAGAAATTTTTCCATGTCTATTTCCCATTACATATTTGCTGATAGACCCTATTGGGGAATGTTGCTAATGCACTACTTCAGAGATGGTAAGTGATAGTTTAAATGACACACAAGAAAGAAGAATTGTAATTGTAATTATATCAAGTCTTCTTAGTGAGCAACCTCTGGTGTATATAGAAATTTCTCCTGAAGGCTTTAAGTGGTTTTGTTATTTCTATAAATGACCACAATATTGGTTGTACCTTTAGCATTTCATTGGACTCCCAAACTAAATATATGATAAAGTGTATTTTTTGTTCAGTTGAATATAACTATGAACATAAACTTGCTCTGTTTTAGAAATGTTCAAATTAATGTAGAGACTATAAATATGCTACTCTACTTTGTTTTCTTTCAACTTCCATAAAATCATTTTCATTTATTCTTTTTTATAGTGATTGGCAGGATTCTTTAGGAATTTGCCAGCCAAAATTAATGGCTATTTTTTTAAATTAATCAGTGGCTTCTATTAAGATGCCATTCTCCGCAAAATGTATGAAAGGGTATCAATGCCAAGAATGCAAAGATAAAATAATATGCTGTGTGGTAAAAATGCCAATTGGATATAAATTTATGGAGGACAAAAACTTGTCAGATTGATTGATTAAAATAATAGAGCTTTTTGTTTATAAAATTATGAGGTGCAAGACAATTTAAAAGAAAAATATTGCTGAATATTTCTTATTTGCTAGTGTTGCCTGATAAAAATCTCATTATAGAAGGTCAGATTTTCACCTTCCATGATTCCATTTGGTTTCTAAAATAGTCAATCTGGAAATATCAGTGAGCACTTACTTCCAATTTTAAATTTTGGAGAATGTAACTAAAAATTGGCCCAAAAGTATATTCATTTTTGTACTGCTACAAAATTAAATCATTTTAAATTACTTTAAAATTTTATAATTTAGGCATACGTATTTTCAGGCCTTAAGAATATTATACAGGGGCACCTGGGTGGCTCAGTCGGTTAAGCGGCTGCCTTCGGCTCAGGTCATGATCCCAGGGTCCTGGGATCGAGCCCCGCATCGGGCTCCCCGCTCAGCGGGGAGTCTGCTTCTCCCTCTCCCACTCCCCCTGCTTGTGTTCCTGCTCTTGCTATCTCTCTCTCTGTCAAATAAATAAATAAAATCTTAAAAAAAAAAAAGAATATTATACATATGATATACATATATAGTAATGTATTCAAATGTTATATATGTTTATTTTTCCAAACTCATGTAATTCTATTTTATATTTTTTCATTATCTACAAAAATTTTTTTTTTTTTTTTAGAGAGAGCATGTGTGCATGAGTGGGTATGGGGGAAGGGGCAGAGGAAGAGAGAGAATTTTTTTTTTTAGATTTGTTTATTTCAGAGGGGGAGAGAGAGTGCGAGCTAGAGCAAGCCCATGGGAGTAGGGGTTGGGGGAGGGGCAGAGGGAGAGGGAGAGAGAAGCAGACTCCCCATTAAGCACAGAGCCCAGCTTAAGGCTTGATCTCATGACCCTAAAATCATGACCTGAGCCGAAATCAAGAGTCCGTTGCTTACGTGACTGAGCCACCCAGGCAGCCCCCATTATCTATAAAATATTAACTATTGTTTCTCACTTATGAGTACTGGTATTATAGCTACAATATTTTCTGTAAAATATTTAATGACAAACACATTTGAAAAATATGATTAAACATTTATAAACTGAAGATAAATGAAGTCTATTACTTTAATAATTCCACAACATATTACTTTCAGCATTTGGAATTTAATTCATCTAGAGATATACAGTATTTCTAAGAAATCCATTACCCCTAAAACTTGGAAGGCGGCGTACAGGAAAAACAGTGAGTTTTGAAAGCAGCTAAGGAATGTTGGATCATTTCCTGTCTCTTAACTGTCATTCTTTTAGCAGGAAAATGGGGAATAATGATATAATTTACCAGAGTGGGCTGTTATTAAGGTTAAACCACCTAACACATGCACCTGGGCATATTAGTCCTTCAAAATTGTTGGATTATTTGCTTTTCATTTTTTCCCCTGATTTTAACCACAAAGGCCTGGTAATACATTGATGATTAAGAGTATAATCTCTGCATTAGAATATTTGGATGTAAACATAGCTCTGTCATTTAACAAATATACTAACTGGGGAAAGATACTCAATCTCTCCTTGCTTCGTCTGTAAATTGGGGATGGTATTATCAGTATTTACTTCACAGGCTTTTCCTGAGTGTTAAAGAAGTTAGTACATTGAGTAATGCCTGGTCCATAATAAAGATTCCAAATTCTTAGATATTCTTAATGCCTACAAATGGAGGTTGTGATTTCCCATTAACATTTACCAGTGTTAGTGTTTTTCCATGCCTGTAGTAGGTTGAAGAGGGTCCCCCCAAAATTCATGTCTACTCAGAACCTCAGAATGCGATCTTATTTGAAAATAGGGTCTTTGCTGATGTAAGTAAGGTAAGGATCAAGATGAGGTAAGGATCACGAATGATTTAGATTTGGGCACAGCCTAAATCCAGTGAAAGTGTCCTTGTAAGAGACAGAAAAAGACACACAGAAACACAGAGAAGGTGATATGAACTCAGGGACCAGAGTGACACAGCTACAAGTCACCAGAAGTTAGGAGAGAGGCTTGGGATGGTTTCTTCACATCAGTGATAATGGAGTTTGAGGTATACAAGTGTGAGCAGACCAAGTCTTTGGCACCTCTGCATCCTTAGAATAAACCCTCTAGAGATAGGAGACTCACTAGCATAAAAAATCATCTTTGGGGCACCTGGGTGGCTCAGTCGTTAAGCGTCTGCCTTCGGCTCAGGTCATGATCCCAGGGTCCTGGGATCGAGCCCTGCATCGGGCTTCTTGCTCAGAGGGAAGCCTGCTCCTCCCTCTCCCACTCCCCCTGCTTATGTTCCCTCTCTCACTGTGTCTCTCTCTGTCAAATAAATAAATACTTAAAAAAAAAAAAAGAATCATCTTCAAAACAGGAATCATTTCCCTTGGAATATTTAGGTCTCCATTTATGGAGCATTATAAATATTGCTGCTGACTGCATTGGGTCAAGATGACTACTGTGTATAGGAGATTAACTCTCCTAATCTGGAAGTATACCTACCGCAAAAGGTTTGAATGAATTTAATCTAAAACTTACTGATTTTTTTCACAGTAATGTAAATAAGTGGAGCATTTTAACAAGACATTTTCTGAAAGCACACGTGATAAGCATTAAATAAATAAATCAATATGCTGACTCTGTGCAATATTATTTTGTGTTTGAGACTAATGCATCAAAGGTATTTTTATATGTTCCTTAGAGGGTAGAAAGATCTTCACTTAAATCAACATCCAGGAACAGTCTGAGCATCCCATTTACAAATTAAACTCTAAAAGTGGTTTTGGACACAAAAGCTGAATAATATGCAGTCTATTATTACCTTAAGTATTTTGCTACTTGAAAGTTGAGGAATTCACAAATGCTTTTACAATTACATTTTTAACACCCATAATATTCTAAATACTACATCAGACTTTGCGAGGAAAAAATGTCTCAAACTCCATCCTAAAATAGGTGGAATTAATTGCCTAGATTTCTGAGTGGTTAGTACATTTAATGGGAAATTAGTATTGTAGAATTGGGGCATGTTAAAGTTATATCAATTTTCATCCCAATTATAGCTTGGCTAGGGAAAGAAATTAAAAAATCATTCGATGACAGCTGTATCTTAAAATAGGGATTTGGATTTATTTTAGAGTACGTTTGATGTCTTTGTTTATGTTATATCTGATCATAGATTACATTTGGTAGCTTATTTGACAAATCAACAAATTGCTTGCATTCTGCAATATTCTTCAATAACAATATGAATACAAAAAAACTTCAAATTATAGCACTAATAACTGTCATCAATAAGTGGCATGAGACTCTTAATCATTACCACTTTATTTCAGAACATTTGTTTATATACAAATCAGTTCTAAATATAGGTGATTAGCAGTGAAATGAACTGTGTGAGAAATTGCCTTTCCTAATTAAACCAAACAAACTGGGTCACAAATAAGACTTAAAATATAAAATATACCCTATCAAAACTTTAAAGGAAATGAAAAATAGTTTAAACAAATAGTGATCTCTTTATCATCTAATTCTAGATTGAATTGTTTACATGCATGAACCATCACAATGTAGAAAGTTTCAATTACACAGATAAACTAGAAATCATGGATCATTTACCAAAGGAGCAAAACCCAGTGAGAGGTCCTACAGAACACCTAAGGGGATAAGATGTATCATAAGACTCTAAGAACACTCCTTAAGTTATGAGCCCATATGTTGAGCTTAACTACAGTAGCTCATTGAATTGGAAGTGGAATTTTGCTGTAACAGTTACAAATAATTAACTGATCCACAGTTCGATTAATAAATTATCTAAAAGAAAAATTAATGTCTGTTTCTGAGACAGTTGTATCTAATGACTTTAATTTGTACATATATTTTCCACAATCTAATACCTAGTACATTTTAGTATGATATAGCAAGGAAAAAGAACCATCTGTGCACATTATCAGAGAGGTACATTTCTTTGTATTAAATATAGTAACTTAATAGTTAATATTTTCCCAAGTTAGTTGCTTTATCTTCTTAAACTTTAGCACATTTTAATCTACTGTTCTGAAAATTAGGTAAAATCCTTAAAATTGAATGATATTTATGTGATCTTTTCAAGCAACACACTGTAGAGGGATGGTATCTAATAGTCTTCTAGAGTGAATTAATGTCCAAAAAGATTTCAGGTAGGTGCTCTGTTGTGGTTACAACATGGCATGTGAAATCTCAAAGTGAACATAAGATGTTGAAACACTCACATGATGGCTGGACACTCAGCAAACAGGCAAATTATAGATAGATCAATATTCCCACTTACGTGGTAGAACACCTGACTTAGAGACCTGTCAGCACACCTGAGGTCAGTCATCTGATCCAACACAGCTCTGGAGCTTTAATATCTGCCTCCACCCACAGAGCTACTCTCAGAAAAGAGGCTAGTCCTTCATATTTCCTAGATCTAGTGTCCTTTCTCCTTTACCTCACCTTAACCCACAACTTTTTTTATTTCTATCTCTCTACTTATTGAGGCTATGAAGACTTAAGAGCTCATTCTGATTCAGTTCTATAATGATGAGATTGAATGGTTCATTAGAAAAACTTTATTAGACTCTTTCCTTAACAACAACCAAAAGAATTTTTGCCTTCACTTGAAGATCAGGAATACCAGTCATTAATAAGAAGATGGTCAGCCTCTCCTTTCTGGAGAAGAGAGACTCTATTCCTTTCTAGCAACTTAATTGTTGTCACGCTTACCATTACAGTCCTCCTCCATCACAAGTATAGAGAAAAAGACTTCCTACTCTAGTAGGAAAAAAACCATGTGTGTGCCTACACGCATGTGTCTGCATCATATTTTTATTTCTCCTGGGACTTCTCTATTATCTAAATCCCTGCTTCCCTACACAAAACTCCTTATCTCTATGAAGCCAAATTGAAACACTTCACCCAATCTCTTGCCAACTCCTAACACCATTGCTTCTTTACCCCTTAGCCTCAGTCATCTGGAAAAATTCCAATTTTTTATTAATCCACTTGTAGGCTTTTTGACCTACTGAATGTTTTGAGAAAATTCCACACACATGGAGTGATTGTGTAGAAGTCCATGGACTCCCAACACAAACTGGGTCCTTGACCTTGTCCAGAAAGGCAATCCTGAGTTGGCTCCTTCTTCCATTGCCCATGATAACTATTTCAAACCCTCATAGTTTTCCTAAAGCCATGCCCCCTCAGTACTTCCCTTACTCTTGTCAGTTGATTTCAACTACCACCTCAGAGAATAAAAGAGGCTCTCTCTGTTGCTCACCTCAGTGCCATCCCACCCACCTCCTTTCTGTTCCACCCCTTGAAACTGAATCTGCTTAGATGTTTTTTCCTCAATAAGGGTAAACTTGCACTACTTTCCCTAAAACCGCAAACTCTCCATCTTTGATTTTCGATCTCCCTCTCTTAACTCTCTATTTCTCCATAGTACTCATCACCTTCTAACACACTGTATAATTTACTTAATTATGCTATTTATTATTCTTTTCTGTCTTCTCCACGTGAATGCATCACAATGACTGGGATTTATTTGTTTGCTTTGTGCGCCAAGTACTCTAAAACTACAACATAATAGGGGTGCCTGGGTGGCTCAGTCATTAAACGTCTGCCTTCAGCTCAGGTCATGATCCCAGCGTCCTGGGATCAAGCCCCACATTGGGCTCCCTGCTCTGTGGGAAGCCTGCTTCTCCCTCTCCCACTCCCCCTGCTTGTGTTCCCTCTCTTGCTGTGTCTCTCTCTATCAAATAAATAAATAAAATCTTAAAAAAAAAAATACAACATAATAAACATTGAAAAAGTATTTGTGAAATAGATAAACAGTTTTAAAGTTCCATATAGAAATAAATTATTTCTAAGAAACTTGGCTTTTTTGTTAAAGAGGAAATTATAAAAAGGAAATTATAAATTTTAAAATACTTACTAAAAATGACCAAGAAAAGACTATATCCTAACTGTGAAACATAACTAAATAGATACTCAGAGTAAAATTTATAATTTTATAAAATTATAACAAAACAGAAAATTCACAATAAACAAAACCTCTTAAGCATTCAGTCAACAAGCTAATCTAAGTAATTTTACAGGTGAGTTTTACCAAACACTTAATGGAAAGATAATCTCTAACATATTCATGACATTATTAAAAATAGAAAGAAAAAAGGAAGTTGATTTAACACATTTTATAAATCTAGTTTAATTCTGATTCCAACACTATAAAAAAGACTTTTAAAAAAGATTTTAAGGGCACCTGGGTGGCTCGGTTGGTTAAGCTTCTGCCTTTGGTTCAGATCATGATCCCAGGGTCCTGGGATCAAGCCCCAAATCAGACTCCCTGCAGTGAGGAGTGTGCTTGTCCCTCTCCCCACTCCCCCCTACTCGTGCTCTCTCTCACTTGCTCTAGCTCTCTTTTTCAAATAAATAAATAAAATCTTAAAAATAAATAAAAATACTTAGAATTTTTCATTTGTGAATATAAGTATGGAAATCCTAAGTAATACATTTAGTAACTGAATCCAATAGTATATTAAAACAATGCAGTGTTTCCAAGTGGGGCTTTTCCCATTAGCAAAAATATTTTTTAACATTATTTTTTAAAGTTTTGATGCAATTTATCACATTAATAGACTAAATGAAGGGAAAAGGACAGTTGATAAACTTCAACACCCATTTATGTTTAAAAACATATTAGGAGGATGGGAATATAAGTCAACTGTCTTAACTTCTAGAAAACGTTACATTAAATGAAGAAACTTTAGAGTCATTCTTATTATATTGAGGAACTGAACAACTATGTTAATACTTAGTATGGTATTAGAATTTCTTGTTTATATTACAAGACAAGAGAACAGGGACACCTGGGTGGCTCAGTCAGGTGAGCGTCTGCCTTCAGCTCAGGTCATGATCCCAGGGTCCTGGGATCGAGTCCCGCATCAGGCTCCTTGCTCAGCAGGGAGCCTGCTTCTCCCTCTGCCTGCCACTCCCCCTGCTTGTGCTCTCTCTCTCTCTGACAAATAAGTAAATAAAATCTTAAAAAAAAAAAAAAGACAAGAGAACAGTAAGTTTCTGGATTGGAAAGGGGGATAATAATGTCATTATTATTGTATGTTTACAGATACAGAAATACCTTCCCATATATACTTAATAAGCATATCCAGAAATGATGACCAATACCAGAACAACTTACAAAATTTCATTACTTCTGTATTAGCAACAACATACGTAATAATAGCAAATAATAGCAAAGATGCATTCACAATGGCAATGTGGAACTTTTAGGTGTTTAGGAATTACAACCTATTAGTGCAGAAAATCATTATACCTTACACATTGAAGAATGGCAAACTTTTTAGAGAAGTGATAATACCAAGTGTTAGCAAGGATTTATGGAAGGCACTTGGAAGTATTTTGCAAAATTGTGTGTGGATACCCAGTGATCCAGGGCTCCAGTACTTTCAGTTTATAAGCCTCAGTTATAGACTAGGTTATTCTCTGCAGTTATAGAATAGGTTGTCCTCTGCTAATAAACACTCTCAAAGTCTGAGTTTCTTAAACCAACACTGATTTATTCTTACGTCACATGTCCCTTATGGATCTTGTGGAGAGTTTTCTCAGTATTGTCTTCATGTCTGGACACACACTGACAGAGAAATACCATCTGGAATATTGCGGGTCAATATGGTAGATGGGATGAATGTTTTGCGGGGAGTATTACATCAACATTTCAATGGTTGGACCAGAATTGACGGATGTTACCTCTGTCACATTGTCCCACACTATCATTTGCCCAAAAGGCAGAGAGCCAGAAATACTTATGAGCAGTATTAATGGTAACCATGGTTTGCCCTTCAGGTCGTTTGGCTCAGGTTCACTCTCCCTTCCACCAGCAAACTGCACTCAGTCCAGAAATCTCATAAGGTTATGGGCACCAAGCTCAGAGTCTAGGATCTCTGGGTGCTGTGTGGTAGTCTCTACATCAGGTCCAGATGTGTCTCTTCTTGATTTAGAGACATAAAAGATCATGGACCTCCCACACTGCCAGTGTACCCTCGGGTAACAGGGACAGCCACACCAAGTGCTCTGCTTCACAAAACTGGAGGAATGAAACATACATAGCACTCATTGGTCCACTGCAATTCTGAAATATATATGGTGAACACATTAGGAGCTAACGTGCTCTTCCGAAAATGATGTGAAAATTCTCACGTGGTTTCATATGGGCACTTTACAATAATTTGGTTATGACATTAGTGGTTATCGAGTTGAAAGTATCTAGAAGAGGGGCGCCTGGGTGGCTCAGATGGCTAAGCGTCTGCCTTCGGCTCAGGTCATGATCTCAGGGTCCTGGGATCGAGTCCCGCATCGGGTTCCCTGCTCAGTGCAGAGCCTGCTTCTCCCTCTCCCTCTGCCACTCCCTCTGCTTGTGCTCTTCTATCTCTCTGTCAAATAAATAAATAAAATCTTTTAAAAAAAAAGAAAGTATCTAGAAGAAATTACTGGGGAGATAGAAAAGTAAAATATAGTAGATGCATACTGTGGAATACTACACTATAACAAAAGTAAGAAACGAAATGCTCAACAGCATCATAAGCATATCTCAAAAAGAGTGTTAAAGAGTGAATAAAATAGAAAAACATTTAACATAAGTTTAAAAGAAACATAAAAACTATTAAATATTTTCCAATAATTGGTAATTGTTAAGGACACATAGCAAAGATATCAAAGAAAATGCCTATGTAGGAGGTAGAATTAAAGCATGGGGATCTTGGAGAAAGGGAAAAATAAAATGAGGTAAATTGGAATTAGAGCAGCCTTGTAGTGATTGCTAATGACCGTGCCCAGGGAACTGCGGTGTTGGTTTACCTCTACTCTTAGCAGCAAAAGGTGGTAATAAGTAAAAGTTCACAAGGAACACATGAGTAGTATATTGATCTATAATAGGAGATTGCAATTAGCTCACAGCAAAGACCACAACATATTTTAAATAGATGTTATGAGTTACATATTTATGTAACAAAATTACATAACACACTGAGATGAAATGTTCTTTAGGGAATTTTCCTTACATCTTTGTGAAAACTTGATGCAAGAGTGAGACTTTTTGTCAAATAGTCTTCACTGTACTTTTATAGTCAATATTGGATGATGGCATTCTGAATTTCCTCCCCCAAAATGAGTCCTATAATTCAGCCCACTCATTGCTTTAGGAATGCGGCCTATATTGGGTTGTTCTTATTTGTCAGGATTTGGGGTTTGTTTTATTTTGTTTTCCTCAAAAAAGCAAGGTGACTTCCATGACTTGGTCAGACTGCTGGATGGTTTTAGAAAATAGATTTGCTTCTCAAATGAAAGCCTAACCTCATTGACCAGGTCAAGTCCCACGAAACAAGAGGCATTTAAAGAAGGTAGAATTTAATTATACACAGGAGAACTTGGTTTCAGTGCTGTGGTCATAAGCGTCTGCTGGAAAATCTGAGACTGTAATATGAGAGTAGAGAGCACACAAAGATAGGGAAAGTGTATCCCTGATTATTTATATTTACAGCTTGTCTCTTCCTCCCTCCCTCCCCCACCCAGCTCTTTCGTTTGCACCTAAGTGATAATAGACTCTAGAAGTCAATATCTGAGTATCACTAGAATTTTACGTTTAGATAAAATTGAGCTCCTTAGAAGTTTACAAATCAATGTTGATTAACAAATTTTGGAATGGCATTTAGAAGCCAATCAACGCTACTGGAGATTTAAGCATAGATAAGTAAATACTGGGGAATTTTTTTTAGAAACAGAATTTCCTGGTATTTTAAGAGACGGTAATAGTCTTATTTTAATAAAATAACCTCTACAATGTGTACTCTTTTCATAAGAATTCATAAAAATATAAGGTAGATGTATATAAAATTCATTCATAGTATATAAATTAGAGCAATATGCCAATTAATCTAATATGCACAAAACTATGCCATTATGTAGTTAGGAAGCTACATGAGCTAAGTAAATTAAATTATTAAAAAAGTTACTAAAAGTAACACTGACTTTTTTTAAAGCCAAATATTTACTTCAGCAAACCACTTTCTTATTATACCTCAATGTAAAAAAAAAAGACCACAAACAGACTGATACTGAAAATCTCCAAAATATATTGTTAAGAGAAAAAAATCAGTGTTTAAAACAAATATGCATGGTGCATTTTGTGTAAAAAAGAGAGATAAGGAAATATGTTTGTCGTTCTTCATGTATGCTTAAAGAAACTCAGGAAGACCAAAGAAGACTTAAGAATTTACATAAGAAATTAAGGATGTGAGTGGGGTGGTTAATGTCTAGATGGGGACTGGGATAAATGGAAGAATTTTCACTGTACATCTTTTTACAGTTTCTTCTCTTTTTTTTTCATTTGTTGTAAGCTATTAGTCAAAAAGCCCATATTTTCAAAGGCAAACATTTTACCAGATAATGCAATTATGGGAAGATCATCCTTAAAGAGAATATACAGTCATACAGGGAAGTTGTCATAAACTTTGCATTTTGATCTGTTTTCTTCTCCCCCACATTCCCTGGTAAGAAACTCATTCACGGGGCGCCTGGGTGGCTCAGTTGGTTAAGCGACTGCCTTCGGCTCAGGTCAAGATCCTGGAGTCCCGGGATCGAGTCCCGCATCGGGCTCCCTGCTCGGCGGGGTGTCTGCTTCTCCCTCTGACCCTCTTCCCTCTCGTGCTCTCTGTGTCTCATTCTCTCTCTCAAATAAATAAATAAAATCTTTAAAAAAAAAAAAAAAAAAAGAAACTCATTCACTTCAGGATGAATGCACTGCCTGTAACTTTACTGTTAAGATTGATTTTCTAGGGGTGCCTGGGTAGCTCAGTCATTGAGCATCTGTCTTCGGCTCGGGTCATGATCCCAGGGTCCTGGGATCGAGCCCCGCATTGGGCTCCCTGCTCCATGGGAGGCCTGCTTCTCCCTCTCCCACTCCCCCTGCTTGTGTTCCCTCTTTCGCTGTGTCTCTCTCTGTCAAATAAATAAATAAAATTTTTTAAAAAGATTGATTTTCCATATGACATTAATTTCTCAACTTTTAGGTTCAGTAGGAAAACCAAAACACAGATCTGAATTACAAACTCCAAGTTGTTTTCTAAGCAGGAAAGACAAGGTGTGCCACTTTCTAAAAACAGAAAGGCAGTTTACTTTAAATAAAATGAGTCATTCTTTTCTGTTGTTTTTGTCCTTTTGAGTAATTTGGATGGCTCACCAAATGAGATCACAGCTGGACTTCGGAGGCTTACCACACAGTATTGTCAATTTACTATACTGGGGCTGTGGATCAAAAAATAAATGGGAAACTCCCTCCCTGACTCACACACACACACACACACCATACAATGATGATACTGGTCCATACACACTTATCTTGAATTGCAAAAGAAAGAACTAAATAAAATATATCCAGTTATTGCTATAATGGAACATAAACATCTATATAATCTACTTTAATATGGAGATCCCACAAGAATGAGTTTAGATTATCTGGTAGTGATTAAATAGGATTGTGATTTACAACTATTAAACAAAGCAAAACAAAGATGGAAAGAATTTGCTGAAATCAATGAAATTTCAAGTTTAAAACATTACTTCTAAATAGAAAATGAGTTGGTGAAATAAAATAACTCTAATATCTATCTATATACCATACACTTAATAAAAGAAGTAAAGTTCATTCTTTTTTAACTAAAATACCAAATTTAATTATTATCAATAAAGAAAGGGGTATTCTAAAACTTTGCTCTTTAATTACAAAGGCGAAGATTGAACTATGCTTAAGTATTTGCAAAAATAGAATAATCTTTAGACAAGTTACCATTAACTCATGTCATTCTAACAGTTTGCTTTTAAGAGGCATCAACAGGAAGAAGAAACTATTAATTCTACCAAAGCTAACATTTATTTCAGTCAAAAACACACAGAACTGGATTTCTAAGCCCCCTCTATGTACAAAATATCAAGTGCCTGCTAGTCATCTTTACTGGGAAAAATCAGATTTTTTTTTTGGAAAAACACAAAATTATTCCTAAAAAAATTCAGGTTACTTCATAGTGTTTGAAAATAATAATATATAAATGTTCTTTACTAGTTGTTGTCATCCCCCAGTCCTTTTCTTTCTCCTTTCTCTATTCCAACTATGGTGCTTAAAAACGAAATAACTCAGACCCTCTTAACTGCTTTTTGCTGTGATCCAACAGACCCCAGTCTTGTTTGTGGTAACAGTGGTCTGGGTAAAAATGACCCATTCCCCAAACTCTCTTGTATCTAGCAGTCAGTATATGACATAGTTCTGGCCCATGAGACATAAGAAATCTGTTGAGTGGTACTTCTGAGAGAAGTATCTTCTGTAAGTTTGTGGTAAAAGATGAAAATGTTGCTTGTTTTGTGTCTCTGTCTCCCTTCGCATGAACGGGTTGGAGTCCAACAGCTCTTTTGAACCATACTCTGAGGTAATAGAGCAGTGAGCTAGAAAGACATAAGGAATCATCCTGTTAGCCCTGTCCTGCCTAATTCTACACTTCTTTACATAAGACATCCATTTTATCTTATGTAGTAGCGTGTTGTTTTCTGTCAAATATGGCTAAATCTGATACAAAATACAGTGTTCCTGTGCTCTTCCACAATGCCCACGCATTTATCGCTGCTTATTTTTCAGTATTAAAATTGCAGTTGGTTTCATTAGACTAGATTTTTTAATTTCATGGAACATTATTGTTTTCTTTAATAAATGAAGCAATAAAAAATCCTATTATCAAACCTACTTTTAGTATCATTTCATAAGTGAAATGAAAAGTATTTTAACACCAAAAATGTGGGAATGACAATATTTAAAAAAAAAAGAATTTGGCCTTTTATGAAGTTTTTATTTATTTGTTTTTTTTTTATATTTTACTTTTAAATAATCTGTACAGCCAATGTGGGGCTCCAGTTTACAATCTCAAGATCAAGAGTCACATGTTCTACCGACTGAACCAGCCAGATGCCCCAAGAATTTGGCTTTTTTTTTTTTTTTTAAAGATTTTATTTATTCATTCGAGACACAGAGATACAGAGAGAAAGAGCACGAGCGGGGGAGAGGCAGAGGGAGAAGCAGGCTCCCCACTGAGCCAGGAGCCAGACGTGGGGCTCGATCCCAGGACCCTGGGATCATGACCTGAGCCGAAGGCAGACGCTTAACCATCTGAGCCACCCAGGTGCCCCAAGAATTTGGCTTTAAAAACATTTGCAACATTGTCTCCCCAGACTGCTGAAAGCTTTTTCATAAATCAGAATGCACCTATCCACATATCATTTTTTTTGGAATCATCCAAACAAATTTTCATACCCAAAGAGAAAAATAATAAAAAGATGTTCTCTCTTTTCCGTTCCTGGCATCATGTGAAGATAATTTAAAGTGTACTGTGGTGATTAGTGCAAAAATGAAAATGATAACTCATCCCTTAGAATTTTGGTAAAATCTTGTCACTCTGAGAAGGAAAGTCTATCTTCTGGTAATCTAGTCCCACCTCTAGCTACTTTCAGAGGCAGAGACCTCGGGGCAAAATCCACGGGTTCTAGGCCACTACCTACAATATAACCTTCCACACAAAGCCTCCCGATATGGGCTTGAGTTTCTCCTTTCTGAAAGAGCGAGGGTTGTACCAGATGATTTTATAATATTTTTCACTCTGGCCTGCTATGATTTTATATCTATAAAATATATATAACACAATCCTCTTAGGCTGTGGCTTAAGGGTCCTCTCTTTCTCAACCTCAGGGCAGATGGGGATCACCATCTCTGTGTGCTTGAAAATCATTGAAAATCATTACTAAAGGTATACTTCCACCGTCCTCAGCAATCTGAATAACTTCATTTCCTCTGTTCTTTCTCCTGCTCCTCTAATTGTAGAGCTTAAATGGAATAAAATGACTTAAGTTATGAATAATACACTGTAAGGTGGGGAAGGGGGATTCCTATATTTGACATGTGCTAGTGCTCTGCTCACAGGTGGTAGGGATAGTAGAGAGAATTAGTAGTCACTTTTAAAATTGGTCCCATACATAGGGAAGAATGCTGCAAATACAGTTATTAAAAGGAATTTTAACTATTTACTTTTATACCCTCTACTAAACTGTAGAATAGTGCATTCATATACAGGCATGTGTGTATTTCCATCATTTATGTTGAAAGAGTGAAAAATGCCACATGAGGGTGGCTGCAATGTTGTTCTGTAATTCTGCTTTAGAAAAAATAGTTTAACGTTCTAAAAAAATGAGGGAATAAGATTTGTGGAAGTCTTGAACAATATAAAAAAGGGGGTGGGGGAGAGAGAGAGAGAGAAAACAGTTCAAGAACAAAGATTATCTTACTGTTTTTTTAAGATATTGCCTCATTTCTAGCACAGGAATTGTAGAATCATTGTTTATTTATTTTCAGGCTTTTGGACAAAGGCCCTCAGAACTTAACAATAAGATCTCAGAGTACGAAGATGATTAATCCAACTAAAACTCATTTAGAAATATCAGCGACATCAGAGAACAATAGCAAAATCATTGTGGGTGAAGAGATGCCTTGCAGATGGAGAACTCTGGGCTTTGTCATATCTCGGATCTGCGGAGGAAGAACAAACTATTCATATTAATGAATCCAAAATAGATCAAATATTCCTCAGAATCCATATTTCCCTGGGGCTGTTTTCCTGGTTGGTGGTGTGTCTTTCTCGTATTTATTTACCTAAACACAGCCACTGAGGGCTCTGAATTCCGCCACCCTGGTCTTTTCCCTCAGGCTCCTTCACTAGATCAAAGGGCAACACCCTGGTTAAAAGGGAGACTAAATTATTTTCAAGGCAGAGAAAAGGGTAGTGCTCGTATATACCTGCCAAATTGCGGCTCAACAGTCCAAGTCATTCCTGCACCCCTAACGCACTAAATCTTCTCCCAGCAAACATCTGGACTTGATATTGTCAGTGTCTAGTACAGTGCCAGCACGAGAAAGGCTCGATGACTCATTTATGTTGTGATCTCCAGCATTTATATGCACACAAAATTAGCACAGATCGGAGGTGAAGGTATTCTAAAACCGTTAATAGAAGCGTCCTCTTCTACATCTGTAAAATGGGAATAATGTGAAGCTCTATTTTACTTGGTTGCTGAGAGAAATAACTGAGTCTGCATAAAGCAGCATAGTATCTATCTCATCGGAAGGATTGTTTTGAGGATTGCAGTGACAGCCTGTTTGTAAAGTGCCCATAGTGTGTGCTGTATACATGTTTGCTAAATAAAACAGTCAGCATTTAACAAATATTACCTAATAATCTTACGACGCTGCTGTCACTGATGTTGTTCCTCACGTAGATGACTGTCCATACTTTTAAGGAGTCTTTGTCTAGCGTAGAGTACAGACAGACACCCAGATCATTTTAAAGTGATGACAAGTACAAGGAATACACAGGGCATTAGGAAAGCCCCACACAGGTGCATGCATATGTTTGACTCGCTCTGGGCTTATTTTTTAAAGAAGAAGCCAGCAAAGAGTCCATTTGTTGAACCATGTAATCAGTCTTGCATCTTCCTGTATTTTTTTTGTCCTGAAAAGCCAAAACTGGTAAAAGCAGCTAGAGTTTATTAGCTGTGTTCTAAGAAACCCGAAGAGGCAATGGTGGTATTGAAACTGTCAAGAGATTATAAGCATGAGGAACTCAAGGCTTTGGTAACAAAAATTCATGCAGGTGTATTGCCTTAGGCAAAGGAAGGAGGCGTATTTAACCCTTTACTGGAAGAGAAACAAAGCTGGAACATAGAGAAGCGAGACTACTTTTGGTGAAGGCAGATGGTATTATCCTTGATGTTACATATTTTCAAGTCTGGCTTGTTTCTCAGACTTTTTTTTTTTTCTTCTGAAATGGCTGGGCATTTATTGGGGCCCAGAATCAGCAAAACTGAGGATTCTACACGGCCTTGGCAATTGGAAAATGATAGTGTGAGCACTTGGTATAGGTCAGGGTCTCCTTGAAACGTTCGTTGTGGTCCCGAGGTCCCCTACCTTCTCTGTGGTTCCTCCGAAGGCCAATCAATTCCAAGCAACATTGGAATAAAAATCACACTTCTGAGTACTTCCTTAGACACAGCGAATAAGAAATGTTGGGAAATTTGCATGTGATCTGGAAATCTGTATTTTTAAGAAGCTCCCACAGCTAATTTTGATGCTTTGCCAGATCTTGCCAAGGTGCCAGATTCATACTCTGCAGTCCATTACTGCCTCTATCATATACTAAAAAGATAAATGTGAAGGGCAGCCAGAAAGTGACAGTAACTTATTAACCTAAATTTTTAGAGAAAAAAAAATGTTTGTTAAATTAAAAATCGTTTTAAAAAATCACTTTGAAATCCCAATTAAAACTCTTCCAATTAAAAGGAATCAATAGATATATAAATCCCATTTAACCTCATTATAAAGAGTTTTAGGTCTGAAAATAATATCAAGAAAAGAAAAATCCACATAAATGACTTCTTTATAACAAATTAATCTTTAGTTGTAGAGTATCCATTTAATACTGTAAGCACATTAAGCAATGTCAGATGTAAGAGAATCTCTGGGCTACATTTCCCTTAATGGATTTTGGTGGAAAGCCATAGAGTAATTCTAATTCATATTTAATTCCCAAAGACACAGATATAGACCAGAGAGTTATCACATTAAATGCAAGTAATCCTAAAATACTTTTAGTATTTGAAACTTTTGTGATATTGAAATTTGGATCTTAATTTAAAGGACTTGTTTAAATTGCTTATCAAATAGCCATTTGCTGTTTGTTTCCTAAATGTCAAATACCAATGAAGGTGAGTATATATTTCTAAATGTGTGTGTGTGTGTGTGTGTGTATAAATGTATGGATATATATGTATATACATACATGCTACCCTGTATTTCAGAATGCCTTTTGGATAAATTATCATGATGACATTAAATTCATAAAATCCAGTTTAGTGATATTTCATATCAAGAATTAAGCAATTGTTTTAATTTGTATGTATCAATACTGCTCAATATAATGGAATTCTGTTTCTAATATCCAAAATATACAATATTTAAGGCAATGACCACATAAGTTTTTACCCTCATTTAAGTTAGTTTTTGACAGTTAAAAAAAAAAAAGTATTCAGGGGTACCTGGCTGGCTCAGTTGGGGGATTATGCAACTCTTGATCTCAGGGTCGTGAGTATGAGCCCCACATCAGGCACAGTGATTACTTAAAAAAAAAAGTGTTCATTAATTCACAAAGCAATACTCATATTCTCTCTTAAACTCATTCTTGAAAAGACTGCTAACAATGTCACCTATAACCTACACCAGTGTTTCTGAGTGTGGTGCTAGATCAGCAGTATCAGTTATCAGGAACTTGTTAGAAATGTATATTGTGGAGCTCCTCTCAGACTTACTCAATCAGAAATTCTGCATTCCAGCGATGTGTAGCAATACTAGTAGACGTGCTAAATGCTCATAATGGTTGGGGCGCCTGGGTGGCTCAGTTGGTTCAGTGTCTGCCTTTGGCTCAGGTCATGATCTTGGGGTCCTGGGATTGAGCCAGGCATCGGGCTCCCTGCTCAGTGGGGAGTCTGCTTTTCCCTTGCCATCTGCTCACCCACTGCTCATGCTCTCTTTCAAATAAAGAAATAAAATCTCTAGATAAATAAATAAATGCTCATAATGCTTGTTGCTTTTAGTTTTGTGGATGCACCCAGGTGGCCCAGTCAAAGATCCAACTCCTGGTTTCTGCTCAGGTTGTGATCCCAGGGTCATGAGATCAAACCCTTGTTGGGCTCTGCACTGAGCATGAAGTCTGCTTGCGTTTCTCTCTTCCTCTCCCTCCACCCCTCCCCACCTCTCTAAAATAAATAAATAAAAAGCAGTTTTGTGTCTATTTTTCTTTATTCTCACTAACAATTAATAGTAAACAACTCTAATTTTTGCCCCAATATGTTTAATGTGAAATAAAATTATTTTACTATTTTGTATTATCTTAATTATTAGGGAAGATGAGTATCTTCATAAATTTATTGGCTACTCAGTAATTTGCCAGGGGTAATTTCTGTTTGTTTGTTTGTTTGTTTTTCATAGTTCTTGGATACAATTTTTATCTTACCATTAGGGTTTTAATTGCATGTGGCTTTCCTTTGAATTTTTTAAAACACATCCTTTTTTTTTTTTTTTTTTGAGAGAAAGAGAATCTCAAGCAGACTCCCCGCCAAACTTGGAGCCCTATGCACTGCTCCATCTCATGACCCTGGGATCATGACCTGAGCTGAAGTCAGACACTTAACGAAATGAGCCACCACCCAGGCGCCCCAAAGCTCTGCTTTTCATATTATTTTACTTTCACATTTTTTAACCTATTTATGGATGGTTTGAGGTAATGATCTAAATTTTTTTTCATATGAGTAGCTAGTTGTTGAAACACAGATCCACTGAGAGACCCTGAGCCAGAATTGCCTACCTGAACCCAGATTTGCAAACAAAAGAAATGGTTGTTGTTCTTTTAAGACACTGTTTAAGATTGTTACACAGCATCAGAAAAGAAAAAGTGTATGATAGAATTAGCATTCACAATGTATGTGCTCGAGAAATATTAAGACTGTTTTCTCATAGTGCTTACTAGGATTGCCATATAACCTCATATAAATTATATGCCAACCTAATACTGAAAACAGATTGGAGGTAGATGCTGACATGTTATTTTCCAGTGGTGGAAAAATTATAGTTTTCCTTATGTTATTACTATCAATAATTGCTCTGATTTCAGGAATGCCTTTTCTCTATTTCTGCGACTCAGTATTAGAATAGCTCTACTACTTGAGATCAGAATGCAGAATGCAAGAATATGGCTTATTCTTTTTCTTACTGAAAACAAGTTTGTCTTTATTAATCTGTCAAATTCTTCTCTAAGAAAATGTGTATGTTCCCTCATTATAGTTTCCATTAACTTATTCTATTCCATTCTAATTTGTTCTTTCTCCATTGGGTTATTACTTTAAAATGTCTCTAACTTTTTTAAATGACTGCTGGTTTCCGTGATCGTAGTTCTATTTTCCTAAATTAGATGCAATGTAAAAATAGGACTTGGCTTTGTTATGTTTCTATACAGATTCACTCTCATACTCCTTTTGTTTTATATATAGTCAACCCTTATTTCTAACTCCAATGAAATGCAAACTAAAACTCTAGATGCTGTATCGCTATTCTTTTGATATTATACATTTTCTCTCATTTGTTTCTTATTTGCATAATTTAAGGTTTTAACAAGTTTTTACTGGTTTCCATGCACTGAGCTATCAGATGCATATTTGATTCTCAGGATCTGAAATCAACCAGGTATGGTTAAATCTTGTAGCAATTAGCTTTTATTGAGTAACACCACTTCACCAATTAGTGGCTTAAAACAACAACCTTTTATTTAACTCATGATTTTGCAGTTGGGTATTTTGGATTGCCTGAGCTGTGAAGTTCTTTTGGTCTGGGCTGGTTTCTCAGACATGCATGCCAGGAGAATTACATGTTTTATATAAAACTGATACTTTAACAAATACCTAATTCCTTTTAATTTTAACAGCTTTTAATTTCCATTTTGTGGAAGGGAGAAGGCAAAGAAATCTTCATAGTTAATGTGAATTGATGAGAAAATTTTTTTGGATAAACCCAGTAATTAATCCATTCAGAACACCATCTTGTTAATGAAGGAGAAATACTCATGGATGAATCATCCACAGTCTGAAACCCCTCTTTTTGCTGCCAATACAAAAGTACATTAAACAGAAACAAGAAAAAAATACATTGCTGCCTTAAGAATCATTAGATAAATGAATTTTGAAGAGAGTGCTACTTCTTTTAGAATACTTTCCTATATCCTGTAAAACTTTTCCATAAATGCCTTCTTCCGTTGCTTACTGCCAATTTGTTTTACAGAGAGGTTCTACTGTGATTTGGCCATAGAGAAAGAACTCCTCATTAGTCCAGATTTATTCCATGAATTTGCTTTCATAATGTGTTTTGATTTCTGAAGCAGCAAAACTCATTGGAAAGAGATCTGTGTAAAAAGTTCAATAAACCTAAAACAATGTTCCTCTTTAGAAAATTAAAAATTTTTCTGCTCTGATTTTTCATTGCTTTGAAGAGAAGGATAACATGTTTCAATGTCACATATGCATTACGGTTAAAAGCAGAGAACCATCATACCAAATTTCACTTATCCATACACCATTTTATGAGGATCAACTGTACTAAACACAATATTTTGCAATAAGTTGACTCGTCTTAAAATCAAATCCCACATTATTCTCGTCCTAAACAGTAATGTTTATGAAATCACAAGCTGTATTCATTACTGTTTTCTAATAAACATGACCATTAGCAGAAAATAATTATTCTATAAATTGTCTAAGATCATATTACATAACCATTATCTTGTATTTTGGAATTTTCACAATTGTTTGAGAATTAAGATCAAGAGTAACTATTTTCCTTTCCCTAAGTGGTACCTTGTAAGAAAAATTGTGCTTATAACAGTGGGTATTTAAAACAAATTCATGGTAGTGGAGGTAATGTGGAGTAATTAGTTTCGTTCTTAGTGTCATATTTTTAAGGCATCATGGATAAACTAGAGAATGTCTAATCAAAATAAGGAAATTTAGAGCCAGGTCAGGGCTGCATATTTTCCCAAAACTAAAGGTACTCCAACAGAGATGGAATGAATAATTGCCAAAAATGTGTGCATGGACTATAAGCACCAATATATAAGTTGGAGGATCCCTTATAAGGTTTATATTCTTTATTATCCCACTGCTTTGGTCCACTATAAAATATTTGTGATATTTAATATAGTCATTATTAAAATCCATTGTTTGATATATTTATGGGAAAGAAATTCTCAGGATTCTATTGTAGTTCTTCTTTAAAAGTTTAATATTATAAGAATTCCTAACGTACAATTTTCAGTGACAGTTGATCCTTTCTTATATGCTGGATCCTTACAATAAACTAAGCTAGAGAAAAGAGAATGTTATTAAAATCATAACCAAGAGAAATTACATTTATAAGTACTATACTGTCCTTATCACTATCATAAATTCATGTCATCAGCTTATAAGATGAATCATCTGTCAGTACCTGTCAATATTATCTTTATGACATGAAACACTGTAGATGTTATATGTATTACTAACACAAGAAATCAAAAATGAAAAGATAATGTGAAAAAGAAATTCATATTTATTTACAGGTATAATGATTTCATGCATTGATAATGAAGAAGCAGTAATACGATTGCTCTGTTGTAGCCTAGCCTATGCACTAATGAATGAATCTAATACGAATGTGTGCTAATGTAGTTTTTGAAAGCAAAGTTATAAAACAGTAAGAAAATGAACACATTATTAATTTTGTTTTAAATATCACTCACCTTATGCCTACGTAAAGATAGGCTGTCCACTTCCATACGAGTCTTGCGCACAATGTGCTACATACGGCAAATACTTAGGCAATGGTAATGATGATGGCACAGAAACGTCTCCTACAGTTCTTGTTGTACGATTATTAGATTTTCACACAAAAACACATACATACACAACAGACAAGTTTAACTGTATGGCGTGATGATTACTTAATCTTCCTTAACTAGAAGTGGATAATAATAAAAGTCTTCGTCCTCATCCTCCTTACGTTGAGTAGGCTGAGGGGGAGGAGTTGGGGGGGACATTGGTCTTCCTGTCTCAAGGTGGCAGAGGCAGAGGAGATGGAGGAGGTGGAAGAGAAGGCAGGGAAGGCAAGCACACAGGGTGTAACTTTATATAAAGACATTCTAATTTCTGTCTTTTTGCTTTTTCATTTCTCTAAAAATGTTTCTATATGGTACCAATCCTTATTCTGCTGTCTGCTTTAGTTTCATTGCCCATGTCATAAAAGGGTCCATGTCATAAAAGAAATCAAAAGCAGTCTTGAATAACCGGAACTCTTTCTGCCAGACTGTCTAATGTCAATTTGTTTTCTGACACCGCTTCTTCTATGTCTTCTTCCTCATCGTCTGGCACTGGTATGAGAGCATTCATGTCCATCAACTCGTCTTCTGTTAGTTCTTCTGGTGTGGTGTCTGTTAGTTCTTGAATTTCCCCAAGATCCATATACTGAAATTCTTCATCCCCTGCCTTTTTTTTTTTTTGCCGTATCTACAGTCTCTTTCATGATTTCTTTGATTGGCTTTGTCATAAACCCTGTGAAGTCATGCACAACATCTGGACACAGTTTTCTCCAGCAGGGATTTATTATTTCAGAATTGATGGCCTTCATGGCTTTTTCTATAACAATGATGGTATCTTCAATGATGTAATCCTTCTAGACTTTCATGATGTTCTATCTATCAAGGTTCTCTTCCATAACGTTGACAATCCTTTCCATAGAGCACCATGTGTAATGAACCTTAAAGATCCTTAAGATCCCTTGATCTAGAGGCTAAATTAGAGACATTATGTTTGGGAACAAGTAAACCCCTTTGACGCCTTTGGTGTTGAGCTCATGGGGTGCTGGGTGGCCAGGGGCCATTGTCTAATATCAAAAGATGTTTAAAAGGCAGTCCCTTACTGACAAGGTATTTCCTGACTTCAGGGACAAAAAGTTTCAATGGAACCAATCCAGAAGAAGGGTTTTTGTTACCCAGGCCTTGTTGTTACACAATCAAAACACTGGCAGCTGGTAATCATCTTTTCCCTTTGAAGGCTCAGGGGTGAGCGGCTTTACAGTTATGAGCAGTCCTGATCATAAACCTGACTGCATTTGTACAAAACAATAGAGTTAGTCTATCCTTTCCTGTCTTAAGTCCTGGTGCTCACTTCTCTTCCTTTACTAAGATGTCCTTTGTATCATTTCTTTTCTAGAATAGGATATTTTCATCTGCATGAAAAAGCTGTTCAGGCAGATATCCTTTCTCCTCAATGATTTTGTTAATGGTGTTCGGGAACTTGTCTGCCTCTTGGTTAGCAGATGTTTCTCCTGTTATCTTGACATTTTTTAAGCCAAATCTCCTCGTAAATTATCAAACCATCCTTTGCTGGCATTCAATTCTCCATCTTTAGATCCTTTATCTTTTGCTTTTGACCTCAGTTTTTCTTGAATCAGAGTCTGTACATGTGCCTTTCTTATAGCAGTCTGGCCTCCACATAAAAGCTGCATTTTCCAAGGTTTTGCACCTACTGGAATACTTCCAACTACGGCTTCATGAATTTCTGTTTCCTTTTTTACAATAGTCTTAATGCTGGGATCCTTAACTTGAAATTAAAATGGCAGGTAACTACAGCTGCAGATGTCAGTCTACAGTACACATCAAGTCATTCAACTTTTTCTTGTAATGTCATGACTTTTTTCTACTTCTTGAGAGCACTTCCGGCATCACTAGTGGCCCTTCATGTGGGTCTTGTGGTGTTATTCAGTTTACAGTATTGCACTAAACACGATGAAAAATACATGAGAACCAGGAGAGATCACTTCTTACTGTGAGGTGGATTACAGGAGACAGAAACTACTCACCCAAAGATGATTAGCATCACAGGGTGTTCGAAGCGGATAATCGAAACACTTCAGCTCACTGCAATAGCAACAGAAGGTGGCTTTAAAATTCTTATAGTAGTACAGTATGTAATACAGTTAATTGTATGCAGTTATGATTTAATAGTGCATTTTTATATTTGTTTACATTTCTGTCCATTGCAAATGGTACCATGTATTGTCTACAAGTGTTTAAGTTGTGATAGATTTTAACTTTTTATAATCAATTTGTGCATATTTTATGTAAATGATAAAATAGACTAGTATCTACATATATTTTATGCATTGATGACATATCTAAGTTTCTCTTAAGTTTTTCAATATGCTAGGCTATACAGTGCATCTGCAGGGTTTTTTTTCAAATTGTTGCAAACCTCCAAAACATTTTCCAGTATATTTATTGAAGAAAATCCACGTATAGGTGGACCTGCCCAGTCCAAATCCATGTTGTTCAAGCATCAACTATATACAAATGTTTGGGTTTTTTGGTTTTTTTTTTCATATTCTAAGTCTAAATTTTTTAGTGAAGTGCATTAGATCAACACATTTATTGGGATGCCTGGGTGGCTCAGTTGATCAAGCGTCTGCCTTCGGCTCAGGTCATGATCCTAGGGTCCTGGGATTAAGTCCTGCATCAGGCTCCTTGCTCAGTGAGGAGCCTGCTTCTCCGTCTGCCTGCCACTCCCTCTTCTTGCGCGTGCGCTGTCTCCCTCTCTCATTCTCTCTGACAAATAAATAAATAAAAAGATCTTTAGATCAACACATTTACTTATACTGTATACTTTTTTAGTTAATCCGTTCTTGCTGAAAAGCTAGATGTTAGACAGTACAAGGCTTATAAAATTGACAGTCCAGCAGAATTTTTATGAATCATTAGATGAGTCACTAGACAGCTATGCAAATGATACAGCTATATCTGAATCTTTTCGTTCAATAAGATGTGATTTGAATGTGTGATTTCATTCTATTACGTGAGAATGAAACACTAAAAGACAATACAAATCTCAAAAATTTCACATTTCAAATTTTTGTTATCAAGTTCACATTATTTTTGAATTATACCAAAGTGCCTATTTTAACAAAAGCACAGTTCAGCTTCTGTCTTCCTCCAAACTTGTATCCTATACTTCACTTCTCAAAAAAAGGAGGAGGGAGATCATAAAAGATTTATGTTAATGTGTTGAATTGATAAAACCTAGGTATAACTCTCCAAATTTGTATTGGACCATAGAAATAAAATATATCTACAGTGAGCTTATATTACCTACTTTTTACATCAGATCAAATGGGTACTGGTTAATCAAAATGGATTAGTTGAATATTGTATGTGTGTACATGTGTGTGTATGAAACTGGTGATTTATACCAGTAAAATTTAAAGTTACAATTATTTAAACATGCAAATATCTAAATTAAGTCAGAATAACCTACAAAAGGAAACTTTTGAATTTTGAATATATGTTGTGAATATTTTAATCAGTAGATAACTCTGATCAATAAATAAACCGTGCTCTTAGTTGTAAAGTGAACTTGGTATTATTTTGTATATCCCATAATAAAGAATTCATTTCTCCTAAAAATGAACACACAAAATGTAGGCCTGTATGAAATGTATTATAATTATTGTTACCTTGCTCTATTCCATTCTTATCAAAAGGGGCATTGAATGTTTCTAAAGTTGGAAAACTATTTAAGTCCATCCATCTAGCCAGCGTTAATTCAAAGGAGAATAAATTTCAAGTTACATGTAACTTGTAATTGTTTTGAAACATGCCAAGTAATTCATAACAGAGTTTTTAGGTGATCAGCCTGAACCATGATTCAAGTATTTCTTCCAAATTGCAAATTATTTAAATTTCAGATATTTGTAATGTGTGTTGTGATGTCCTTCAATAAATACATCTTCCAATGTTCTAAAATTAGATTGAAGTGATGATTGTAAACTCTTTATATAAACCGTTATTCAGTTTGACACTTTAAATGGGTAAACGTAGGGTGTGTGAATTACATCTCAAAATTTTTTTTAAATGTATCTTTTTTTTTTTTCATCTGATGTACATACCAAATCATGGTTTCTCCCTCCTGTTGCTATTTCTCATAGCTACATCTTTGTCAACTCTGCCTCACTTAGGGACCCCACTTTGTACATATCTCTATTATGAATGACCATATAGATTTTGTATAATTATCTGCTTAACTAAAGTGCATGTGATCATTTGGCAGTAGAACTTGTGGTTTATTTTTCTACTCTTAATGCTTAATGTAAATAATACATAAAAATAAATGTTGAACAAATTAATTAACTCATGTAGTAAGGTGGTAAGAACAGAAAATAGACATTATTATCTGATAACTCTAAAAATAGAAATACAAAGTTATTACATATACTAACAAAAATATGTCAAATGGTGAATATATGGATAGGCTTTAAGTTACATGGATATAAACTTACAAATTCTAGAGTAACATGATTCAAAACTTCAACATACTTCTCTCCACAACCTTACCCCAAAATACACCAGATTGGTTTTCTGTGGAATGCGTCTTCTTGCTGCAATAAAAATCTGGAAAAAAAAAAATTGTAGCAATCAAAATTACATTCAGAGCCCTGCTAACTTACTTTTGGTTTCTCTTATGAGAAACTCTTCATGGTGATATTGATTATTTCTCAATATCATCACTCAAATTTTGACAGAGCTGATAGATAAGCAGTAATATACCTGAAAGTCCATGTCAAAGAAAGAAAAAATTAGTGAAGCTAGAAAAACAAAATAAATGGGCTAATATTTTGTTAATAGGGTAACAGTTGAATAAAAATTCCCCTTTTCCCTATAAGGTGACATAGTAAACATTTAATATGCAGTAAGGTCTGTATATTGTAAGATATTTGATATTCCGTTAAGAAGTTATGTTCATGATAATATATTTCATTGAAACATACCAATGTAATTGGCAAACTTAACAAGTTCTTTTGAAAGAAAATAAATTGAATTTTAAATTTAGTCCTTTTTGAAAAATTGTTACTTTGTAGTACTGCAATTCCAGAAATTTGCAAAATTTTTTATTTCACCTGGTAGATTTATAGATCTCTTCTTTTTTAAGATTTTATTTATTTATGGGGCGCCTGGGTGGCTCAGTCGTTAAGCATCTGCCTTCGGCTCAGGTCATGATCCCAGGGTCCTGGGATCGAGCCCCACATCGGGCTCCTTGCTCAGTGGGGAGTCTGCTTCTTCCTCTCCCTCTGCCTGCCGCTCTGCCTACCTGTGCTCTCTCTCTCTCTGTCAAGTAAATAAATAAAATCTTTAAAAAAAAAAAGATTTTATTTATTTATTTGACAGAGAGAGAGAGAGAGAGCAGCAGAGGGAGAGGGAGAAGCAGACTCCCCTCGGAGCAGGTAGCCCCATGCGGGACTCGATCTCAGGACCCTGGGATCATGACCTGAGCCGAAGGCAGACGCTTAACTCACTGGGCCACGCAGGTGTCCTATATATCTCTTTAAAAAAAAAATAAAAATCACTGAAATGCCACTCTCTTCCAGTTAAAATCTAGCCATCCCTTAAATGAGTAGTGGAAACTGAAACCCAGTATAAACTAGCTGTAAAACAGTGGAAGCCAGTTATATAAGAACGCATTATTAAACAGACTGTATTATTCAATAATTCAAAATATTGTACAAAACATGGTTATATGCTCTAAAATCAATTCTTCCATGATTATGATTCATGATTTACTATTACATAACATTACTCTTCTGTAACTATAAAATTACATGTGTTGCCTACTATATTATGATCATGGTAAAGAACTCAGGCCCTCAAAAAAGTCTCAATCTGATGAAAGAAAAATGTATTTTGTTAGCGATCAATTGTAAATTAAAAAATAAAAAACTGCTTTCAAGTCACTTAGAAAACAAACTGCTTGACATTGATATGATAATTAGGTAGACTTTAACACACTGCTATAACATTTTTACTGATACCAACATAGAAAATCGATGCTTATAAAAATTTTGTATAAAAAATATCCAAGTGTTCCTAGATGCTTTCTAACATTTTAGTTCATCTGTATTTTTTAAAAAATGAATGAAAAAAGTAAGAGAAACTCATTTTTTTATTATGTTATCTTAATCACCATACATTACATCATTAGTTTTTGATGTAGTGTTCCATGATTTCTTTTTAACCATTATGTATTCCACATTAAGTGTTATTACGTAAAATGCCTCATTGGATCATTTTCAATAAAAATACAATACAAAATTTATATAACCTTTTCCATTTCATCAGCAAAAATGAAATTCTCCGCAAACACTTTGCTTGGCCGGGGTCTTCGGACTGAATCATTGGCAGGTGCTAATTAGCAAAAGAGAAGGCAGTTTGCAGTAAACACCTTTTTCCGTAGAGAAAGTGCTGGGCTGCAAAGCCCCAGTTCTTTGAACTTTATTGGCTGTTCAACAAATAGGCTTTTCATGGTAACAAATGCTTAGCTTTACATCAGCACTGAACAAAATTATTTGTAACTCTGAGTATGTGGCAAATTTCACTGGCTTAGTTTCACGGTTAGTTTTATTACTTATAGAAAAAGTAATCTAAACAGTTTGATAACGTGAAGCAGTTAAACGTTTTTGTTTGGACAGTTATCCCTCTCACTGAACTACAAAAAGACCCAAGGTCCAGGTACAGTTTTATATTTATTATGCAGTGAAGAACTGCACTTTGTGTAGAATTACAAGGCTCTAATTTCATTGAAAGTTTCTGTAATGTCGTAAACCAAAAGGCTGAAAAACAGAATCTTCTAAATCCTGATAGGAAAAGTGAAAGACTCATATTACTCAATATGTTCTGTAATCTAATCTGTATATCATTTGTTTCTTAAATGACCCATTTCCTACTCCCATATCAAAATTTGGAAATTAGAAGATATTCAGAAAAAGTTTAATATTTCATTTAACGTTCCGCAATAACCAATTTAAAAACTCATTTCAATAGGAAATTAACTATTTTCTTGCCCTAGAAATAAGGCCAAATCATATTAAAATTTATGACATCAGTGAAAACATCTATTAAAATGCACATATAATTTGGAACAGTTTGATCAGGATCTACCTTTTGCAAAATATTAGGCAATTGTGATGGCAGTAAATCTCAGAGTGACTTCAAGGTAATAAGAATTTCTCTGTTCAGAGCTGTAAACCGTCCTGTGTAGCTTGGGGTATTTTACAGGCTACAGCTTCTTCTAAAGAAAAATTGCTACCATTTCCTATTAGTTGGGGACTTGAATTTAAGTACGCAAGTTGGCTTCGTGAATTTAATTTTTACCAGGAACAGAGAGCCTTTGGCTGAGGGAGCCTTTATTATCAATGAATAATGGTACCCTAGGAAGCAATGAAATGTGAATAAACCACGCTAATATTCGCAAGAGTTCACATCTCATTCCAAGCCTCCCATAGATTTGCATATGCACTTTAAGGGCAGTAGAGGTACAGATAAAAGTTTCAAGAGTTATTTTCAAACAAAATCAATGTGAGATATCAGGAAGCTGACAGGGAGCAGAGTTTGGCATAAGAGTTATCTTGAGCTAAAGGCAATCAAAACCTATAAGATTCTGAGAAAGTTCTTTACCTCCCCCTTAACTGCCTAAATTTACTTAGGAAAGGGGATCTATACCAAGAAGAGAGCTATTACCAGAGATACATTTTTACCTAAGAAACTCATCTGCATAACAGGGCAACCTTTGCTTTCCAGACTTCTCTTCTGCCTTCCTGTGAATGGCCTTCCTCCCCTTTATATACCCAGACCCCTGCCCCTTCCTCTAGCTCAGGATGTTATATAAGCCTCAGTTACCTGGCTGATGTTTGGGTGTCATATTTTTATGAGGTCCTGTATGTAGGAAATTGAGGTGTTGTTTTTTTTTCTGTTAATCTATTTTATATAAATTTAATTATGAGACCAGCCAAAAAACCTAGAGAGGAAGAAGGGAAAATGTTTCCACTCTTACAAAGCTTGACATAAAGGCAGTGAGTCTTAGCCTCCGGACGTGATGAATACGGCAGTGTGGCTTTGGCATATAGATCTCACAGCAGAGCATTATTAGAGCACGCGCCGCAGCCTATTTCCTCAGCCTGGGGTGGGTGATTCATTCTCTTAATTAGCGCCCCGTCTGAAATGATAGCACAGTGGTGGCGCTTGGGCAGTTGAATCCAAGGCAATGGGAGGCTGGACCTGCCGTGGAAACCACAAGCACAACAAACACTAGCCCCTTCTTCACAGTGAGTGGATGCTACTGGCACACTTGATAAAGGCCAACTTTAGACGTGCAGGCATAAAATGCCCCCCCAAGGACACTTGGGGGAAAAAGTGGAAAAAATCTTAAGGGACAGAAGGTTTCCTAGAAATGGACAGAGTAGAAGTATGGGGAAAATGTGTTTCTTACTTACGATCTGCAACAATACAATGTACGGGCCTATATCAGAGATACTAAAGTTTCGGTTCCAGACCACCACAGTAGAGTGAATACTGCAATTACGGGAGTCAGGTGAATGTTTTGATTTCCCAGTGCATATAAAAGTTATGTTTACACTATAATGTAGTCTATTAAGTCTGAAATAGCATTATGTCTAAAAACCAATGTACATACCTTACTTAAAAAAGACTCTCTTGCTAAAAAATGCTAACCGTCATCTGAGTTTTCAGGGAGTGACAGTCTTTTCGCTGGTGGAGGCTCTTGCCTTGATGTTGATGGCTGCTGACACATCAGGGTGGTGGTTGCTAAAGGTTGGAGTGGCTGTGGCCATTTCTTAAAATAAGACAATAAGGAAGTTTGCCAAATGGATTGCCAAACCCTGCTGCTGCTTTATCTACTAAGTTTATGTGAAATTCTAGGTCGTTTTTTGTAGTTTCAACATTCTTCATAGTATCCTCACCAGGAATAGATTCCCTCTCAAGAAAACACTTCCCTTCCTCATTCATAGAAGCAAGTAATCATCTGTTCAAATTTTATCATGATATTGCAACAATTCAGTCCCATCTTTAGGCCCCACTTCCAATTCTAGTTCTCGTGCTGTTTCCACCCCATCTACAGTTACTTCCTCCGGTTAAGTCTTGAATCCCTCAAGGTCATCCATATGGGTGGGAATCAATTTCTTCCAGACTCCTTTTTATTTTATTATTTTGACTTCTTCCCATGAGTCGCTCTTGTTCTTAATGGCATCTAGAATGGTGAATCCTTTACGGAAGGTTTTCAATTGACTTTGCCCGGATTGATCTGAGGAATCACTACTTATGGCAGCTATAACCTTATGAAATGTATTTCTTCAGTAATAAGACTTGAAAGTCAAAATTACTTCTTGATCCACGGGCTTCAGAATGGTTGTTGTGTTAGCAGGCGTGAAATCAACATCAATCTTGTACAGCTCTCAAAGCTCTTAGGTGACCAGATGCATGAGCAGTAATATTTGAAAGGCATCTTTTTTTCTGAGCAGTAGATCTCAACAGTGGATTTCACCTAGTCAGTATACTATGTTGTTAACAGATGTGCTATCATCAGGAGGTTTTGCTATCCCATTTATAGAGTGCAGGCAAAGTCAATTTCACATAATTCTTAAGGGCTCTAGGATTTTCAGAATGGTAAATGAGCAGTGACTTTAACTTAAAGTCACCAGCTGCAGTAGCCCCTAAAAAGAAAAAGTCAACCTGTCCTTTGAAGCTTCAAAACCAAGCATTGACTTATCCTCTCCAGCTATAAAAGATATAGATGGCATTTTCTTCTAATAGAAGACCGTTTCTTCTACATTGAAAATATGTTGTGTACTGTAGACACCTTTATTAATGATCTTAGCTAGATCTCCTGGATAACTTGCTGCAGCTTCTACACTAGCATTTCTGCTTCCCCTGGCACTTTGATGCTTTGGAGGTGACTTCTTTCCTTAAACCTTATGAACCAACCTCTGCTAGCTTCAAACTTTTCTCCTACAGCTTCCTCACGTCCCTCAGCCTTCATAGAGTTGGAGAGGGTTAGAGCCTTCTTCTGGATTAGGCTTTGGCCTCAGGGAATATGGCTGGTTTGATCTACTCAGACCCCTAAACTTATCTCTATATCAGCAATAAGGTTGTTTCACTTTCTTATCATTCTTGTATTCACCGGAGTTACACTTTTAATTTCTTTGAAGAACATTTCCTTTGCGTTCACCAAGTGGCTCACAGTTTGGCACAAGAGGCCTAGCTTTCAGCCTACCATGGTTTTTGACATGGCTTCCTCACTAAGCTTAATCATTTCTACTTTTTGATTTAAAGTGAGAGACATGCGATTCTTTCCTTCACTTAAACATGTAAAGGCCATTATGGGGTTATGAACCAGCCTAATTTCAATATTGTTATATCTTAGGGAAGAGGGAGACCCAAGGAGAGGGAGAGAGATGGGGGGAATGGCCAATGAGGGGAGTATTGAGAACATACACAACGTTTATCGATTATGTTCGCCATTGTATGGGTGCAGTTCATGGTGCCCTAAAATAATTACAATAATACCATCAAAGATCACTGATCACAGATCACCATAACAAATATAATAAAAATGAAAAAGTTTGAACTATTGTGCCACAGAGACACAAAGTGAACAAACGCTGTTGGAAGAACGTATGGGTAGACTTGATCCACACAGGGTCACCAGGAAATTTCAATATGTAAAAAAGGCAGTTTCTTATTTTTTTTTTTTTTAAGATTTTATTTATTTATTTGACAGAGAGACACAGCGAGAGAGGGAACACAAGCAGGGGGAGTGAGAGAGGGAGAAGCAGGCTTCTCATGGAGCAGGGAACCTGACGTGGAGGTCGATCCCAGGACCCCGGGATCATGACCTGAGCCAAAGGCAGATGCTTAACAACTGAGCCACCCAGGTGCCCCAAAAAAGGCAGTTTCTGCAAAGTGCAATAACATAAGGTATGCCTATAGACTATGGACTTGCTGCAATTCCTCATTTAATAGCACTAACAGAACTCATTGCCACAAATGAAAATACTCTGGAAATACCCTGGCTGTGAACTTTGGAAAATATTTGTACCTGGTGTAATGGGCAATGAGACACTTTCGGTCATGGAATCGTTTTTACTGTAATTGTTTTCAAATAGTTAAAATCAGATATGTTACAGAAATATGCAAGACAGTCTTGTTCTGAATAATAAGAAATAATAGCTTGATATGGAACTTAACGTTTTCCCTAAGGTATTAATGCAGATGGACATATACATATAAAATAACTTTACATAAATAAGACCATAAGCTGTTTACTCTTTTATAGTAGTCTTTTATTTTTCTGTTACTTGACTCTGTCTTTTCCCTTTCCCATGCCTAGGATTTCTCTGTTAAAAAAGTTTAAAAAAAAAAAAGATAACTAGCTGCTAGATAGAGAGATGATAGGTAGATTGACAAGTAGATAATTAACAGATTATCTTTCAAATATATTTATTCAATAGATATTGCCACATCATCTTTTGAAGGATGTAATTTACTTTTTTTACTGCATCTTCCTCTGTGATAAGCATCCTGACCTGTTTGAATATTTGCCAATATTTGACATTTCCCTTATTACCGGTTGGGTTTGAAATCTTTCATGTTTATCAGCTCTTCAGATTTACATGTTTTTCTTTGTATTTTATTTTCATAGCCTATGCCCATTCCTTTGTGAGTTCCTTGAACCTTGGTAGAATATAGTGGATATTCATATGGAACTGTAGGAATATCCATGAGATATTGTTAATTAAAACTAAGCAAGTACAGAGTAAGATATGAAGTATAATTATATATTTGTTTCAAAAGTCAGGTAATCAAATACCTCTCTGGATGTGCATTTATGCCTGTGGACATTGAGTCAATGAGGAGAAGGATGCTGAAGAGCATCGCAGCGGGCTTTCCACATGGATTACACCTGGGGTATGAGAGTGAAGGGGTTTTGTGGGAGAGATGTTTATTGCCCATACATGCATTCTTTTAGTGTATTGTTTTGTTTATATCACAAAGTACATTACTGTGTTTGTCATTTTAAATACTAAGAAATTTTAAATATAATAAAAAGGTCTGTGACTTAAGTGATAAAAATAGGATTGCTTGGAAGATGAAAAGTATATACTCCATTTCTCACAAAAATAATCATTGTAGGGGCGCCTGCATGGATCAGTCAGTTAAGTGTCCGACTCTTGATTTCGGCTCAGATCATGATCTCAGGGTCATGAGATTAAACCCCCTGTTGAGCTCTGTGCTCGGTGTGAACTCTGCTTAAGATCCTCTCTCTCCCCCTGCCCTTCCCCGCACTGCTTGCTCTCTTGCTGTCTCTCATTATTTCTCTTAAAAAATAATAAATAATAAATTGTTTTAAAATAATCATTGTAGGGACACCTGGGTGGCTGAGTCAGTTAAGTGTCTGCCTTCAGCTCAGGTCATTATCCCAGAGTCCTGGGATCAAGTCCAGCATCGGGCTCCTTGCTCAGCAGGGAGCCTGCTTCTCCCTTTGCCTGCCACTCCCCCTGTTTGTGCTCTCTCTCTCTGACAAATAAATAAATAACATCTTTAAAAATAAATAATTAATCATTATAATCATTCTAGAGGCAAATTCAGAAAGCTTATATTAACATTTTTGTAGCATTCCAAATTGTCTTTTTAGTACCAAAACACTTGTTGGAATATATTTATACTTCAACCAGTGAGTTTTCAGGGCTATGGAAATTAGTGGGAAAGATGATATTATGGAAGAAAGTCAATGAAATTTGACTAAAAGACAAAAAATTTCATGAAACAGCCTTATCTGCCTACAACTACAGCTTGGGAAGTAGCTCTAAAGAGCTAATACTTGCATTAATTCAAGAGAATGTTTCACCATTGCTTATTAGGTGAATATATTCTTTGAGATTCAAAATCTATTTTTATGTGCTTATTTGGGATTAAGGCTATTTTAGAGTAAATATCATTTTCAAGAAGAAATCTCTGAAAAGAGAAATGTGTATAAAGTAACAAAATTTGCCAGAACCTGTAAGTAATTTGGGGACTCTAGAAAGATAATCAGATTAAGAGAAGTTTGAATAACTCCCTAGTCGTAGCATAGAATTATATTTGATAATCTTATCTCCATGATGAATAATTTTTAAATTTTTCTTAAAATATAAAATCTGCCAAGTGAAATCAGTCATTTAACATGAGATGCATGAACTATAACGTTGATATAATCTGATTATATTTTAGCATTAAGAAATGAAAAAATAATGTAAACTTCCAGTCAACATTTCCTCATCTGAAGAATGCAGTAATTCTTCTGCCCTCACCATACTTTTAAGTTTTCTAGGTATAAATTAAATAGCTTTTTCATGTGTTTGAGTTCCCATTAAAAAAAAAAAAAAGGATTTTCAACTACGAATCACAGCATTGAGATACTAAACAGGTGAAAATCAGGCTGCAAACTATAAATGTCAGATTGTAACACCTTTGTATTAGCAGAGATCTTAACTCAATGTAAATTTATGAGTAATATCTTTAATGTGAAAACAACTAGAGATTATGGAAAATTGTAACAGAATGTGGTGAAATAACTTATCACTTATTTGGTCCAATTTGAAAGAGGTCAAGATATGCCCCCCTGCCAAGGGATCCTGCTGAGGGGCCTGAATTCTGACATTAATGCTCCTTTGAGAGTGTGTAGTCGTTACAATAAAAGTATTATCTGGCCTATCGTTAACCCAGTAGTTCAAATTTCTTGAAAACATTAATTATGCAGTGCCCAGCAGTGCACTGAGGCAATGAAACTCAAGATGGGTTGATTTTACATTACTGGGGGACTGGAAGGAATGTGGAGGGACGCATATTGACTGGAAGGATTAGGCACCTGAGAGGAAATGTGGCAGGTATTTAGGGAAAAAAGCAGTGATTTCCAGTGACCTGGAGCCTGGACCAGGTGGAGTTGCTTGAAACACTCCTCTCTGGGTTTCCTGGGCTTTTCAGTCTCTTACATAGCTCTTAATAAACACAGTCATTCATAGTCATTTGTTGTTTCTTAAGATTCCATCCACCATCTTCTCATGTTCTCCCTCTTAAGTAATCTCTTTGAGTAATGTCTATAGTGTTCGATTGCTGATAGATGACCAATAGTTCTTGTGAGTTGTGTTCATGGAAGAATATAAAAACAACCAAAGATAGGTACGTATATCTTAATCTTTTAAAAGTCCAAACCTCTAAACTATGTATGTGAACTTATTTTTAATAGCTTTTTCAAAAATTATATTTATATATACATGAATATATACTATATAATACGATATATATATATATGTATATATATATATAGTCACCTATAGTCTGTATTTTTGGGAAATCAAAGAAAAACTTGTTTTTCTCCCTACTACCGTAAGGGATATGTCATTGTGTTCTCAATGAACCAAAAACAGAAATGACCTGTGGTAATACCTCAGTTAACATTTTGTGCTTGCATTTTTAAATACCAATGCTTTCAGATTATAACTAGTTTAATAAGGAAAAGTGCAAGATAAAAATACAAAGAAAATATATATCAATAGGACTGAATGGAAGATGAATATATAAAAATCATTTAAAAATATTTGTAGAACATCTGGACCAACTAAATGAATCATAAAATGGTGTTGAAAATTCCAGTGAACTATTTTATGGACACCCTTAAAAGAGAATATCCTATAGCCATTACAAAGAATAGAGCAGAAATAATAAAAAATAACTCTTAATATAAATTATTAAATGAAAAAAGCAAAACATATTTGCCACAAATGTTTTGTTGATTTCTAAAATGTCTGCATCTTTTCCCATCATACATAATTCTTAATGTAGTCAAATCTGGTATCTTGTTTGCAATTACTTTTACAATGTGTAAATATAGCAAGTCTTGTGTTCACCACATTTGAAAATAAATGTGTGTGTGTGTGTGTGTGTAAAAATTAAAAAGCATGGTGCAGTACAGACTGTGTATTACTCTACCATTGGCATAATCTTTTTTTAAAATTTTATTTGATTATGTTAGTCACCATACATTACATCATTAGTTTTTGATGTAGTGTTCCATGATTCATTGTTTGCGTATAACACCCAGTGCTCCATTCAGTACATGCCCTCTTTAATACCCATCACCAGGCTAACCCATCCCCCCAACCCCTCCCCTCTAGAACCCTCAGTTTGTTTCTCAGAGTCCATAGTCTCTCATGGTTTGTCTCCCCATCCGATTTCCCCCTGCCCCTTCATTTTTCCCTTCCTATCTTTTTTTTTTTAACATACAATGTATGATTTGTTTCAGAGGTACAGGTCTGTGATTCAATAGTCTTACACAATTCACAGCGCTCACCATAGCCCATACCCTCCCCAGTGTCTTATCACCCAGCCACCCCATCCCTCCCCCCCCAACACTCCAGCAACCCTCAGTTTGTTTCCTGAGATTAAGAATTCCTCATATCAGTGAGATCATATGATACATGTCTTCCTCTGAATGACTTATTTCGCTTAGCATAATACCCTCTAGTTCTATCCAAGTCCTTGCAAATGGCAAGATTTTGGGGTTTTTGATGGCTGCATAATATTCCATTGTATATATATATACCACTTCTTTATCCATTCATCTGTTGATGGACATCTTGGCTCTTTCCATAGTTTGGCTATTGTGGACATTGCTGCTATAAATATTGGGGTGCATGTACCACTTCGGACCATTGCATTTGTATCTTTGGGGTAAATACCCAGTAGTGCAATTGCTGGGTCATACGGTAGCTCTATTTTCAACTTTTTAAGGAACCTCCATACTGTTTTCCAGAGTGGCTGCACCAGCTTGCATTCCCACCAACAGTGGAGGAGGGTTCCCCTTTCTCCGCATCCTCCCCAACATGTGTCATTTCCTGAATTGTTAATTTTAGCCATTCTGACTGGTGTGAGGTGGTATCTCGTTGAGGTTTTGATTTGGATTTCCCTGATGCCGAGCGATATTGAGCTCTTTTTCATGTGTCTGTTGGCCATTTGGATGTCTTCTTTGGAAAAATGTCTGTTCATGTCTTCTGCCCATTTCTTGACTGGATTCTTTGTTCTTTGGGTGTTGAGTTTGATAAGTTCTTTACAGATTTTGGATACTAGCCTTTTATCTGATATGTCATTTGCAAATATCTTCTACCATTCTGTCGGTTGTCTTTTGGTTTTGTTGACTGTTTCCTTTGATGTGCAAAAGCTTTTTATCTTCATGAAGTCCCAATAGTTCATTTTTGTCCTTGCTTCCCTTGCCTTTGGCAATGTTTCTAGGAAGAAGTTGCTACAGCTGAGGTTGAAGAGGCTGCTGCCTGTGTTCTCCTTTAGGATTTTGATGGACTTCTGTCTCACATTTAGGTCTTTCAACCATTTGGAGTCTATTTTTGTGTGTGGTGTAAGGAAATGGTCAAGTTTCATTCTTCTGCATGTGGGTGTCAATTGTCTCAGCACCATTTGTTGAATAGACTGTCTTTTTTCCATTGGACATTCTTTCCTGCGTTGTCGAAGATTACTTGACCCTAGACTTTTGAGGGTCCATTTCTGGGCTCTCTATTCTGTTCCATCGATCTATGTATCTGTTTTTGTCCCAGTACCATACTGTCTTGATGATTACAGCTTTGTAATAAAGCTTGAAGTCCAGAATTGTGATACCACCAGATTTGCTTTTCTTTTTCAACATTCCTCTGGTTATTCAGGGTCTTTTCCGGTTCCATACAAATTTTAGGGTTATTTGTTCCATTTCTTTGGAAAAAGTGGATGGTATTTTGATAGGAATTGCATTGAATGTGTAGATTGCTCTAGGTAGCATTGACATCTTCACAATATTGGTTCTTCCAATCCATGAGCATGGAACGTTTTTCCATTTCTTTGTGTCTTCCTCAATTTCTTTCATGAGTATTTTATAGTTTTCTGAGTACAGATCCTTTGTCTCTTTGGTTAGATTTATTCCTAGGTATCTTATGGTTTTGGGTGCAATTGGAAATGGGATCGACTCCTCAATTTCTCTTTCTCTGTCTTGTTGGTGTATAGGAATGCCACTGATTTCTGTGCATTGATTTTATATCCTGCCACTTTACTGAATTCCTGTTTAAGTTCTAGCAGTTTGGGGGTGGAGATTTTGGGTTTTCCACATAAAGTATCATATCATCTGCAAAGAGTGAGAGTTTGACTTCTTCTTTGCCAGTTCGGATACCTTTGATTTCTTTTTGTTGTCTGATTGCTGTGCCTAGGACTTCTAATACTATGTTGAATAGCAGTGGTGATAGTGGACATCCCTGCCACGTTCCTGACCTTAGGGGGAAAGCTCTCAGTTTTTCCCCACTGAGAATGATATTCGCTGTGGATTTTCCATAGATGGCTTTTATGATATTGAGGTATGTACCCTCTATCCCTATACTCTGAAGAGTTTTGATCAAGAAAGGATGCTGTACTTTGTCAAATGCTTTTTTGGCATCTATTGAGAGGATCATATGGTTCTTGTTCTTTCTTTTATTAATGTATTGTATCACACTGATTGATTTGCAGATGTTGAACCAACCTTGCAGCCCACGGATAAATCCCACTTGGTCGTGGTGAATAATCCTTTTAATGTACTGTTGGATCCTACTGGCTAGTATTTTGGTGAGAATTTTTGCATCCATGTTCACCAGGGATATTGGTCTGTAATTCTCCTTTTTGATGGGGTCTTTGTCTGGTTTTGGGATCAAGGTAATGCTGGCCTCATAAAATGAGTTTGGAAGTTTTCCTTCCATTTCTATTTTTTGGAACAGTTTCAGAAGAATAGGTATTAATTCTTCTTGAAATGTTTGGTAGAATTCCCCTGGGAAGCCATCTGGCCCTGGGCTCTTGTTTGTTGGGAGATTTTTGATTACTGCCTCAATTTCCTTAGTGGTTATAGGTCTGTTCAGGTTTTCTATTTCATCCTGGTTCAGTTTTGGTAGTTTATACATCTCTAGGAATGCATCCATTTCTTCCAGATTATCTAATTTGCTGGCATAGAGTTTCTCATAATTTGTTCTTATAATTATTTGTATTTCTTTGGTGTTGGTTGTGATCTCTCCTCTTTCATTCATGATTTTATTTATTTGGGTCATTCTCTTTTCTTTTTGATAAGTCTGGCCAGGGGTTTATCAGTCTTATTAATTCTTTCAACGAACTAGCTCCTAGTTTCTTTGATCTGTTCTACTGTTCTTTTGGTTTCTATTTCATTGATTTCTGCTCTGATCTTTATTATTTCTCTTCTCCTGCTGGGTTTAGGCTTTATTTGCTGTTCTTTCTCTGGCTCCTTTAGGTGTAGGGTTAGGTTGTGTACTTGAGACCTTTCTTGTTTCTTGAGAAAGGCTTGTATCACTATATACTTTCCTCTTAGGACTGCCTTTGCTGCATCCCAAAGATTTTGAACAGTTGTGTTTTCATTTTCATTGGTTTCCATGAATTTTTTAAATTCTTTAATTTCCTGGATGACCCATTCTTTCTTTAGTAGGATGCTCTTTAGCCTCCATGTATTTGAGTTCTTTCCGACTTTCCTCTTGTAATTGAGTTCTAGTTTCAAAGCACTGTGGTCTGAAAATATGCAGGGATTGATCCCAATCTTTTGGTACCAGTTGAGACCTGATTTGTGACCTAGGATGTGATCTAGTCTGGAGAATGTTCCATGGGTACTAGAGAAGAATGTGTCTTCTGTTGCTTTGGGATGGAATGTTCTGAATATATCTGTGAAGTCCATCTGGTCCAGTGTGTCATTTAAAGTCTTTATTTTCTTGCTGATCTTTTGCTTAGATGATCTGTCCATTTCAGTGAGGGGGGTGTTAAAGTCCCCTACTATTATCGTATTGTTGTCGATGTTTTTCTCTGCTTTTGTTATTATTTGCCTTATATAATTGGCTGCTCCCATGTTAGGGGCATAGATATTTACAATTGCTAGACCTTTTTGTTGGATACACCCTTTAAGTATTATATAGTGTCCTTCCTCATCTCTTTGGTTTAAAATCTAATTTGTCTGATATAAGGATTACCACCGCAGCTTTCTTTTAGTGTCCATTAGCATGGTAAATGATTTTTCACCCCCTCACTTTCAATCTGGAGGTGTCTTTGGGTCTAAAATGAGTCTCTTGCAGACAGCATATCAATGGGTCTTGTTTTTTTATCCAATCTGATAGCCTGTGTCTTTTGATTGGGGCATTTAGCACATTTACATTCAGGGTAACTTTTGATAAGATATGAATTTAGTGCCATTGTATTGCCTGTAAGGTGACTATTACTGTATATTGTCTCTGTTCCTTTCTGGTCTATGTTACTTTTAGGCTCTCTCTTTGCTTAGAGGACCCCTTTCAATATTTCTTGTAGGGCTGTGGAGCAAATTCTTGTAGGCGTGTTTGCAAATTCCTTTAGTTTTTGTTTGTCCTGGAAGCTTTTTATCTCTCCTTCTATTTTCAATGACAGCCTAGCTGGATATAGTATTTTTGGCTGCATATTTTCCTCATTTAGTGCTCTGAATATATCCTGCCAGTCCTTTCTGGCCTGCCAGGTCTCTGTGGATAGGTCTGTTGCCAATCTAATATTTCTACCATTGTAGGTTACCGACCTCTTGTCCCCAGCTGCTTTCAGCATCTTCTCTTTGTCTCTGAGACTCGTAAGTTTTACTCTTGGATGTCGGGGTGTCGACCTATTTTTATTGATTTTGAGGAGGGTCCTCTGTGCCTCCTGGATTTTGATGCCTGTTTCCTTCCCGAAATTAGGGAAGTTCTCCGCTATAATTTGCTCCAATATACCTTCTGTCCCTCTCTGTCTTTCTTCTTCTTCTGGGATCCCAATTATTCTAATATTGTTTCATCTAATGGTATCATTTATCTCTTGAATTCTGCCCTCGTGATCCAGTAATTGTTTATCTCTCTTTTTCTCAGCTTCTGTATTTTCCATCATTTGGTCTTCTATATCACTAATTCTCTCTTCTGCCTCATTTATCCTAGCAGTTAGAGCCTCCATTTTTTTTTTCTTCATTTTATGTCTTTTAATAATAAAAACTTACACAACTGACAAATTGAACAAAGTAAAAGTAACTTTCTGGCTATCTAATAATTTAGACATGGTTTAAAAGCTTTTGCCCATCAATTAGTGTCAGCTTACAGATAGAGCCTCCATTTTTGATTACACCTCATTAATAGCCCTTTTGATTTCAACTTGGTTAGATTTTAGTTCTTTTATTTCTCCAGAAAGGGTTTCTCTAGTATCTTCCATGCTTATTTCAAGCCCATCTAGTATCTTTATAACCGTCATTCTGAACTCTAGTTCCAACATCTTACTAATGTCCGTATTGATTAGGTCCCTGGCATTCAGTACTGCCTCTTGTTCTTTTTTTTGAGGTGATTTTTCCGTCTTGTCATTTTGTCAAGAGGAGAATAGATGAATGAGAGAAAAAAATGCTAACAGGGTAACAATGACCCCAGAAAAATATACACTAAAAAAATCAGAAGAGACTTGAAACTGGGGGAAAAAAAAGGAAAAGAAAGAAAAAAGAAAAAAAAAAGAAAAAGATTTAAAAAAAAAGAATATGATCATATATGATCAGGCTGGTGAATAGATCAGTGCGACACACTAGATTTCGGGCGTATTTTGGTCTGTTAGAAGAAAGTGCCTCCCAAATTTTTAAAGAAAGAAAAACTTATATATGTACAAAAATAAGGGTAAATACGATGAAGGGATGGAATATGACTGTAAAGATGAAAATTATAAAAGATTTTATAAAAGGAATTGATAAGAAGTTGTTTGAAAAAAGAAAGAAGAGAAATTAAAAAAAAAAAACGGGAGAGAATGTGGTCAGGCAGGAGACTAGAACAAAGCCATACACTAGAGATTTAGGGTATATTTTGGTCTGTTAGAAGCAACTGTATCCCAAAATTTTAAAGAGAGAACAACTTATATATATACCAAAAATAAGGGTAACTACTGTGAAGGGATAGAATATAACTCTAAAAATGAAAAATAGAAAAGATTTTTTAAAAAGGGATTGATAAGATGTTGAAAAAGGGAAAAAGAAAAAATCAAAAAAGAATAGAAAAAGAAAAATAAAAAAATTTACTTTGAAAGGCTAAAGAATCAGGGGGAAAAAGCCATGAATTCTATGTGCAGTATTACCCTAGCGCTGGAGTTCTGTCATTCTCATTGATCAGTAAACTTGGTCTTGGCGGGCTGTTTTGCTGATCTTCTGGGGAAGGGGCCTGTTGCCATGGTTCCCAAATGTCTTTGCCTGAGGCGGAATCGCCCCGCCCTTGCCCGGTTCCGGCTAAGTAATCTGCTCAGGTTTGCTTTAGGGAGCTTTTGTTCCCTGCGAGCTTTCCTTCCAGCTTTGGAGGACGGAGTGAAAATGGTAGCCTCCCAATCTCCACCCCGGAGGAGCTGAGAACTCAGGGCCCCGCTCCTCAGTGAGCTCCCAGAGAAAAGCAATCACTCCCGTCTCCCGGATCTCCAGCCACACTCTGTGCTTACCTGGTCTGTGACCAAGCATTTCTATCTTTGGTACATGACCCCGTGTGGAGTCTCCAAACCCAGCAGATCCCTGCGGTGCTCTCCCGCGCCGCTCCTCCCAGGGGAGGAAGGGGGTCTCCCCGGATCTGCCGCTTGTTGGGTCCCTGCTGGAAGAGCAGTGGCCTGACTGTGCCGCGGATCACGGTTTATGGCATCCCCGAGCTGAGAGCCCGCACCTCTGCTCCGTCTCTGCAACCCGCTTCCCCGCTCTGATACCTGCGAGCTCTGCCGCACTCAGGCACCCCCTGGTCTTTCTGTGGCCCCGAGGGTCCTGAGACCACACTGTCCCAGAGAGGGTTCCACCCCCCCACTTAGCCACTGGAGCGACATCCCTCAGTGGAGCAGACTTCTAAATTTCCAATTTTGTGTTCTGCAGCTCTATCACTTGCCAGAAGCAGCTGATGGAGGCCCCCTCCCCCGCCGTCTATCCTCCCAAATATCATCTCGGATTCATTTCTCTGCACGTCCTACCTTCCAGAAAGTGGTCGCTTTTCTGTTCAGAGAGTTGTTGCTCTTCTTTTCTTCAATCTCCTGTTGAGTTCGTAGGTGTTCAGAATGGTTTGATCCGTATCTAGCTGAATTCCTGGGCCCAGACGAAATTCAGGTCTCCTACTCCTCTGCCATCTTGCTCCTCCCCCATACCATTGGTATAATCTTTTTAAAAGGGTTTATTATATACTTAGAGCCTTCTGAGACTGAAATGTTTTCAGAAAGCAAAACATTGAAACAGTTTTTCTAAGGAGGGGAATTGGGGATCTCATGGTCAGGAGTGCAAAGAGATTTATTTGGATAATAGACTGTATGCTACTGTTTTGTTTAGTTTGTTAACCAAATGCAGGTATTATTTATTCAACAACAATTTCAGTTTTTCAGTTATAATGCTATAATGTTTACATATGTTTACCACTTTATCTCTGTATCTATACCATTAAAGGATGTTATTCCTTTAAAAATTACCTGAAAAGTTGGGGCGCCTGGGTGGCTCAGTTGGTTGAGCGACTGCCTTCGGCTCAGGTCATGATCCTGGAGTCCCGGGATCGAGTCCCGCATCGGGCTCCCTGCTCGGCAGGGAGTCTGCTTCTCCCTCTGACCCTCCCCCCTCTCATGAGCTCTCTCTCTCTCAAATAAATAAATAAAATCTTTAAAAAAAAAAAATAAAAAATAAAAAAATAAAAATAAAAATTACCTGAAAAGTTTAAAAATCCATGATACAAGAAGATTTAAATAGTACAATAGCTTGTAGCATTAGAGAGCAGATCATTGGATCAGCTAATAAATATCATCATTGTGTTTCAGGATTTCTTTTCCTTTGGTGCCCAAGGTTCATGGTCACACCACCTCGAAGAAGGAAGAGGTAGACCCGATTAAGAGAGGTGGGCAGCTAAACCATGGTTATTGAGCAATAATACAAAGCTCCCCAAGATGTAGGGGACCTTAGAGGGACCCTACAGGGTTGTCGTTTCTAAGTTCTAAGTGTAGGGGTTTTTATGAGATTGTTGGCAGCTGTTTTAATCTGATTAACCCTCCATGCACCTGTCACCCAATCAGGTTTTTGTCCACACGCTCATCTACCTATCAGGTAGTTGTTCATGTGGGAAAGGGTGGAGGGCCCCTTTCAGGGTGGTGTAGAGTAACAGGATGGGGTCTTTTTCCTTTTAAAGGTAGCTTCCTCTTAGGACCAGTCCCCTTGCCCCTGCCTGCCTTTCTTCGGACTATTCGCCATTAATTGGGTGACCACAGAGTGGTGTACAATGCTAAAGTGAGTGTTTATAAAAATAGAGGCTTCTGATTTCTCCACACCCTTGCTAACACTATTTTCTTTCTTTTTAATTAGAACCATCCTAGTACACATGAAATGATAATTTCATTGTGGTTTTAGTTTGTATTTCTTTAATGAAGAATGACACTAAGTATTTTTCATGTGCTTGTTGGCAGTGTGTCTTTCTTCTTTGGACAGATGTCTCTACAGATGCTTTTATAAAATGGCGTAGCCCTTTGGCAGTCTGGCATTCTTCAAAATGTTAAGCATAGGGTTGTCTGGGTGGCTCAGTCGGTTAAGCATCTGACTTCGGCTCAGGTCATGATCTAGGGGTCCTGGGATCGAGTTCCGTGTCTGGCTCCACATTCAGCGGGGAGTCTGCTTGAGATTCTCTCTCTCCCTCTTCCTTATCCTCTTCCCCTCCCCCCTCAAATAAATAAATAAATCTTTAAAAAACAATGTTAAGCGTAAAGTTTCTGTATGATCCAGCAATTCCACCTCTATCTATGCAAGTACCCAAGAAAAATAAAAACACATGAGCATTCATAGTAACAGCATTATTCATAATAGCCAAAGGTGGAGACAATCCACATGTCCATCAAATGATGCATGGATAATTAAATATGGTATATCTATATAATAGTAAAGTGTTAGGCCATAAAAAGTAATTAATTACTGATACATGATACAAACATGGATGAACTTTGGAAACATTATGCTGCATGGAGAAACAATCACAAAAGATTACATATTGTATGATTCCATTCATATGAAAGTTCCAAAATAGGCAAGTTGATAGAGACTGAAAGTAGACTGGTGATTGTCTAGGGCTGAGAGGATGGAGGCAAATGTAGAATGACTGCTAGTGAATAGAGGGTTTTTTTTAGGGAGTGATAAGAATGTTCTAGAATGGTGGTGATGGTGATACAACTCTGCATATGCTAAAAACCATTGAACTGTACACTTTAAATGGGCAGATTGTATTGTATATGAGTTGTATCTCAATAAAGCTTTTTTTTTTTTTAGAGGATAGAGTCCATTGTCTTTAAAAATATTACAATCTAGGGCGCCTGGGTGGCTCAGTTGGTTAAGCGGCTGCCTTCGGCTCAGGTCATGATCCTGGAGTCCCGGGATCGAGTCCCGCATCGGGCTCCCTGCTCGGCAGGGAGTCTGCTTCTCCCTCTAACCCTCCCCCCTCTCATGCTCTCTCTATCTCATTCTCTCTTGCAAATTAATTAATTAATTAATTAATTAATTAATTAAAATTTAAAAAAATTTAAAAAAATATTACAATCTATATATTTCCAAATCATTTATGTTGTTGTTGTTGCTACAAAAGCTTACTATGGGTACTGGGGAAACAAGGAAATGACCATGGCCAAGTATGAATCCTTGTTGGTATGTTGATATATTTATTCCACAAATATTTCCAAGGGACTTGCCATAGAACGATTAATACAAAACAGAATTAGAGATATAAAGTTGAATGACAAAGTATCTGTACAGTGGGTGAGAGAGACAAGACAAGTGCTAGATTAGTGGCACTAAATCCTGTTAATTTATCCCCAGATATGGGAATAGTGGTAGAGGTGGAAAGATTTAACTAGAAAAGATGACACCAAAACTGGTTTTGTAGAAAGTTAGCTATATAAAGGTTATCATATATTCTGAGAATTGCCCTCCCCCACACCTTCCACCAGGGATTTGCCCTTGACAGGCATATTGTTATTATTCAGTCCTCTCTGCTAGCCACAATTGACTAGACCATGTATAAACCCCTGACCCAAACTGCTCCAGATGTTCTCTCCTAGGAATAATTAGGAATTTGAACTTGATCAGTCTGTATGGGTGTAACTTGAACTGAGGGATGTAAATGTAGGAATTATGGGTCTGCCATTGTCTGTTATGTATATATAGAAGCCAGAAAAGCCAGGCTGGGAGGATGGATAAGAGACCTAGAGAGAAGCAGAGATAAGAAATAAAAAGCAGGTACTACTAGATTACTTGATGATTTGCTCGTTTCTTCTTCCAGGCCCAGCAGCCCTGTGTTTTGTAAGAGACTCCAGTACTTCTAATAAAATCACCCTTTTGGCTTTAGAGGGGAAAAAAGAAAAATGATGGATAGAAAGGGTGTTAGAGAAGTAGGAATCAATGGCCCATCTGAGGAGCTGGCATGTTCAAGGACACCGAAATGTGACATTTGGGCAGTAGTCAATTTATTTGAACAAATAAATTTTTGCATTTTATATTACGTTATTTATTTATCACAGTATTGGGGTCATATATAATCATTATCAAACATATATCCGCATTAGAGAAAATCTGGCAAAATCACTCCATTCATAATAACAATACAGCAATCTCCAAATATCATGCGCATGATGAGAATTCTCAATGGGAAGAAAGACCTGGTCCCACTGGTAATTCTTATTCCTGTTCCTTCCCTAAAAATCCAAGCTATTTCATGGAACAGGAGATACTTTCTATTTTTTTTTTTCTAGGAATTGTTATATCGCAGAAGATATATTTGTAATTAGAAAGAAGTAAAAGATAATCAATAGCAGAACTTAAGCCTTCTCGATTAGAAATGTAAACCAAAAACAATCTAAATTTAAGATTCAGAATGGTTTTTCCAAAGTATAAAGCAAAGAATGAACTTAATACTTAACTCACTTACCTATATTAGAAATTTAAATTTAAAAGGATTCAGAAATGAGAACTGGTAAAGAAACAGTCCAATGAAATACTGAGGTAAAACAGGGATTAAAAGTATAAAAGTTATAAAAAATTTTCACATCCTGAATTAGGTAATATGAATGAAAAGAAATAGAAAATCACTAATAACTTGCTTACAATATGGTTATCATTCTCTGTAGACTTTTAGCCAAGAATGAAAATCTCCTGGTTTATCTTGTTCATCTGACACTTTCTCTAGCATCTCTATGCCTGAACTGATCCATATGCATTTCACTATGTAGCAATCTCTTCCTATTATCATACAGAAGCATTTAGTAAAAGACATGATTTTTTCAGTGTCACATCCAGATGTCGTTCCCCCAGACCCTTATTATAAGGCAGCCTCACTTAGTATGGACAATGCCATTATAACTAGTGTAGTTCCCACAGTTAGCATATTGCATTTAAAAAAAAAAAAAAAAAGAGGATGGCATTTTAAATTCTTAAGCCAAATCATTTATGCTTTACATATATAATTCACACACAATTTTGAGTAATGTGTTAGAAGGATTAGATGTGTCAACCAAGTTATGTTTCCAAATAGGAACATTTCATTGGTTCGGGCGAGGTCGGTGGATGCTAGAGGTTTCCTTCTTCATTTTCTGCCTCAGAGAGCTGCTTTAGATCATTACAGGTCTAAATGAAATAATGCTAATGTCAGTTCACTCTTCTATAAATAACTCTGTTGAAAATGATTTCTGTATTCTGTATAGCAACATGATTCTACATATCAGACACGATTATAAATGTTCTTGCCAATATAGTTATGGAGTTCTTTGTGATAAAAACATTGTGTTGAACTGGATGTCATTTAGGAGAGCATTATACATTTCAATTGTTAGCAGAAAACACTGACCTACAAATAAAGTCACATAGAGTAAACCAATGTAATCTAATTAGTTCCCTACTACTCTCTCTGTATCCTCTCTTTCCTCACCCTACTTAAATTCTTTCGTTAGAATCTATGTCTTGTTCATCCTTTCATCTCCAGTGTCCAGCACAGTGCCTTTATACTATAGACGCTCATTTTTTCAGTCCATCCCATTAATACGAAGTTATCGATATTGCCAGGCTCTATTCTAGGGAATGGGTTAGAGCAGTGTAAAAATCCTACCCTCAAGGGCCTTGCCTTCTAGAATAACAACTTGTAATAAAAGGTAAAAATAGAAGATAACAGTACACTAGATGTTAGTAAATGCTATATAGGAAGAAATAGATCTGTGAACAAGAATAGTAAACGATAGGGTAGAGAGAGTTACAATTTCAAAAGGGGTACTCCTGTACATTCTTGCTGAGGGTATGTCTGAGTGAAGACCTGAAAGCGTGAGCTAAGCAGCCCTGTGGAAATATGGAGGCGGAGCACTGCAGGCAGAGGGTAGAGCAAACACAAGATCCTGAAGCAAAAGGCTGCTTGATGTGTTCCATAAAAGCAAGGTGTCGGTGCACCTGCTGTATGATGAGCAAAGGGGCAATTAGAAGTCAGAAAGTTAACGGGGACCCTGTGTTTGTGACATCTAGGTCATACTAGAAACTGGAGTTTTAGAATAAATGCGTTGGGAAGCATTGAAGGATTACAGCAGAAGCATGACATAAACTGATTTGTGTATTTTACAAGATCTCTCTAGTCCCTCTGTTGAGACTGAGAAGAGAAAGGGCTGAAGCAGGGAGACTATGGCCAAGTAAGGGGTGAAGAGACACCTGCACCAGCAGGTGCAAACATTAAAAAAAAAAAAAGGTGCAAACATAAAATAGATTGGGGAAGCAAGGAGAGAACTACCTGCAAAAAAAAAAAAAAGATGGTTGAATATGATTTGCTGAGCTCTCAGTTGTCACTGAGGGGGTCAGGAGCAGTTGTATTTGCTTGTTTGGCCTCCCACAGGTATGTGGTTGGGAAAGGGAGAAATCTCTTTTTTAGATAGTAATAGATATTCTTTGTCATTATACCACAGCTCAGTAAACTGTAGTCTTTTAAAGGTTAACTGCAATAAGAAATCTGAATCCACATCAATAAACATGTTGTACCGTTGCAATGAAATTAACTGGTCTGTCTTGCACTTTTTTTTAAAGATTTTATTTTATTTATTTATTTATTTATTTATTTATTTATTTATTTGAGAGAGAGAGCAAGCACAGAGGGAGAGTGAGAGGGAGAAGCAGACTTCCTGCTGAGCAGGGAGCCCAATGTGGGGCTTGATCCCAGGACCCCAGGATCATGACCTGAGCTGAAGGCAGATGCTTAACCGACTGAGCCCCCCAGGCATCCACTGTCTTGCACTTTGGGCTTTTTATTCATGCATGATTTTATAACATCATGTTTTGGTCATTTGGTAAATAACAGCTCACTGAGTTATGTAAATATTCCACATATTCACATATTTTCTTATACAATATTTTTAAATATCATTTTCATTTATATCATACCCATTTCAGTAAACAACAACAACAACAACAAACACTTAAGTATTAGGAAGCACAAGGTGGCAAACACAAATGGTCCACAATCATAATTTTCATTTGAAAGCTCAGAATTTATCACTGACAACAAATTGTGTTAGATGTTTTCCTTGAAATGACTCACTTTCTTCATTTGTGGGGAAATGTCTGCCAAATACCCAGTTAGGAAATGCAATAATTTGTCTGTCAGTTGTTCTTTCAAATAAAAATGGTATTTCATGAAAAAAGCATATGTCGTTTTTCTAGACAACTTTCGTACGTTAGGATGCCGCAGAAATGTTTTCTTTGTCACATAGAATATTAAAAAGACATACAGGGGAGGGTTGAAATTTGATATTAATATTTTTACTGCTTCCTCTAGGACATTCTTAGATGAAACTGACTTTTTTTTTTTTAACTGCAAGTGCTTGTTTGTGATTTCTACTGTAGTTGGTGCCAATACCTTGACTGTGCTAAGACACTAACAAATTTTACCCTCTGTTGCTTTTGTAACTTTGGAGTTAATGTTAACACAGCGAAACAGGAAAACAACATGTAAGTGCTATTATGAAAACAGCTTTGATTTCGCAGACCCCCCTAAAATGGTCATGGATATTTATAGGAGGCTGTGGACCAAACTTTGCAAACTGCTGGGCCAGGAGACCAGAAGAGTGAATGTTCTGGGAAGATAATATGATCATCAGGTCGTATTCAGGGTCTTAGTATGAGCTTAACATTAAAACTGGAAGTCTGGTTGTGTGTTTTTTCCTAACCTTGTTCATCCATGTGGATATTGGCTAGGATTAGATAAAGGGTAGAATTAAACTAGGATTATAGTTTGGCTGAGAAAATATATGGAAAGGAAAGGGTCAAGAGAATTGAGTGTGTATGCCAAAGAGTGATAAGGATTAAGTCCGAAATTCAAGTTGTAAGGTGAAGAAAGTAAGATATGATGGAGTAAGGAATAAAAACTAGTAGGATTAATGAATGCTGTGTCAGAGCAGGGTCAAAGGATTGTTTTTATTTGGTTCTAATTTGGAGCTAGAACGTTGGGAGGTGACAGTTGGAGTATGAAATATTTGAAAATGAGATTAAAGATATTTAAAATTATGGAAAGTGTCTAAGGTATGACCAGGGGAGTGAACAGCTGCAGTAGGGTCAAAAGTAGAATTTTTGGAGGAGAGAAGGCCAAGAACTGACAAATTGTCTACCCACTAATATATCAGAGTGAAAAAGAGCATGAACTTTGGAGCTTTACGGCCAGAACTCAAATCAAGTAGACTTCTAGCTGTATAATTTACTCAGTTTTCCTGTGTCTTAGTTCCCCATCTGTATAATGGGGGCAATGATTATTTTTATCTAATTCATCGGGTTGTTATAAGACTTAAATGAGTTAATATATGTAAAGCACATAAAACAGTGCCCAGCATGCAGTAAAAAATCTTGTATCAGTGGTAAATTTTATTAAATATATTTAAGTCACCTGGAATTATAGCACGAGAAATAGTGTGAGAGAGAGCCTCAGTAAACAAAAGTTAAAATCTTCATTATTGGAGAGGTTATGACCCAGGGGCTATGACAAGGAGGAGAAAATGGTGACACGATGTGATGACTTGAGATTCAAAGCTGAGGATTGTCGGAAGGAAGGAGGTAATGGGCTCTGGAACTGACAATTAAAACCAATTAGGATCAGTAAGGGTGCAGCAGTATGAGGAATACTTGTGAGCACTAGGGGAAGCAATGTCTTCAGGCGAGAGCTAGATTTAATCTTCCAGATTCTCCTCTACATTCAAGTAGCAATTTTTAATTGTTTGCCACTGATACCTAAAATTGTAAAACTAAAGTTAAACCCTTCCTCCCAAGTGTCCACTTGCTCTCTGCAAGTCGCCATGTTCTCTTGAATTTATCTTTGCACAGACTTTCATTGGTTTTGATTTTCTCCCTTTGTTTTGGTTCTCAGTGCCACTAACCAAGTTCAGGCCAAGTTTCTCCATGCCTGGCTGTATATTATTATCCTAGCTGTTGGCTTTAACTCAAGCCTACCACACATTTTATTCCATCGTATGCATTTCATCCTGAAGCAAATCTCTGTCTAATTCATTTGCTTTCTCAAAAAAGAATAGTGATAATTAAGGTTTTGTTATTATTTGCAGAAATCTCTTTGGCCTGGTTTTCAAGGTCTTCCTTGAATAGCCTCTGAGCTTTACTCCCACTCTGAGTTACAGAACATTCCCAGTATATTTTCCATTACTGTTCAAGAGAACTCACCTCCTCCCTCTTCCCACCGCACCCCAAGCAAATCAAGAGCTAAAGTAGGAGGCTTTTCCCACTCATTTGTCTTTTTTTTTTTTTAAGATTTTTTTTTTAATTTATTTATTTGACAGAGAGAGAGACAGCAAGAACAGGAACACAAGCAGGGGGAGTGGGAGAGGGAGAAGCAGGCCTCCCGCTGAGCAGGGAGCCCGATGCGGGGCTCGATCCCAGGACCCTGGGATCATGACCTGAGCCGAAGGCAGACGCTTAACGACTGAGCCACCCAGGCGCCCTCCCACTCATTTGATTCCAATGTGATGAAGAGGGAAACATGTGGGCTCCTCTTACCTGTTGTGCTCTTGTGTTTTCGTAGTTTACAAACAGTTGTTAGTGTTGGCCAAACCTGATGTTTATCTAGGGATAAACTTTAAATGGGCTTATCATTTCCTTACTTGTGACCTCAGGGAATTTCTTGCGAAAATCTACCCTTATGAATACACACAATTCTTCTCATTCACCTAAGAAGATAGACAGTGGATAAAAATGATATTGGAACCATAACATTGAGGAACATGTCTTTCAGAAAGCCCCTGTAGGGAAGAAGAAGAACTTTCCCTCCACCCTTGGAGATTCTTGGCTGAGAAACACCCCCTTGCCCTCATGCCCCAATAGTAGAAGACAGATTAACCAGAGAAAAACAAGTCTAATAACATGTATACCCACTGTATACACAGTTGAGTAACTCACTGAAATGACTCAAGCCATGACCTCAAATACCATCTCCAGCTAAAGAGAGAAGAAAGATGTTAGGAGTCAGGGAAGGCCAGTTAAAGGAGATTACTAGGAAAAGCACAGTAAACAAGGTATGGTTGTTACGTAGATTTAAGACTGTGCCTTCTGCATCGATAAGAGTTTCTAGAGATGTGGTCTTCCTTCTCTTCCTGATATAAAGAGGGAGAGGCTCTTACAAATGGAGGTTTCCCTTATAAATGTAAGTGTCTCTAGCAGAAGGGTAAATTTTACTCTTCTTAATTGGTGTTTAGGATTTTCAGAGCTTCCCTGTCTGCAGTTTCTTAAAAAATAACAAGCCTAAAATTCTGTTCCCCTTTACCCCACATTCCTCTGCAATTAGATTTGTAAGAAGAAAATTTTTTAGACGAAGTAAGAACTTCCAGAGGCATCCCATTAAGTATGGAAAAAGGGGATGGGATTCAACCGTATATAGAAAAAGTCTCTAGATGGGGTAATTAGAAATGGAGCACTCTAATGAATGGGGGCTATGTGATTGGGACAAAATTTATTAACATGTACACAATAACCCTATTTTGTCCACTTCTGTGGTAACAAGACTGTAATTTTTATTTGTAATGATTCTTCTATACCTCTTTCCTCTTCTATGGCTTTGGCAACCAATTCCAGGATTTTTTTTTTTTTTTTTTTTTTTGCAATTCAGAATATGGAGAGTGGTGGAGATAGACTGGGGTTTAGAGAAAGTAGGGAAGGATTTAGCATAAAAGATTAAGAGAAAGGGGGGGCGGATACAGAAGCCTTGCTCTTTGTAATGAACTGAGTCTCTTCATCTTTGTTTAGAAAATTGAATTCGATACTGGAATTTTTTTTATTCCCTCTTATTTCTGGATTTATTCCCATGCTAGTCCATAGGTGGACTGCACCATGTAAGCCCTGCTTTTTATTAGGATTTTAGTATTACATGTAGCTCACAATGTAAGAAAACTTCTTTGCCATTTCCTGAATACACTATAACCAAATATACTATAATCATGGTTCCCAAACTTTGAACCAGCATGCTGTGGGGCACTGTAATCAACTCTCAAAGGCACTGCCAGGTATTTTCAATATTCAAAGAAAACACACTGCTATTTGTTGCATACCATATGAACTACTAAAATAATTTGTTTGGATTTAATAAATGGATCTGTTGTCAACCTTAAAAATAGAATAACCCGTTATTTTACTAACATTTGGAAATGGCAGAGGAATTGCATTTTGGGGCAAGCAAACTTTGATGAACAGTCAGCAGGTATGGAGAATGAAGGAGAGGGACTTGTTTTATAGAGGAAAGAGGAAATATGGGAGGGTTGTTTTGAACAAAAGTTTATTGGAGAAGAACAAGGACTTGAGGTTGTGATGGTTTCTCATTGGCTTCGAGCAGTGGTTAGTGTGCTGTTGCTGGGGCAGGGAGAAATCTTCCTTATTTTTGTTAAAAGCAGATGAAATTCCTGTGTGAAAATGTCCTCCCTTGTCAAGATAATTCTTATCTTCTTTCTCTTTGCTGGTGGTGCTGCAATAAGTGGTTCATTTATGAGAGCTCCCCCTTCAGGGATTTCAGAGTCCATTTTAAATGAGGTTTCCTTTATTTATTTTCACATGGTCAAGTATTTTGTTTGTTTGTTTGTTTTGGCTTAAGGTTGATATGAAAAAAAATACTGAGATACTAAGTGTCATGAACCAGAAAGTTGTATAAGCTTTCCAAATTCTACACCTTCTCTCACAGCTTTCATTTGACCTAGAATAGTTTTTTCCCCCATTTTTATCTGAAAAAAAATTATTCTCTACTAATTTTCATATTCAGTTTCAAAGGCTGCCTCCTCTAGAAGGACTTCTTTTATGCCTACTGACCTCCCTGCCACCATTCGTTGAACTTTTCTGGTCTATTTTGAAGAGGAACAGAATTTGCCACCCCAGAATGTGCCTCTTTGACATAAAATTATTTTAGGCTGACTATTTTTAGGAAACAGCAGACACAGGAGAAGCTCTGAAAACTAAGTAGGTTACCCTTTTGTAAGAGACACTTAAAAAGAAACCTCCATTTGTGCAGGTGTCTTTCTCTCTGTACCAGGAACAGGAAAATGGCTAAATCTGTAGAAACCCTTATCAGTGGAGAAGGCACAGTCTTAAATTTACATAACAACCCTACCCTGTTTACTGGGCTTTTTCTAGCAACCTCCCATAACTGGCCTCCCCTGACCCCCAACATTTTTCTTTTGTCTTCAGCCAGAGAAGGTATTTAAAGTGCTGACTTGGGCCATGTCAGGGAGTTACTCAGGTTTCCTGGGTCTCTCCCAGGTATCCAGGGGGTACACATGTTATTAAACTTCTGTTTGTTTTTTCTCTGGTTAATCGTCTTTTACTACAGGGATGGGTCTCAGCCAAGAACCTGGAAGGGTGGAAGAAAAATTATTTTTCCTCACTTACGATTACAACCCTTGTAACGTTCTCTACTCTCCTCTCCTGTAACACTGTAAACTCTCTGAGAGCAGAAGCCACATCTCATTTATAGATTGAGATTTTTTTAAGATGGCAGGGACTTCAGAAATTATTTACTCCACATCATCTTTTTCACAAAGGAGGTCAGGGAAGAAGGAAAAGAATAGTTAATTGATTAGAAGGCAGCCCAGTAACTTAGTGGCAGAACTGAGAGGGAGTCCCATATCTTCTCACTCTTGGTAGCATTCATTTCTGCAGAGAATTCCAAACAGTAGATGTCTAAAAATATTTGATGACTATATTATTAAATTAATGATGGAATTAAATTGACTTTCTTTTTATAATCAGGATAATACAAATTTTCAAGAAATGATCTCCTAAGAAAAAATTAAATTTAATGCACCATTTATATTTCTTTGACATTGACATTCAGATAATTAAGGAGTAATTTCTATTTACATTTATTTTCTGAGTGAAAAATCTGGGCTTTAAGAATTTCCTTTACATTTCTACCTTAATGCGGTCAGAAGTGTGACAGTAAATACCCAATTCATTATATTCACTTGAGAAAAATATACATCTATAGAACATGTGATGTTGTGAAATTTTGCAGCTCCCTGGAAATTTGTAATTTTATGCTGTCGTTAGAAACTATGCTGTTATTGCCAGCTATGTGATTTTTTGCCATATGTAATTTTAGCTTATGGTTAATAAGTTTAGGAAGTTTTGTAAAATAATAGAATTATTTTTATACTATCTATAATGAATTTTTCATAGTAATCAGATATTTTTCTTTATTTCCGTTGGAAAAGAATATGTTAAAGCTTGTTGCTTTAGGAAATAATAATAATAGAAAGCAAAACCTACTTTTACCTGACTTTAATAAAGCATAGCACTGATTTTCAAACTTAATATGTAATGATTCTAATTACATATTTATAAATTTATTTAATTTCAATGCATATCCTTTCTATATACTATGGACTTTTTTTTTTTTGGTAGGTTAAATGGACCCTAGTTATCAAATCTAAATATGAACTCTGGAAGTGTTCATATATAAACCGACTGTACAACTGAATTCTCTCTAGAACATACATACACACACGTAAATATATATTATATAAATTTGGTTATCTCTACAGTCATAGAACTGTCTTCCTGGCAAAGTCCATTTGCAGACTTTTAATAAGTTATTTTTATTTCCAGAATTCCATAGTGAACACTGTCACAGAATAAGAGTAAAGAAAATTTGAGTTTTAGGCTAGATTGCTCTACAATGAATTAATTAGTGCTTATTTAAGATGATTATATCAACTGCGTGTGTGTGAGAGAGAGATCTTCTTTTAAACATGATTTAGATTAATTTTATTCTTGATCTCAAATATTTTCATATACAGCACATTTCTATTTCTTACTCAAAGATTTTTCAAATATTAAAGTGTCATATCAAGTTTTTATGGAAGATTCCATTACATGAGTTAGGTATTCAGAGTAAGATTGATTTCTCTTCTACGCTAAATAAATGTCATAAAAATTTCAGTAAGATTTTGTTAATATCATATGAACTTGTAAATATTTCAACCGATGACCTGATTTTATTGTAAGCTTTGCATTTGAGTGCATTTCACAATTTACCTTCCAGTTAGCGCTCCAGCATGGAAAGGTGGAGAAATTCAAATAACACATGCCATGCATATCTCAGCCCTTGGATTTCTGTTTGGATGATATCAGCATCGTAGACTTTCAGGCAACCAAATTATTTGCTCTAATGAAGAGGAATTGAGACTATTTTTACAACATAGCAAAGATTTCATCCTTTGAGCCCCAGTTATGCTTAACATAAAACACACCACTCATCATTTCTCTTACTCCTGAATGGTTCTTCAAAATGTTTATTTTAGGTAGAGAAAGCTTCTTAAATATTTCTGGAACTAACCATTTAAACAAAGAGTATACACAATACACTTTGGAATGAATATTACAGACATAGAATCGTCATTACAACAAGCAGGCAAGCACAAAGTAAAGGCTGACCAATTTTTTTTTTTTTTTTAACCCAACACTAAAGCTGAGAAGTAAACTATCAGGAGATAAAGAGCAATCAAGATAAAAAGATCAAAATGGCTTACTCAAGTAGATTTCTAAAAGCCTTTCTCTATTATACTTGCTCCATAACTTTGAACAGGACTGAATAGATTTAATCCCTGTGTGAATCTGATTTATCTGAGGATATTTTGTGATTAAAAACTCTACTTGCTTTTAGAATATCTGCCTTTGATTAAAAATAAAACAACCTCTTTGATTGTTTAGCATATACCAAGTAGTTTTAGTCTACTTAGCTGATTATTTTAAAGCTTATGTAGCTTTATATTTTAAAAGTACTCCCTTGTTTTACTTTTAGCTGGTTTAAACTAAACTCTGCAGTTCTATGCAGCTGGTTTGCTAAATAACCTTGGGGAAGTCACATAATATACTTCTGCGATTCCATTTCTTTCAATCATTTAAAGAGGAGAAAATAGCCCATGTGTCTTAGAGAGAATATACTGGCTCTATAAAATATTAAGATTTATGTGATGGAAGATATTTAATATATGTGCCTCTTTTATAAAACAAAAGTACAGGTTTCCCTCGCTATCCAAAAGAAGAGCACTCCTATGAAATCTTTTGTGAGCTGAAATGGCATAAAGCAAAGAAGCAATTACTACCATCAATTTAAGTAGGAAAAAATCCAAGTTTCTCAGACCCAAAAAATAGCCTCTCTTAGGCTTTTCTGATACATCAGGACACATCTTGCTAATGGACGCAGAAAATAAATACAGATAAAGCACAGATGCTCACAGACACTATTCAAAGCTACGGACGCTTGATGCTGAGTGTAGTTCCCGAGGACGGAGCTTGGCGGCGCCATTCTCACTGCTTGGGGTGCTTTGAAACCTCTATAATGTGTGGCTGCAAAATAAACACTGAGTGCTATTTTTGCTTTTCTTCTTTTTTCATATAAGTGAAAATCCTCTTCAGATTTCTCTCAGCTAGTGAAAACAGGTACTACTGGCGGTCTTTCATTAAAGTGAAGTGGTGTAATGCAAACTTTCAAAAACGGGATACTTTGCATAATCTTATTTAGCAATCCCTCAAATCCCCCATCAAATTTGAGAAAAAAAATATCTTACCCATCATTAATAATCTTGATACATACTTTGGGCTCTTAGGGGAAAGGGCTCGTCTGTTAATTATTGATTCCCCCCCCCCGCCGAAAAAAACCCTCCCCCCCAAATGAATAAATAAGAGTAGGATAGGTAATGTTATTTTATTTAAGAAACCAGAGAGCTGGAGTAGAGAAAAATAGCAAGTTAGAGCAACTCACCCATCCCAGGTTTGGTAGGAGAGAGGGTAAGGAACAGAACTGACCCCAAACCTTCTGTTTTAGGTTGGACAAGTACTAGGAGAAGTATAAAAATGTAACTGTCTTCCCTCCTGTATTATATAGGTGGTGAGCTTCAGTGATATATGTAATGAGATGACTTTGTGATGTTCCGTAAACTTAATAAAGCACAGTAATTTAAGAAAAAGTATTGTGCGAATGAATAGAACCACCTCAGACCTAATTTTAGTCCTCTATTTACTAGCTTTTCACCTTGGGCACCCGAACAATCCTGTGCTTCATTTTCTTCATCTTTACATAGGCGTGATAGAATCTAAATTGCTGGGCTCTGTTTTTCTTTCTTCTTGTGGGTGAATGGAAATGCATTTAAGGCATAAAGCATGGTGTCTGATAAAAGGCCATTTTAAAGTATGGTTGGCCTTGGAACAACACAGCTTTGAACTGCGTGGGTCTACTTGTATATGGATTTTTTTCTGATAAATGCAGTACATACTATAGAGTGTAGTATTTAATACAACATATAATACATATAACATACAAAATATGTGTTAATTGACTGTTTAGATTGTCAGTAACAGTCAACAGTAGGCTACTAGTAGTAAAATTTCTGGAAGTCAAAAGTTATACACAGATTTTCGACTGCGGGGTGGGGTAGGCACCCCTACCCCTTAAGTGTTCAAGGATCAACTATAGTTGTTTTTACTCATTTGTACCGAATGAGACTCTTCTAAGTAAGCCCAGTTACAATTATAAAATAATTAGATTTATTCGATAGCTTTAGACCATTAAAATTCTGCAGGATCATTCACTCACATCATGTGAAAAAAGAGGGAGAACCAAATTCCTATTGGCTCAGAAGGACAGCAACCCATAGCTCTTCCCTGTCACCCTGCCTGTTTCCAGAGTATGGGGGGCTGCTCGCTGCATGTCTCTCTGCTAATTGACCGGTGAGAAGCCCAGGGCCCCAGGAATTATAGTCTAGGTTTTTTTTTTTTTTAAAGATTTTATTTATTTATTTGAGACGGAGAGAATGAGAGACAGAGAGCATGAGAGGGAGGAGGGTCAGAGGGAGAAGCAGACTCCCTGCTGAGCAGGGAGCCCAGTGCGGGACTCGATCCAGGGACTCCAGGATCATGACCTGAGCCGAAGGCAGTCGCTTAACCAACTGAGCCACCCAGGCGCCCCTATAGTCTAGGTTTTAGCACTTGTTTCATTCTCAGAATCTGTCTACAGAGTGGGAAACATTGTTACTTTCAGAATATATTCTTGCAAACTATTTAATCTCAGCAATGTTAAAAGATATATTCATAGAAAAAAAATCACTGAAACTTCAACAAAATGTTACTAAAATTGTGATGGATCATGGTTTTTTTTACATTTTACAAAATTGCGGTGTTTTTTGATTAAAAACTCAAATTAAAACAGGCACTCACATTGCCTTTGATATAACAATTCCACTTCTTGGACTTTATCTTCAGGGAATATTCAGAGAAGTGTATAAATATGCTTACTGAAACATTATAAACAGTAACAGGAAGAAGCAATTTAAATGTTCATCAGTAGATTATGTTGTTGAAATTATTAATACATAATGTCAATCAGCATTAAGATGATTTCTTACATAATGATATATATACACACAAGTGTACATGCAGTATAATATACAGCCATTAAAAAATAGGAAAACTAACATAGTCATTAAAAATACCCACAGTAGGGGTGCCTGGGTGGCTCAGTTGTTAAGCATCTGCCTTTGGCTCAGGTCATGATCCCAGGGTCCTGGGATCAAGCCCGGAATTGGGGTCCCTGCTCCGCGGGAAACCTCCTTCTCCCTCTCCCACTCCCTGTTTGTGTTCCCTCTCTCACTGTGTCTCTCTCTGTCAAATAAATAAATAAAATCTTAAAAAAAAAAAAAACCATAGTATAGGGGCACCTGGGTGGCTCAGTTGGTTAAGCGTCTGCCTTTGGCTCAGGTCATAATCCCAGTGTCCTGGGATCAAGCCCCACGTAGGGCTCACTGCTGAGCGGGGAGTCTATTTCTCCCTCTGCCTCTCTCCTTGCTGTGCTGTCTCTCTCAAAAAAAAAAAGTCTTCAAAAAAAAAAAAAAATCCACAGTGTATTTTAAGACAAAAAATGGATAATGAAACAGCATGAGTAGTATAATCCCAATTTATTATATATCCATATCTCTCTATATATCTAAAATTTGTACTTACTAACACAAGTTTATTACAGATTTCTCAGGGTGATGAATTTATAGGTTTTCTTAAGTTTTTAATAGTTCTCTGATTTCTTTTTTTTTCCATTGAGCATAAATGATTTTATACTTGGTAAAATAAAACCAAAATATAATGACCACTTGAGGGGCACCTGGGGGGCTCAGTCGTTAAGCGTCTGCCTTTGGCTCAGGTCATGATCCCATAATCCTGGGATCGAGCCCCACATAGGGCTCCCTGCTCAGCGGGAAATCTGCTTCTCCCTCTCCCTCTCCCCCTGCTTGTGTTCCCTCTCTCCCTGTCTCTTTCTCTGTCAAATAAATAAATAAAATCTAAAAAAAAAAATGACTACTTGTAAATCATGCAAGGCTTATAATATTTAAAATGGACCAACACTTCAAATTTTAAAAAGTCAAAAACTTGAGATAATAGGATTTTAAATCTGGAGATAGTAGTCCAAATTCTTTATTTCTCAGCTAAAGAAACTGAAGCCCAGAGAGGTAAAATTACCTCCCAAGTTATGCAGCATATTATTGCTAAGTACCCAGTGTGTGCCAATCCTGCGTTTCTGTAATGCTTTTGTTTGCTTTCTTCATTGCAAACAGTTGGGTAGATGTTACACATGCTTCAGTTGTTTATGGCATTTAAGATTACGCCACGGTTTTGTGCAACACCATCTTCTGAGTCAAAGATCTGGCCTATGCCCAGTCTAGAGATAGGCTTTTAGATAGCGTGTTCTTTTACCTCCTCCCCTACTCCTTCATTTGTTGTCTGTTTGGTTTTATTTTTAAAAATATGTTGAACTAATGCCAAGATAATGTGATCACTGAGGTTGCGGTAGTGCAGTCTTCGCTTTGATTTATGGGGAAACCCCGGACGCTCTCCCGGGGAGCCTAAATGCCTGCCACGGGCTGGGACTTCAAAATGGTAAAGAACTCCCCACAGTTTCACAGCCCTAGGTAAAGTGGAGCATCCACATTCCATCCATTCCTGCCAAGGAAGGAGCTTGTCAAGCCTGCCTTACACAGCACAGCTGTGAAGATTCCCACAGTCCTGGGCCTTATCAGTCCAGAAACCTCCGCTAGGATTCCACCCCTGGAGCCCACCTCTACACGTGCGCCTCCTCCCCAGCCTCCTTCCCTTCCGTGGATCAGATGGAAACTCAGGGAACTTCCTGACCATGTTTCTCACAGTTACTCAAGCAAACAAGTACTCCCCACCCCATTTCTCATTATTTCAGCTGTGTCAAGCTTCCAGAAATTTGAAACCCAGAAAATAACAATAGAGTCAGGATTGTGGCAAAAAGTGTGATTTCCTGGAACTCTTAAAGAACTCCTTGAGATTTTATAAATACAGCCACTGACTCACACACTATGATGGAAAGTAGATAGAATTTTAAATAATTTGGCAGCTAAGATCGATTCAATTTTTCCTTGAGAAAGTATACAAACGGGCAAATATTCCCACCAAATCTATTTAAAATGCACAGATGAGCACATCCCCCGACTGAAAAAATATAAAACTTTTTGAACAAATGCGATTCCTTAGTTCAGTGACTTACATGGTTGCAATATTAAATAATTTTACATGAGCAGAACAGGGTTGGGGTACACAAAAATGGGTAGTGTAAGTAGGTACCTCGCTGGTCTTAACGATGACCTCCAAATGTTTACAGAAGAATGAAGCCGTGAAATAATTATAGTTTCTGCCTCTTTCACCAAATACGAAGAAATCCAGGCTAAAGGAACCACCTTGGTGTTATATTTTTCCTTTTTCCTTGAAGATACATGTCCTTGTCTTGGGTTTGCTAGTTATTAAAAATGTTGGGGGGAGCTGCATTAGGGCCTTAAAAAGGAAATTAATGAGGGGCACCTGGGTGGCTCAGCGGTTAAACGTCTGCCTTTGGCTCAGGTCATGGTCCCAGGGTCCTGGGATGGAGCCCCGCATCGGGCTCTTTGCTTGGTGGGGAGCCTGCTTCTCCCTCTCCCACTCCCCCTGTTCGTGTTCCCTCTCTCACTGTCTCTCTCTCTCTGTCAAAATAATAAATAAAGTCTTTAAAAAAAAAGGAAATTAATGATATGTAATGTATAGCTCTTACTAAGTAACAAGGCTTGCAGACCCCTGGGCTTTCTCTCAGTCTCCACTGCTAGTTTCAGGGCCCAAGAAGGCTGGATTTCAAGCTGGAAGTTTTCCTAATAGGAACCATAGAGATAAATCATCTTTGAAAGATTTTGGTGTCTGCCATTTAGATGTTCATGATGTTAGGGTGTTAATCACCTCCTCGGATTATAAAATCAAGTTGGACAATTATTGAGTGAAGTAACGGCAGCTGCACTGTCTTGTTTATTTCTAAGATAATGCAAACTGTAGAACCGGACATAATGATAATCATAATTTTAAAGGAGCAGAAACACAAATCACAAGCCCGCCTTTTATAAATAAATGGTGGAAAGTATTTTGTAATGTCCTTAAGCATCGTGTATTAATCCACAAACCAACAATTAAGAACATAGACGAATATTTTGCTCTCCTAATGGTGGAAGTTACAGAACGTGGTTCATACATAATTCTGTATTAAATGCTATTTTAAGAATATTATCATTTCGGGGCGCCTGGGTGGCTCAGTTGGTTAAGCGACTGCCTTCGGCTCAGGTCATGATCCTGGAGTCCCGGGATCGAGTCCCGCATCGGGCTCCCTGCTCGGCAGGGAGTCTGCTTCTCCCTCTGACCCTCCCCCCTCTCATGTACTCGCTCTCTCTCATTCTCTCTCTCTCAAATAAGTAAATATAATCTTAAAAAAAAAAAGAATATTATCATTTCGTGCAAAGTGATAAGAAATTAGCATATGACATATACAACTTCTAGTTTGGATATCAAGTTCCAAAGCTTTAGTTGTCAAACCTCTGAGAACAGTGAGAGGAGAGGAGGGGCCATGAGCTTCCCAGCACAGAAACCAAGAGCCAACTACAGAGTAGGATCAAGGTGACTATCATTAGGGAAAATGTGGAATTCAAGGGAGCCTCAGCTTCTTACTCCCTCTTCAAGCAACCATGATCTGGTGTCTGTGTCCACAGAGAGTGACTACACCATGAAGCAAACCTATCACCCCCTGATTGCTGGACCAAAGGGTCTAGTTGTACTTAGAGTTTGTATTTAAAGTGAGATACTCCTCCCTTCTTGAAATTCTCTCTCTTCCCTTGGATCTTGTAGCTGTATCTTGGGTTTATAGTTTCTTTATCCCTCCTGGGCTCTTTTTCCCCTGTCAGACAGAGAAGTGTTACTGTTCTCTTGAGTTATTTCCTCAGCCAACTTCTGTTCTTGAATTTTCTCTTGGTGAATATTCACATTCAGTCTCACAGCTCCAATCTGAGGTTTTCACTGGAATTCAAAGGCTCGTTACTGCCAAACAGCAACCCCTAGTCCATCAGCTCCTGACCTTTTCTCACACGTCCCGTTTTCTGCCTTATATCTCCATGGTATCTCCTACAGGAACTTCACGTTCAAGTTGTCCAGAATTTAATGCAACATTTTTTATTTACTGCTCTGTTTTCTGTCTTATTTTTGGTTCCAAGGAGTACCCTGCAATCCAGGCAAGAAAACCGAGAGATGAGTCCTCCTTATTTACACATCTCCAAATAATGACCCAGACCTGCTGATTACACGTTTATACATATGTTCCCTTCTCCCAATCACGATCGCCACTCCCCTGAAAATCATACATTCTTTTTCCTGGATCATTGCAGCAACCTTCCAATCCCAAATTTCCCCTTCTCAACTACGTCCTCCTCAGAGCTGCCAAAGTGATTTATATAAAACACAAATACAAACATATTGTACCTCTGCTTCAGCTCATCAAAAGCCTCCCATTACGAAAGGGATAAAGTTAAAGCTTTTTGGCACACCATCCAAGGCCTCTCTAATCTTACCTTTTTCTAGATCCCCAGCCTCATCACTCCCCATTTCCCCTTCTACTTCCAAACCCTGCCTGCCTTCTTTGGCCATCCTATTTCCTTGCCCCTGCCTCCAGCCTTTCATCTTTTAGAAAGTTCCTACTTGTCTTTTAAGTTCAAGAAAGGTCTTACTTCCTCTTGGCGACTTCTGATCCATCCCCCACTTCTTTCCCAACAGGGATTGATACCCTTAGCAATCAGTAAAATTTACTACTGTCACTTTATTAAAGTAAACGTCTTCACTTTCTGACTTCCAGTTCACGCCTACCAAAATCTGACTTTTACTACTCCATCCCACTGAAGCTAGAAGGAAAAGCCAGTCAACAATTTTGAGACTTTGAAAATGGACTCTCTGAGTCATCGGACCGTGTTGGCACCTTCTCGGTATATTTGGAGCACATGTGAACATCAGTTTAGTTTCTTCCTCATTATGCAGTCTTTAGCAAGTTATTTGACCACTCTCTCTGTCTTGCTTTCCTTATCTATAAAATGAGTATAACAGTGTCATCTATTTCAAAGTTTCTATGATGTGTAAACACATGGAAACTGCTGAGCATAATTTCTAGTCCATCATCATCATCATCAGATTTACTGTTATTATTAAGGGTTGATGTACATAGTAAATGTGTCTGTATAGGTATGCAAGTTTTTCTGTAAGCAATAAATAAGTCTTTTCTTGAATAATTGACCCTGATGGAGATATAATAGATTTGTTTGAAAGCTAGATATAAATTTTTCACTTATTAAGTTAGGATGCCTTCTAAAGAATGGCAATATAATAGTTTTGGAATATAACACAATAATATAGGTAAATATATTAAATGTTCCAAGTATCTTATTTAGGCACAGGGAAATCCTCCCATTTAAAATATGTATTTTCTTGCCCATCTTAAGTCATTTTATTTTTGAAGATAATATAATAATAATAACTCTGAAATAACATTTTTATACATAGTTTATAGAAGTTTCTTGGCCTTTACACTGCATTCCTGATTCATAAAATTAAACCTGTATGTTGTTCTTCTTGCTGAGAAAAGTATTTTTTCCTAAATTAAAAAAAAACACTTATATTGTCCCAGAAATACAAATCTTTGAATCTCTACTTATACTTTTATTGTTGTAGGTATCATATAATTATTTTGCTTTTCTCAGAAAATAAAAAACAGAAACAAGATATTAATTATGTAATGAAAAGGCTATTTTAATCAAAAGCATACTACCAAGTGTCAGTCTGTGGATAATTGTTAAAGTGGAAAAGTCGTCTTTCTTTTCTTTTCCTAAATGAGTCTTTGAACTAATAGAGACAGTGTGCCAGTGTATTGTCCCTTTGTCACCCCACCTGGGGCCATCTCCCATAGGTTGACCCCTTTCCTCAAGATCTTTTCTGTCCCATATTGTCCAGCAAGCATGTCTGACCAATGCTTATTCTCTCCATGATCTTTTCTGCATTTTGACTCGCTAATATAAAATAACTTCTGAGTCAATATCTTAAACCTCAAAATAACATATAGATTTTATAGTACAGGTTTTTGAACACATAATGAAACGACATAATGGTAACACTTCAGTGGATTGGGAAGGTCATGTTTTGGAAAGGTGAGCTCTCTGGCATCTTAAATTTGAGCATATCTAGAAGTGACAATTTAACTCCCTCATCCCCCCAAGATAACATTATTTCTGTTAACACAAAATGTTGTGTTATTTTGTGTAATATAAAAAATTAAAATTCTTCCACATCTTACTAAAAAATCTTAAGTACTAATTTATATGAGTGACCTCTAATTTTATAGGGAAATATTTCTAGAAACTATGTAATCAGATAGATAGCCACAACGTAGAGAATATGTACTGCTATTCCAACATGCTTCCGTCATTGCTGAGATGGCAGGGTGGTGAGAAGTGAAGTAATTTTGAAAGTAAGAGAATGATAAAGGAGTAAAATGTTAGCCAATAATAAATAGCCATGATTGTCTTTTTTTTTTTTAAGATTTTATTTATTTATTTGAGAGAGAGAGTGAGAGAGAGAAAGAGCACAAGAGGGGTGAGCGGGAGAAGCAGACTCCCTGCCGAGCAGGGAGCCCGATGCGGGACTCGACCCAGGGACTCCAGGATCATGACCTGAGCCGAAGGCAGTCGCTTAACCAACTGAGCCACCCAGGCGCCCTAGCCATGATTGTCTTAAAACTGCCTACTGGCCATACAAATACTACTTTATGATTTATTAACATTGTTAAAAAAAAGGTTTTGGGGGGTCACCCACACTTTTTTTTTTAAGGTTTTATTTATTCGTTTGACATAGAGAGAGAGAGGGCACAAGCAGAGGGAGCAGCAGAGGGAGAGGGAGAAGCAGGCTCCTACCTCCCAGCAGGGAGCCGGACATGGGGCTCGATCCCAGGACCCTGGGATCATGACCAGACTCTAAGGCAGACGCTTAACCGACTGAGCCATCCATGCGCTCCTCACCCACACTTTTTGTAATGAAAATGTATATTTCCTCAAAAGCTTGGAAATGAAACATGGCGGACGTTTATGAAAAATGAAGTCACTTTCCTGGAGAATGGTAGTACCAGGTGTTTTCCCAACTTCACAAGGAATCATGGCAAATCTCAAAGTGTGGGAAATCTGTCATATAGCATTTTTATGTACACTGGCAATGCCCCATTTACTTATGAGACATCTGGGAATAACATAATTATTTGTATGACCAAAATTGCAACTAATGACAGTCTTCTATTTTAATAAAATACATTAAGAAAATGTAATTATATCATAATCTACTTTTTAAGAATTGGTAAAATGATTTCATAAGAGCTTGCCAATAATTAGATTAATATTAAGATTTTAAATTTTGAAGGTGTGCTCCATCCATTTCAAAAGTAATGAGAAGAATTAATAATGAACCTTTAAGTCTCTATACTAATACATCTTATTTCGTTTTTAATCCTCTTATCATGCATTGACTTCTGTTCTAGAATACGTGTTTTGACTGCTAATGTGGACAATCTATTTTAGTCCAGGAATTCTCAAATATATCTCATATAGCCAAATACTCAAACTTTAAGTGTTTGGAACTTTAATTTTTAGATAATTAGAAAATCATTCAGTCCTAAATCATTTCAAGCAATTTAGGTTACCTAACGCTAATATGAGAATAGAATATATGGGAGTTCCAGGAACTGGCCTCCAGTAGGGAGGGACTCTGGCTAGGGCATGTTCTAACCAATTTTTGACTTGAGGGAGCCATAGTTTATGTTGATTACATTAGTCTCCTGTCTAGTATTGATGCCACGCCCTACAACCCCTTGAGCACCTCCAGTCCTTGGCACTACCATCTCTACACTGTCCCTCCTGGCATACTTTTTTTCATTCTTATTTAGCCTAATTACATCCTGTCGGTCAATCATTCTGATCATTCTGCATGCTCTTTCAATTTGACTATCTTTCTTCATCATATTTGCTTAAGAAGACACCTAACCCTGTGATATCCACCACTTTCTACATTTTGGCTAATAAATCTCAACACTTCCAGATGCTCAGGTCTGACTCAGCTCTTTACCTCATTCCTCGTATTCAGTTGATAAGCAAATCCCATCATTTTTACTTTAAAAATATGTCCAGAATCCAAATAATTTCCCTGCACCTTCAATACTGTGTCTCTGGGCCAAGCAAACTTCATCTTGATCCTGCAATCTCCTAACAGCAATTTCAGGTTGACCACTCCTCCCTCTCATGCCCCCAGTCAATTCTCAATATAAAAGTCAGAGTAATCCTTTTAAAACCGTAATATAGATTACGTCTCCCCTCTGCTTCAAACACTACGGCTTCTTCTCTTATTGGAGTAGAAGCCTCTCCTTCCTTCCTCATCTTCTCTCAGGTCCCATCCCCCATTCTGTATTCTCCTGCACTCCACTGTTGCGGGCCTCCTCCTCGTCCCCAGGTCTCCTTGGCTGTTCCCAGATGGGCCTAGAAGGTCCTCCTTGGTGCCTTAGGGTCTTTGAATTCATCCTGTTGGCCTAGAATGCTGTTTCCCCTGGAGGTTAGGTCGGACTGAGGATGGAGAATGGCTTGTTTACTAACCTCCTTCAGGTCTTTAATTAACTATAATTATCACCTTCTCAGGAAATCAGTACTGACCACAGGATTTAAATTTTAACATCTCCATAACCTACTTACACTTTCTTAATTTGTTTTTCCTCTATTGCATTTACTATCTACCACAATGCAATCTGCTTATTTATTTATTCTGTTTATTATCTTTTTCCCCTCAGAAAGTTCCATTAGGTCGTTTGTCTATTTGATTTCACAGTTGATTTTTTGTTTTTTAGTGGCTAGAGCAGTGCTTGAATATAGGCTTTGCTTAACATACGCTTGTTACATAGATTATGACTCTTCTATAGTGATTAGACTTCTTCTTTCTTAAAACTTAAGTTTTTATTCAGAAAAAAAAAAACCAATCAGTTTTTAACCATCATAATTAGTAAGTGTTTAGCCTCTGGAATCTTGTGTTCACTTTTTGGCTTCACTTATTACCAGCTGCGTGACCATAGAGAAAATAACGATATCCACTCCGCAGAGTGGTTGTAATACATTAATGGAGATCAGACATGTCGGGTGTTTTCCAGAGTTCCTGGCCAGAGTAAACACTGGTCATGGTTATCCAGTGCTTTTATGAAAATGGGTTAAGTGGGCAGGTAGGCGCTACTGTATATCCTGTGTGCTGGATCTCATGAAATCTGCTTTCCATCGTGTTAGACGTGAAGTGCTATTGCGTCTGGGAACTCCAGAAATATCTGGACTCCTCCAGACTTCCAGACTGAAGAAAGGTATGGGAGGTTGGTGTTTTCTCTGGAGTTGTCTCATGTCACGTGTATACTGAGGATATCTTAATTTATTCTGCAGTGACTCACACTCACCAGTATTTATTGGAAATGTAAATAAACCTATAAATTATGGTGAAAACGATAGGGAACCATAAGAAAAATTTAAAAGGACAAGAAATCGTTTCTGACACCCAGGCCAGTGCAGACACAACAATGAGTCCCACAGGGCATTCCAGACTCTAGGGATCCCCGAAAGCCCCCAGGGTTTGCCTTTTCCATCTGGGTGTGGGCCTGTGACTCAGGCTGAATCACTACCACAGAACCAGCCCAGCTGTTTCCATTTTCAGAGCTGGGGGCGCTTCCTTGGCCTCCAGGTTGTCAAAGGTAGTCATTTGCAGTGCTTTTAAAACGGTTGAAATGACTTCTGCCTTAGAAAAGCAAAAAATAAATTCTGCCCTGTTTTTAGACTTATGAACCCACCTGGGAGCCCAATCCTAAATTACAAAAAGGAAAAAGTTACTCTAGCTCTCCATTTAGAAACTCTCTTGCACCGGGACTCTTTTGATTTAAAAGCACATTCTAACATGGAGGAAAAAGAAAAAAGGAGAAGCATCAAACACTGTAAGAATGGCCACTTCAAAAAAAAAGTCATTGGTCACAATTTAGGGCTTCAGGGACGAAAGGAATTAGAATGCATCTAACAGAGTTGTAGAGGATTGTTAGTAAATATATTTACATGAAAATACATTTATTTTGGAAAAACATTTTATTACTGTTTGCGGAAGATTTTGCAAGGTAGTTTGTGGTAAAGTATTTAAAGCTAAAAGTGCTAGAGATGAGTTAGATCAACCTCTGGCTTATTTCCCAGAAAATATAATATTCTATAAAGGAAAGCGTTATAATCAGTTTCTCATGCTATTCATTCAGGTGTCTCATGTTTTACTGAAATTTAAACCAGATCTTCAAATAAAAACCTACTTAAAATGTAAAGCAGTAAGACCAGATCCCAATAGGAGGTGAATGGTTTTTCTGTGTATGTATGAGAATTTTAGATGCATGAAATTTATAACTTTCATAGAATTAGTAGAAATAAACTAACACAATACTGATAGATTTATAAAATTAGTACATAGTTATTAAGGAAAAAGGGGCTCAGTTTCACTCTCATAGATAACATAATCAGATAATCCTGTTCTGATTTAAAAGCTAAACCAGATTAAGGAAATGCTAATCACTGCACTAGGCACAGACCTGTGCTTGGTAGATGTTGAACGAATAAATGAAGAAAATCAGCTTTTAACCAACTGAGAATGAGATAGGTAAAGATTGAGAGGCTAAAAAATGCCTGAAATGAATTGCACAGGTAGTTAGGCCCATATTAAGGATAGTCAAATGATATATAATGGCATCCGATTATGTTTATTTTGACTAATTTTTTTTTTCAACATCCAGGTCCAACTCATTTTCCTTTTTCTCTCTTGGGAAGTCCAATGGGAGAAAACCACAAAACGCGAGAAGGCCTCCATTTGGGGTAGGGCTCGATGGCTGGAATAGATGGGTGGTCATTCCTGCCCCTCCTTGTGGCTGACATTGGCGGCCCCCCTTTGTATCCGACTTTGATGCTGTTCTATCAGCTCTGGGTTCTGCTGCTTCATCTGCTGAGAGAACTAACTGCTGGCCCGCCTGGATGAGACTGGCCAGGTCTTTCTGCAAGGGGCTGGTGCCAGAGTCCCCAGCTGGTTTGTGGCCATCCCGAAGTCATCTCGGGCACGAGCTGTTGAACTTGGAGATGGCTCCTGAGGTTTGGTGCCCTACTCATGAAGCTCGAGTTGTGCAGCACGCAGGCGAAGTCCAAGCTGCCGACACCTCTCGTGGGGTTTGGCACCTATCGCAGCTTCCTTCTCTTTCTTTGAGATTCGGCTTGCACGTCTAGCGCCGGGATCCAGCTCGGAGGCCCTCTTGCAGGAAGCCGCGGCCACGGTGTGTTGGACCGCAGAGGAAAGCACTGCGAGCACCTGCCATCAGCTTTACTGCGGGACAGGTCTGTGCACGAGGTGGCCCGCGGTCCTGCCCCGCCCCTGTCGCGCCTGGTTCACCCAGGGCTGCAGCTCAGTCACAGAAACAGAGGCGTTGGCCGCGGTGAGCGCGCCGGCTTTCCCGAGAAATGCACTGCAGCTTCAAGTTTTCTACGATCAACTTTGAGGCACTGGGCCTCGGCTCAGGCTTCCTTTGAAGGTGCTTCACTCGGGGCTTTTCAGCTCCTGTGGCATCTCTTAGCCGGCTTTCGCGGCTTCAGATATTTCCAGAAGAGTCGGAGGGAGTGCGAGGTCACTGTCCTCCACCGTCACATCGAAAGCAATCACCAGGCATCGGGTTGGATGCACAGGAGGTACAAGAATGTATATTCTTGTGCTTTTGAAGTGATTTGTAAAAGATACATAATTTAAGTAGCCAAGATAAGTAAGCTCATTGTTAGAAGAATTAAGGCAATGTACCCTGGAAAACTCTTTGATTACTATTACTTACTCTGTTTCTTTGCTCTATAACATAGGTTCTTAGATGGGTTTTGTACCAGCGGGGGACATTTACAGTGATTCTCCCAGTGACTGAGGGACACTACCAGCATTTGGCAGCAGACAGCCAGGGATGATAACCATACTGCAATACAAGAACTGTTTGGTGCAAGGACGGATCTCTCATAACTTTGAAATATCTTGCTTAACATTCATATATTTGAAATACTTAGTAATTTAATAATTTAATAATTATCTGAACTTAGAATCTCGTTTTTTACATATAAACAGAAAAGTATTCGGGGCATGTTTTTAACTCTACCAGATTTTCTAAGAATACAACTACAGTGTAAAATGGAAGTGTTAAGTTTATATGTTTATTTATTTGTATTTATTACCAGGGCTGTAATCCCAAAATACTGTGGGAATGTCTACTGTCCCTCTATTTAAGGTCTAGACTGGAATTAGCCCTAGTGGCCTTTTCCCTGATGTTGTTCCTTAGAGCATCCTTTCCTATTAACAAGGGGTGAGGAATATTGACCTGAGTAAAAGAATATTTTTCAGTAAGGTTTAGAGAAGAGCTGCTATAAACTGGCCACCCCAGGCATCCTTTCCCTGGTATTGCTAAATCTTACAAGGACAAAGGGACCTCCCAAGAAGAGGTAATCACAAGCTCATCCTCACCATACCAGCCTAAGGGAAAAGGAAGCAATTTAGAAAGAGAGGAGAATCCAAACAGAGAGCACTCCACACAGTGGAGCTTGTAACCCCTTAGTTCCTCCCTGGGAAAGCCCTTCTAACACAATGGCCTACTTTGTCCCTCTATCAATACTGAGAAAGAGAGGCTTAGCGCTTACTCCTACCATGTATAGCCAATACTTACAATAATTCACTAGAGCTGTTTTAAACTATTTTAAAAATCACAGGCTGCCTTAGCCTGTGGGCTATAATTTGATGACCTCTATTCTACAGCACAGTAATCTTCCATAAGGTGATTTATTTTTTTTATGTAGAAACAATAGAAGATTTGAGAAGCAAAATGTAGAATTGCAATAGAGTGGATCTGGTCTCAAACACGTGCAAATCTTATTGAAGACAATAATAAAAGACAGTAAAGTAATCATGAAAGGGGAAGAAAATGTCCTTTATTGTGTATGTAATACATTCTTGTAGAATATATTGAAAATTATAAAGGAGAAATTTAAAATTATGGAAGCAATTTCCTTCAGAGAGAAACATTGTTAAACTCTATTTAGCAAGATACTTTTGTATACGTACAAATGTGACTTTATATACTTTATATTCTAATTTTCTCACCTAATATTATTTCATAAACTTTTGATGTGTTATTAAATGGGCTTCCAAAAACATGATTTTAAATGGCAACCTAAAATTCTAACATAAGGCTGTGTCACATTTTATTAGGTCTTGTTATCTTGGCGGACCAGTGGAAAATGCAGTAAGGGTAAGTGAAAGTTCAGAGAATGAGTAATGATTCCTCAGTTTAACACATTAAACCTAAAAAAAGAGTGGCTGCAGGCATACCTAATTATAGATTTCAAAAGATGAATAAGGGCATCATTTGAAGAAGCACCTCAGGGGCGGGGGGAGTGGGGGGGGGTGGGGTGGGTACGTTTATGTTTGAAGGGGAAACACCTGGGTAAATTTTTTCATTGTAAAGTTAATGGATATTTAGAAAAGCATTTAAAAAAAAAAAAAAGCCATAAGGTGTTCAAAAAGTCTTACTTCTTCCGGATATGTTCCTGAAATACAAAGGAGAGGTTCTACACATCTAGACAAAGGAGAACACATTGAAACCTACTGTGATCATAATTCAAGACAGTAAGGAGTTACTGAGCTGCTGCTAAGATATTCCTTGTACATTGCCTGCATGAAAAAAACACAAAAATAAATAGCGTGAATAGGATGGTTCCCCCTGCTTGAAAATAACAGAAGTCTTTACAGCAATGTTATGACAGAGATGATACGTCAAATACAAAAATACCAAAATCAGTTTTGTAGTTGTGTTGGCCTCTTGCAAAAAATTGCCCCATCTGCAATTCCGATTTTCCCTCACTCATTGTTAATGAGCAAAAAATATCACACCAACATTTCTTCTTGTTAGAAAAGTAATTTATTGTCTTCTGATAATAGAGATGGAAAAAAAAAACAGAGAAGATTAAAATGTAATCATTTTTAAATTGTCTAAATTCCAAAAATATAATTATTTTACAGAATTAACAAATTATAAGCATTTGTTTTAATCTAACTAGGTATAAGCATTTCTCCAGAGCTTTCTTTAAATTTCCTGAATTTGTTGAGAGACTATGTGTGTTTGTGTGCATGCATACATGTATATCATTTGTTACTTAATGTAAAGCTATTCTGTGGGATTTCTTCTGTGAAAATTGCCTTATGGAAACATATTTTAACAAAAGATCCCTTAGTGTCTGCGTCAAGCTAACACTCTACAATGGTGTTCAAGGTGCAATTAAGAATACTTTTATAAAAGAGTGTTATATTTTAAAAAGTGTCATTTTATTTATAAAACAGCAAATTTTTAGGTCAGATGTAACTTTAGTCACAACCTGGTTAGATTCTACCCACAGAACACAACAGCAAACTGCCCTAGCTTGAATAGAGACAGGCTTGACTAGAGACAGTCTCAAAAAAATTATAAAAATAGCTGAAGTGAATATGACCAAACTATTTTTTTGCATATATAGATCATAAAATTACCTTTTTTATTATATCTCTTTTTTCAGAAGATTACTGGTAACTGATTGGAAGCGTTTTAAAAGGGAAAGTGCCTCTTAAATGATAAAAATATTACAAAACAACTGTTCAAAGAATAGGATGAATGTCAAGCAGGAGGCGACTCATGTAATATGAAATGGACATTTATAATTTCCCTTTAAGTACTATGTGCCTCTCTCGCACCCAGGGTGCATTTCTATCTTACACGTGCCTTACAGAATAAGGCAAAGGTGAAGAGATGTTGATATGTATTAATTGTGTGGCTATGTTATATGAGATTGTATTGCCCATCTTGTTGGAGTCTCTTTCTCCCTTGCTCACTTTGAGGAAGCTGGTGACTATGTTGAGGATCCCACATGATGAGAATTTATGGGGGCCTTCTAGGACTGAGGACAGCCTTGAGGGACAACCTGTAAGAAACTGAAGCCCATGGTCCTACAGTCACAAGATGCTGAATTCTGCCACCAGCCTGAGTTAATCTGGAAGTGAATCCTTCCCTTATAGAGTCTAGGATGAGACCTCAGCTCTGGCAGAAACTAGAATTGCAGCCTTGTGAGACCCTAAGCAGAGGACCCAGTTAAGCCATGCCTGACTCCTCCCATAGAAACTATAAGATAACAAATGTGTCCTCAACCCTTGAGTTTGTGGTAATATTACTCCTCAGCAATAGATAATATACTTACCTAGAAAAAAACGTGGTTGATGTGTCAAGATTTCTAAGGTTATTGTGAAAAGAATATTGATAATTATTTTATTTTAAATATACTCAAAACATTCTTCTACTGAGGATTAAATGTTTATAAATTAGAAAATTGAAAAGAAGTGGGTCTTTAAATCGACAGAAGGAAATGGTCATTGGACATGTTGAATCTTGATATAAGAGTTGCATGCTCTTGGTTTCTTCATTTTTGTTTTTTAATTTTTTTAATTTTAATTTTTTTTTAATGAGAGCTGAAAAATGAGTAGTGATTTAGTGACATAGAGAACATCATTTACCTGTTTTGGTGATGTGGTTGGGGGGGTGGCCTGACTATAGGTAGCAATTTGAAAAGAAGAATAGAAAAAGAGAGGAAAGGGGATTTTAAAAAATTGCTCTAACAGGAAAGAGGACGATGAGGTATTACTGGAGATGTGGTTTTAGAAGGAGATTGCTGTTGTTTTTTTTAAGGTGGAGAGAATTGAGCACATTTAAACATTTACTTTAAGAACAACTGAAAGAGAGAATAAACATGGATAGTGTAAAGCTCATAAAAGGCTGAAGGAAAGAATCCATTGTACAGTTGGATATACTAACGGCAGGTGAAGGAAGGACATCACATCTAATTTAACCAGACAGAAAAAAGAAAGAGTATGTGAGGTGATTTTTCAAGCCTTTTCTGTGAAATAGACATCCAGATATCTGCTACGAACTGAAGGGAGATTGGGGAGGGGGGGGAATGGATTACACATTAGAGAAGAAAATCTTTGCAAGAAAGTACTGAGACAAGAGGAACCATGAGTTTATCAGTAAAACTTCCTCAGATTGCTGGGGAGTATAAAGAGCCCAACTGAGTTAGTATTTGCATCTTTAATATAACATCCTTCCTCCCTGCCGTGACCTTCTGCAGCAATGTCTAGCTACTTTGGGTTTAGTCATGGAGAAAGCAGGTAATCAGGTTAATCCAAGGTTGGAGTTTTGCCAGAGGGTTGAAGAATAAAAGAAAGGTGTAGGAGTTTATGTTATTGGCAATAGCATCATTAAAATAGGGGAAATCTTAGAGTCAAAGCACGATAAAGAAGGAAGTAAAGACAGAAGAGGGCTGACAAATTGGAAGAAAGTCAAAATGGGAGTAATCTAAAGGTCCTGATGAGATATATAGCAGGGATTGTAGACTTCAATCCACAGTCCCAGTTTGGTCCTGTTTTTGTACAGCCTGAAGCTTAAAAAAAATGTATTTTACATTGTTAAATGGTTGAAAAAACATCAAAGGTATATAATATTTTGAGACATGTAAAAAATTGTAAGAAATTCAAGCTTCAGTGTCCATAAGAAAAGTTTTATGTTTCAAACACAGCATGCCCATTTGTTTACATATTGTCTACAGCCGTTTTCGCACTATGATGGCAGAGTTGAGTTGTTGTGACAAAGAGTGTATGCATAAAAAACCTGAAATATTTGTTGTCTGGTCCCTGAGATAGAAATGGAAGGATTAGAAGGATTAGAAATCAAAGGAGTGAGAAATTAAACTTGTGGCAGATGAGTTTTGCCCAGAGGTTGGCTACAGAATTAACGCTTTCAGAAATAGAGCAAATGTAGAGTAAAAATGTCCGAATTGTAACCATGAGATTGAAACCTAGAGAGAAGCTCATTGTTGATGATTAAGAAGGTCAAGGAATTGAAAGTGTTGTTGGGCAAATCTGTTATTTGACTTCTGAAATCATCTAGAATTCATGAGGTAGGTGCCATTGTCTTTGATGAAAAATTGGAGGTAATTAAGAGGTGGTGGGCAGAGAGTGGTTAGTTCAAAGGTTTAAGCTCCAAAATTACAGAGCTTTTTAAAAGGAGAATGAGTACTTGCCTTTGAGAAGAATGGCTATTGAACATGATGCACTCTGGGCTGCTTTCTCCCCTCTTCTAGACCAGAACGGTGGGAAACCCACAGTGTCCTCTTGTGGGGAGGAGAAGATGAACTTTGAAGGCCTGTTCTCAACAAAATTAGGTCTTGGTCACTGCTAAAAGAAACAAAAGCTTATTTTTAGACAAAATTTTCGTTATATCGGGAGTGTATGTTAGTGCCAAAAATAGTTTTAAATGATCATCTTACTTATATTCAGCACACAGCGTGATGATTTAAGATGTTTTTCTTTTCAAAATTCCCTCTAGAATAGGTTTATTTTGAATTGAGTATATTCTAAAAAAAAATTGTAAGTTCAAAAATGTATACCTAGTATTTTAATTATTGTTTCATCTGTTTTATTAAGGTATAATTGACAAACAATAAAATAGACATATTTAAGATGTACACTTTGATAAGTTTTGACACATGTACACATAGACTCATGAAGCCATCACTATAAATCATGATGGTGAATACATCCAGCACCCCTGAAAGTCTTCATTTTTAATCATCTATTTCCGCTAATAATAAAACTTTACCTAATTTTAACATGAAGTATCTGGTTTATTTCTTTTCATTCATTTGTTCTTTCATTTTTCAGTAATGAGTAAATGAGTACATTGAGATGAATGCATTGAGATGAATATATATGCCCAGGCTTTTAATGATAATGCCCCATAAGCTAAGAGTATACATGTTATAAAAAACAAATATCATTATCCCAACATGTAAGTAATAGATATTTTTCAATCTCCTGATAAGTCTACTTTTATAAAGGAACAAATCCCCAAAATAAATGAAATTACTCTAAGGCACAGATTTTATAAAATATTTTGCTCTGCAAATTTAATTTTTCAGCCTAGTTTTCAAAAGCATTTATACTCCTTTAAATTCTGACCTTGGTGAAAATGTATTAAAGAGTATTCCTATATTGATTGTAGGATGTTAGCTCTCTTTTATTCTGAAAGGCTAGATTGTCTTTCTGCAAAGGTCATTCATTTCATTAATGGGAATGGAGACGTATTGGGTTGCCTACCACCTTTATCTGTTCCACAATACACAAGAGGCATCCCGTATCTACAGCAATGCCTCTGAATATATAGAACGTTAGGAATAACACAAGAGCCAAGTTATTTAAATCTTGAAAAATCAATTATCCTTTCTGTAATGTTAGTTCCAGAAGTACCTAATGAGATATAGTTCTTAAGAGAAAGAAAAATTTTTTTAACCCATTGTTCAAATGGTAGCAGTTTTTTTTAAAAAATAATGTATTTAGAGACCTTCATGCAGATCTTATAATACCCCCCCAAAATTGAAATGGGACTTATTTAAATATTTTAACATGCTAATGTTAATACAAAAACAATATAGAAAATTCTATAATTTTTTTATATTAAAGCTTTGAATATAATTGTATCAATTTCAAAATACTTATTCTACTTAAGTACACTCATTGTATTTGTCTCCATTACAGATGCTAGAAAATAATGCTCAGAAAAAGGTAATTAAGGGCACTCAGCTACATAGGATTAATGCAGGATGCAAAATATGCTTTTTACCCTAAATATTATTCTAAAAAAATTCTTCCATGTAAAAAACATCACATCACAATAGATATTTGTAGATGGTTGAAATATAAGATATTAGGGTTTGACATTATAAATTATAATTATGTTTAGTGTTTACTTTCTTAGTAATAACATCTTTTTAACTTTTTGACTTATAATAAAAATGGAGAGTTATTATGATGTATGACTTGGAGTTTTAAGGGAAGAGCTTTATAGGCAGAGGAAATATAGGTGCAGAGGCTCTGAAATAACAGTGTGCTTAGTCAGGCTGAGAACTATCCAAACAGTCAGTGTTGTTCCAGTGGGGTGAGAGAGAGGAATGGTAGATAAGGTCGAAGACATCGCAGGGGCTGGATCAAGAAGAACCTCATAGACCACTCTAAGGATTTGACTTGGACTCTAAGGATTGGAAAGGCGTTGGTGGGAAGATACCTAGACATTTCCATTGCTTGAGTTGGGGGTAGTAGGTTTACAGATTGAGGGGCAAAGAACAAGTCAGAACCCAAAAGTTCTGCTTTGAACTGTTTATTATAACATCCAGGTGGACATATCTAGAAGGCAATTCGGTCTCCAAAGCTGTTTGAGTATAGTGAAGGAGTTGAGTTTTTTTATGTGAATTTGGGATCCTCAGAACACAGATTTGATGAAAAGCCCTGGTCTTAGATGAGGTTAGTAGAGTGTACACCAGTAAGTGTTCAATGGAAAAAGTAGAACCTTTAGGAGATATATGTGGATTTGTTACAGGGAGTTAACTCTACACATTTGTGGAAGCTTGATAATAGGTAAGGCTGGTGTCCGATGCTAGAATTTGAAGTGCATAGGGCAGGCAGTTAGAAGAGAGGAAGGGTGTAAAGTGAGGGGGTGTGGATAACAAGCTGGAACCCACAAGAACTTGAATCCAGCAAAGACAGACTGAACTCAGTGTCAGCTCTTGTTGCTTCTGACCTTCATGATGTGGGTGTCCAGGAGAAGCCAAGCCCCTTAGTTATGGAAACACATACACTTGACTTAGGAGACAGAAAAGCTGAAGGAGTTCCCCGGGAAGGTGGAGTAGTTGCAATTGCAAATAAAAGACTGTATGTGTGTTACAAAATGGTTTCTGTTTTTTTCTGGGTTTTTTTACACCCTTCAAATCTCCCAGGAGTTTCCTGTTTGGCCCAACCTAACTGGAAAGAGATAAGAAAGGGAATTCTGGGGAAGGTAGTTCAGCTTAGCCAAATCCACAAATTGCAAATCCACCAGAGGAGATGAGTATAGATAGAGAGGAGATGAGGGGGTCCTGTGGGACTAAAAAATTTAGAGGTCAAGAATATGAGCGTTTCAAGGAAGTATCCTTAAATGCAGAGAGCATATCCTTTGTCATTAATTCCTGATTATTTTTTGGCTGCAAAGAGGATGTGTTGGCTGGAGCTTGGACTCTGAGATGGAGGCCACCTATTGCGGATGGATAAGCAAGAAGATCAAAAGTGCTCATGTTTGTTATTCATTAGTTAGTTAGTTCATTGTACTGTCACACCAGCCCTGGACATATGCCTGGACTGTGTTCATAAGAGAAGTCAGATTTGTCATATTTAAACCACTCTTGTTTTGGGTTTTCTACTACCTGCAACAAAACCTAATTCTAATTTATAGAGTGGATTCAAGAGAAAATGAGAGGTGAACAAATAAAGAGTAAAGACAATATTTTGACAGAATTACCTATAAATTGGAACTCAGAAATGGGACTCTAGCTGGAGGATGAGTGAGGGTAGGAAGAGATTTATTTTTATGATGGGAAATGTAATTATGTTTTTTATGAGGTTGGGGATTATCCAATAGAGAGGAATTACTTAATCCTGTAGAAAAGAATTAAATTGATGCAAAGAATTATAAACTGAATAATAGAAATAACAGAAAGTTCTAGGAGAAACATTTAGTTTACTTGATTGCTTATTCAGAATGGGGAAACTTATATTTGCATTGTTCTCTTATTATATAGATGTTAATATTGTTGTAGTTAAAAATGGGGAAGAATGATTGGGGGGAAATCGGAGAGGGAGACGAACCATGAGAGACTGTGGACTCTGAGAAACAAACTGAGGGTTTTAGAAGAGAGGGGAGTGGGGGGATGGGTTAGCCTGGTGATGGGTATTAAAGAGGGCATGTATTGAATGGAGCACTTGCTGTTATACGCAAACAATGAATCATGGAACACTGCATTAAAAACTAATGATGTAATGTATGGTGATTAACATAACATAATTAAAAAAAATAGCATTCTGGGAATTTAAGCAATTAGCATAATTTTTAACCTGGTAATCAGAAAGAAATAGATAATATGTCATGTGTTTTTTTTTTTTAAGATTTTATTTATTTATTTTAGAGACGGCGTGTGTGCTCAAGAGGGAGGAGGAGTGCGGGGGGTGGGTGGGAAGAAAAAGGGGGGGAAAGAATCCCAAGCCGACTCCATTCCAAGCATGGAGCCCAACACGGGACTGGATCTCATGACCATGAGATCATGACCCGAGCTGCAACCAAGAGTCAGACACTTAACCAACTGAGCCACCCAGGCGTCCCAGATATGTCATATCCTTAATGCTGTAAAAATTACTTCACTGAAAATAACTGGTAAAGCAGACTTTTTATTTTAAAACTTACCTCATTTAGGGAATCTCTAATTCACTTTTCACCTTTATTTGTGACACACATTGTTGTTTCTTGTATTTTAGTCCTGGATAAAGTTTATTAGACTTATTGTAAGAAGATGCACCAATTAGCGTTTCGTGCTTAGCTATTAAAACTTCATTCAAAGTGTGCAGTTTTTATTAACATTCCATTTTGATATTTCCTTGCAATCGTAAGTGATCCATCTTCAGATCATTAAGCTATTTATTAAAATTCTCCTGCAATTAACTTTAGGCATAATTAATTTTAGGCATAGCTATATGCACATATGCTAATTTATCATTGGAAACATGCTAATTTCTTAGTCATATCTAATATAATTAAGAATATTCTTTCTGTTTAGATCTCTGGGAAAAGACAGGTTTGTTTTTTGTTTGTTTTGGTCAGCAAGTATAGTGAGGTTGGAGTTTCGAACAGTTGATATTTTCCATTAATATTTTTGCATAATTTATTATGTATTATACATAGGATTATATAAAGAAAAGATGGCTATATGCAGTTATATTATTATCCCATAGTTATTGTAATATTAGAGATGCAGTGTGTATGAGATACAATAATCATAAAATCAGGGATAATTACATTTAGTTCTACAAACTATCACATTTTCAACTGAGTTTACTAAAATTTAATCAACAGGTTTTCACAAGACATGTTTTCCTATTTATTACCTTTGTTTCTGACACACTTATGGTCATCTCTTCAAAATGCAAAGCCTTTTCATAAGAAATATTTTCTGAACAGAAATTTAATGTTCTTAAATGTTCTCCAAGAACATTTAAATTATTTTCGCTTAACTGGCAAGACCCATTTTATAGTACATGGAAAGTGGCTATGCTCAGAATATAACGTGTGACATTACTGGATCAAGCACATTATTTTTGTAATAGGAAACCAACTGTGAGCAGGACCAGGTTTGTAAAGCAGCTTCGTGTACATATGAAAACCTGTAGTTCCAGTCTTGGCCTCCACATGGTGCTAGTGGTATGTACTGGTAGATTCCAAGCCCAAACTACCTGCTAATGCAAAATAACCACTCATACTGCCCATCACAAATAATCACAGTTGTGAAACAACTGATTCCAATAAAAAGGCACCATACCTGAAATTTTGCCTTATGCAAAATTTAGCTTTACGTGCACAATAATAATTTTGCCAAGTCATTTGTGAAAATTATAGCGAAGCTAAATAAAAGATGACGTGAAGTAATGAGTTTAGATTCTTGTTTCATCTTGGGGATCTCACCAATGGGTTCAGCATCACTTTTTCTTTTTATCTGTGTATTGTTTTCCCGTAGATGGTTATTTGGAATGGTGTTTGAGGAAAGGAAATCCTTGGAAAAGAGACTTTATAGGATTTCTGCCAGGTTTTTTTTTTTTTTTTTCCTTTCGTCATTGTGATTCCTTTGAACTCTAAAATTCACTTTCATAGCCAAAATCTGATTTATTTTGAATATTTTGATTTTCTGTCAGATTCTTCACAACTTTAAAGTTAGTGTTTTGTTTCCATTTATTTTAATGTGAAACAGGTATATTCATTGAGTTGATGGCAGCTTTATGTGATATATAAAATTTTATATCCACTTGCCAACTGTATGACAATTGAAGATACTATAAAATATTACAAAATATTTGGCCTTTTTGTTCAGTTTCTTGCCAGCTGACTAATGGATAATTGCACTGGCTTTATCTAATTCCTTCCTTTTCTTCTTTCATAATGGGACACAACTGTTTTTCTTCACTTTAGGCTTACACATTGGCCATTCAGTCAAGGCTAAGTGAACAACAAAAGAAATTATTCAAATAATTAACAGAAAGAAACTGATTTGGGGTCTCTAAATATCTTAAGCCATATAGGGTGTATCTTGCCACTTCTTTGTCACACATTTAACTATTTACTGAATAAATTACTCCATGCCAACTGGTTTGGTTCTGGCTTTAGCAGTGGTAGTTCAAAAACAATGCAGAGTACAGAGAAAATGAAAGACGACTCAAGACTTCAATAAAGAAAATATTTTTAAAATTATATTGAATTATCAATTCAATTACATTGAATTACTATTCCTATCACTTTCCTCCCTCCCTCTTTCCCTTCCCTCCTTTTTTTTTTTAAAAAAAGTAAATAATCCAGAAACTGACCTTGAAAAAATTAGACCACTTCTTGCCTGGAAGATAGAAAATATAAGTGGTCTTTGGGGCGCCTGGGTGGCTCAGTCGGTTGAGCGACTGCCTTCGGCTCAGGTCACGATCCTGGAGTCCCGGGATCGAGTCCCGCATCGGGCTCCCTGCTCGGCGGGGAGTCTGCTTCTCCCTCTGACCCTCCTCCCTCTCATGCTCTCTGTATCTCATGCTCTCTGTCTCAAATAAATAAATAAAATCTTTAAAAAAAAAAAAGAAAGAAAATATAAGTGGTCTTAAATTCAAGAATGAGATTAAAGATGCCAGTGGAGGGATAACTTCTTTACTGTAGTTTATGGTACTTATTATTGGTCTCGTACTGAGTCCATTTCTTAAGTGGACGGAGTATAAAGCATTGTCTTTGGTTTAGGTACATTAGTGACAATGTTGCTTGAAAACGTTGGGCTCTTTTGGACAAAATCATATAAACATCAGTAACTATTCGTAAGTGATTTATTACCCTTAAATCCTTTCTTGGAAACATCCTTCTTCTCCTGTAACTGTTACTAGAAATATGTGTGTGTGCACACACATGTGTGTATATATATATATATATATACACATATACATATATATATAATATATATACATATTTCCACCAATATATATATGTATATATATTTCCACCAGTAACTATTATTACCTGACAATTTAAAAAAATACTTATTTATTACACAACTACTCTACTTTTCAATATAGAATAAAGATTATGAGGGAAAAAAAGACTATTTGCTTAGTTCCCTCACAGATTTATTCTTTAATAGTTTTGTCTACTGTGTGGAGCTCCCAGGTGTGCCTGATTGCCAAGGTAAGAAGACAAAGCTAAGAGCCTACAAGGGCCAGATAAGTCCACTAAATGACTCACTAACACCTGTGCGGACCGTGTCTGCCTTCAGACGGAGGGTTTCATCTGACGGGTTCAGTCACAGAAGCTGTCGCCGACGGAAGCACCAACTGCCTTGAGTTTTTATTTCAAAACTACATATAGCTCACTATTAAAATTTATTAAAGATCAGTTCCTGTTAGTATAGTAATTCAGAAGAGTCGCTACGCAGTCTTATCTAAATAATACTTTCCGAGAAGACGTATGTAATGGTCGGAGCATAGGCCCTAGAGTCTGGGTTGAAAAGGGTGGTTCTGTCACTTACCAGTGTTTCACCTCAGGCAAGTTGCTTGGCATCTGTGTCCCAGGTTCTTCTTATGTGTAAAGACAATAAAAACGGTTTCTATTGCATGGGGCTATTGTCTGGGTTAAATGGGATCCTATATGAATGTGCCTTACGAGGTGCCTAGCGTATATGGAACACGACAAATTAACCTTATTATTACATTATTTTACATTACGTTGTATTATTGTTTTTATTCCATTAATGGAATCAGTTTGAGGTGTTTTGCTAGATGTTGCAGACGTGAGTCACACATTACTAACAATTCACCATCGGCGCCACCAATAACTCACAAATATATATTCCAAAAGACAGAAACCAATAAATTACAATATATTATGGAAGTTTCTCATACATTTTTTATAGCAAGTGATTGGAGCTCTGCCTTTTTTAGGAATTCTCTACAACTCATAAGGAAGAGTATAGGGAAACCTCTCAGGACCTACAGATTAAAATATTTTCAAGTTAATGACACACAATAATTTTATTTTGCCATAAAGAGGGCATGAGAAACATCACTACACTGATTAAAATCAGTTACAGCTGATACTTGACTCGCCATGCATTTCCTGCTTTTCTTCATTGTTAAGGACCTAAGACAAAATTAGGATAAACCTAGTGTAAGTCAGAAACAAAGAATTCAAAATTTTATAAAATACAATTTTTGCTCAAATTTTGAGTTTTTCTTTTTGTTTTTTGTTTGTTTTTTAGAATAGCTGGTCAAAAAAAAAAAAGCCACTCTATTGAATTGTTAGCTTTCTAAATGATGATGTAAGAATGGCGTCAACCAAACCTCTTTCAGCAAGTGACTGGAGTGGATCCGGGATCGTTCTTATTGATGGGATGCCATTCTTTGGACTACTCTTGATAACATACAAAAGTAAGTTAGTTGTCAGTTTTTTTCTCATCTACTTGAATCATGGGATGTGGGAAATGGCCAATCCAGATTTCTGGAACGCTCACAGCATCTGTAGTGCAAGGCCTCTGCACTGGCCAACCAGTAAATGCATCAGCAGTTTTGGCGTGTAAGACCCGGTCGTAATGATGGCAGCAGCTGCAAGCTGTGGCAGGTCGTATTGGTGGGACATTTGAGACGCTCCAGAGAGCAGGGTTAGCAAGAGTGGAAGGAGGATTAGTGAATCTGAAATGCCATGACCACCGGAGAGAAAGTTTATCTTTAGTTCCTAAAAGGATCATCATCATTGCTGTTGCAATACTTCGATGTATTAATGGTTTTAATCATCATTGTTCTTAAGATGTAGTACTATCTGTTCACCTATCAATACTGCGTATGACATCATTTTTGGGTACAGCGTTCAGTCGGAAAAATGAAGGGCGTATCGCATTGTATTCTAAAAGTGATGTAGGGATTCTCTGCATCTCTTAGCCCTTGGTATCCACATCTCTTGCTGGCTTAGGAGTAAGTTCTGCTGAAGTAAGTCTTAGTGACACATAGGAAGGAATGCGTTATCAGCGACTTAACTGATGCTATGTGTTTGTCCCAGAGCATGTTTCCCAAAGCACCGTAGGTAAAGTGTGTGCATGTAGTTAGGAGAGGCTATGCCGTGCTGTGGTAACTAATCAGGTAGAGTAACATATGTTTAGTTCCTATTCAGGTAAAGTCTACTGTGGGTCCAGGTAAGCTTTCAGGCCAGCTGGCCCCAAGTGTGGTGATTCAGTAATCTAAGATGCTTCAGTCTTATAGCTTCACCATTTCAGGGTAAGGGCTCCTCCTTTTCTGCAA
>NC_058414.1:26964003-26968972 GCF_002201575.2 Neomonachus schauinslandi | reverse complement strand
TCCCGGGACTCCAGGATCATGACCTGAGCCGAAGGCAGTCGCTTAACTGACTGAGCCACCCAGGCGCCCTCATCTCCATTTTTATACAGACATGAGTTTTCATTATTTTATTTGTATTTGTATTTATGTTTATGAAATAAGTAAAAATTATCTGAAAAGATACTCACCAGAGAAAATTTGAAACTGCAAAGAAATTTTTAAAGGGAGGAAAAGCAGTCACCTACATTCCCACAAAAGAAAGTCAGTCACTATTACAAGTTTGGGTTTTTCCTTTCTAGTCTTTTCTGTGCAAAAGATTTTCACTGTTGATTAGAAAGAGTTAGGAATATAATACGTAAGTGAAATTTTGTATCCTGACTTTTTCCCTATTATTATGAAATAATTTGTGTTACAAAAATGCAAGAAAGATATACCTAATACATATAAACGTTTATTTGAACTAAAGCATATAGAGAAGGAAACACCTCCAAGCCCACCAGCCAGTGTCAGAAAGAGTGTGCACTCCTACCACTCACACTCCCTTTGGGTCTCGTTGTGTTTAATCCTTTTATTTTTAGATGTTTTTCAAGAGATCTTATCAACCATACTGCTGAAAACAGTAAAAACTTGACTAAGCAAAATTTTAAATAAAGAGAGTTAGGAGGCCCACTGATTTTCTTCTTAACTAACTGGGGCTGGTAATACATCTCCTTTCCTCCTCCTTTATACTTTTTCAAACAATCATTAGTATGATTGTTTGAAAAACAATCTCAAACATTCTTCCTTTGAGAATCCTATGATTTATGTTTTTTTCCTAAGTGAAGGGCCAGTTAGTCCTAGACTAGAAAATCTTTATAAAACTGCTGCCTTTTAAAATCTTACCTGTGAGTATTTTTCATAATTTATATTTGTTTTGTAGTTAAAGCGGATGGTCAGTCTTTTTTCTATATCACTATTGAGATGGATGAACTGCTCTTGAATTGTTAATACAGATTTTTTTTTCTTAAATTCTGGAATTAATTTCAGGGGCGCCTGGGTGGCTCAGTTGGTTAAGTGTCTCCCTTCAGCTCAGGTCATAATCTCTCGGGGTCCTGCACCTAGCTCTCTGCTCAGTGGGGAGCCTGCTTCTTCCTCTCCCTCTGCCCCTCCCCCCAACTCGTGTGCACACGTGTGCTCTCTCTCTCTCTTAAATAAATAAAATCTTTAAAAAAATAATTTCATTCTATAGAAAGATAATTTTTTTGGTCATAAATATGCATTGTGAGTACCTGATGTTTGCTTTGTCCCATGGACTCTAACTCTAATAAATATCATAGAAGTTATATACTTCAAACTATAATTATCCCAACTTTAAGGAGAAATGAAACTTAGATTTATACATATCTATCTGTCTTCTAATTTTGTTGTCACTGTCAGGCTCTTCCTTATTCCCAGAAAAACTGCCATTGTGATGCTATTTATTTACAGCATGTTCAAATTCTAACTAGATTAAAATCACTCTTGACATAATTGGGAATATTACAAAATTAGATTTGGGAAGCTATATATAGAGTCCATTGATTTTCTATGTGTTATTATCTATGCTGGATATTCTGAAAATTTAACATGAGAACATACTTCTATTGAGATCTGTGTAGTAGAAAGGAAGTGATCTATGGGTAGAAGGGCAAGCTTCCTTACGGAGTTTGCAGTGAAGCATAGGCATATGTAACAAATTCTGCAGGTCGAGCAGTTCTGCTTTCAACTGGTTCTTGGCCTGGTGATGACCTTAGACTATAGCCCTTCTAGAAAAGTAATACAGAAACAGTTACCTATTGATCAAGGAGACTGATAGCACAAAATACACTAAAAAATGCTCTGAGATGAAAGTTGATCCTCACTTATGATCCTAACCAGTGGACACAAGATGTCCTAGACTTTTACTTTTAGATCACATTAGAGATACACACACACACACACACATAATCGTTCATATTTATTTTTAATGAATCAATTATGGCAACTTTAACCCTTACTAGTCTGACTGCTAGAAATTAGTTCCACTCCAAGCATCAGCCCACTGTTTCTCAGAGTTAAATTTAAGGGATTTTTTCATGTGTGCTCAGAACCAGTTGTCAACTCTGATCACTGCAATATCCACTCCAGTTTTTTCTTTCTCACATGTCCACTTCTCTGGCTGTAAAGCCACTGGAAAATGTCCAGTAACCACTGCCTGTCTGTGATTGATTTCAGATGACTTCAAGGTACCAGGGGTTTTCTTCCCCAGGCGTAACTACAGTTCTGTGTCCTGAACCCTAAAGCAGTGTTTGTTTCGTTTTGTTTTGTTAGTTCTAGGATCTTACATATTTTTTGTGCTAGCTTCTAACCATATCTTACCTGTATGCTTCCTGAGAGTCTCATAAAAATTCGGACTTCTTTCTTCTACCCGCAGAGGCTCAAGTTCAGTTCACGAGACCAGACAGAATAGAGACCATAGCTATGTCGGTTCTCCATTGGGTTGTAAGTGAACCTCCTTCAAGTTACCCCAGGTACCACATGCACTTGGTGTACATGCTAGTTTCTATAGACACTTGCTGGGGGTGGGAGACTGTGGCTCTGTCTACACTCACAGCACCTGTGACCTTGATCAGCAATCTATTCATTTATCATTTATTTATTGTGGGTGACTGTTACGTCCTAGATACTAGGTAGGTGATGGAACTTACCTCTGTGGAATTTACATTCTAGAAAGAAAGACAACACAAACAAGGAAGGAAATACATGCATTTGAGGCTGTGCTGATGACTGGGTAAGAATATTGGTCAGCAGAGAGCTGGAGAAGGATGTGCAACTTATTTACATATGGTAGTCAAGGAAGGATGATCCCTGAGAAAAGGTTCGAAAGATGAGACATTGGAAACAACTGAAGAAAGAACATTCTAGAGAGAGGGCAAGGTGCTACAGAAGATAAACTATGGGTGAACTCAAAACAGAAAGAGAACAGGTGTGCTGGGGGAGGTTTTCGGGAAGAGGAAGTGAAACCAGATTCAGAGAAGAAAGTCAAGTACCATGTTTTCCTGTAAGGAGGAGAAGAGAAATTGAGTAATCGCTGGATTCGGATGTGGTATTTTGGGGGTAGGGGCTTTGTGCACACTTTTAAAGTGGGAGTATGGTGACTGGCTAATCCAGTAGGAAGGAAGAGTCTGATGATTTATGACAGAGCAGAGAGCAGAGGGAGTGGGGAAGAGCAGAAAGGAAGGCAGAGCTATCTGGAAAGACTCATATTTGACAGGAGTCCGAACACTTTTCTTGTTGTAACAGAAGATAAATATAGACTCGAGTAGGTTTCTAGACTTGGTGAGGGGAATAGGAGGGACTTCTGCTGAGCTAGCAAAACACCCTTTGGTATATGAGAAAAAATAAACAGATACAAGTAGATATGATGAGTTACAATGATACCTGAGTAGGAGCCGGTTTTTTTTTTTCTTTAATAAGCAAAGTCTCATGTCTTTCTTTAGATCAATATTCCCTGCCACAATATGAAAAGTCAACTGATTCTTAAAAAAAAAAAAAAAAAAAGACTGTAAATTTACTTCTTACCCGGATTTGTTGGATCATTTACTGTGTGTTAAAGAGAAAGAGAAGAAGTTTAGTTTTTCAGTCTGGTAGAAATCTTAAATTCCTTGTATGATACATAAGAATATCTTGGGCCTGTTCTGTCACAACTGGTTTGTCTTTTAACTATAAAATGGCTCAGGGCAACTGACATTCCTAAATTATTAACTCCAAGAGAAGGCTGATCAATAGGAGGCAGGGAAAAGATAAATTTGATATGGAAATAGAATATTATTCAGAATTTCACTTTTAAACTCACATAAAGAAGGAGTTTTCATAAATCTGAGCACTCCCATTAAAAATTGTCAGTGTGGGGGGCGGAGCAAGATGGCGGAGGAGTAGGAGACCTGGATTTCGTCTCCTCTCAGGAATTCAGCTGGATAGGGATCAAACCATTCTGAACACCTACAAACCCAACAGGAGATCGAAGAAAGGAAGAGCAACAACTCTCTGAACAGAAAAGAGTCCACTTTCTGGAAGGTAGGACGTGCGGAGAAATGAATCCGAGGTGATATTCGGGAGGATAGACGGCGGGGGAGGGGCCTCCGGCGGCCGCTTCTGGCAAGTGATAGAGCCGCGGAGCACAAAATCGGAACTTTTAAAAGTCTGCTCCACTGAGGGACGTCACTCTGGTGGCTAAGCGGGGGGTGGAACCCTCCGGGACAGTGTGGTCTCGGACCCTCGGGGTCACAGAAAGACTGGGGGTGCCTGAGTGTGGCAGAGCTCCCAGGTATCGGAGCGGGGAAGCCGGCTGCAGAGGCGGAGCCCAGGCGCGGGCTCTCAGCTCGGGGTTGCCATAAACCGTGATCCGCGGCACAGTCGGGCCCCTGCTCCTCCAGCAGGGACCCAACAAGCGGCAGATCCGGGAAGACTCACCTTCCTCCCCCGGGAGGAGCCGCGCGGGAGCGCGCCGCAGGGATCTGCTGGGTTTGGAGACTCCACCCGGGGTCGGGTGCCAGAGATAGAAACGCGCGGTCACAGGCCGGGTGAGCACGGAGTGCGGCCGGAGACCGGGGAGACGGGAGTGACTGACGGCTTTTCTCTGGGGGCTCACTGAGAAGCGGGGCCCCAAGTTCTCGGCTCCTCCGGGGCAGAGATTGGGAGGCCGCCATTTTCACTCTCCGCCTCCAAAGCTGTACGGAAAGCTCTCAGGGAACAAAAGCTCCCGAGAGCAAACCCGAGCAGATTACTTAGCCCGGACAGGGTAAGAGCAGGGCAGTTCTGCCTCCGGCAAAGACTTTTGGAAACCACGGCAACAGGCCCCTCCCCAGAAGATCAGCGAGAACAGCCAGCCAAGACCAAGTTTACCGATCAATGAGAACGGCAGAACTCCAGCGCTAGGGGAATAATGCACATAGAATCCATGGCTTTTTTTTTTTTTTTTTTTTAAGATTTT
>NC_058414.1:26924037-26963903 GCF_002201575.2 Neomonachus schauinslandi | reverse complement strand
TAAAGATTTTATTTATTTATTCATGAGAGACAGAGAGAGAGAGAGAGGCAGAGGGAGAAGCAGGCTCCCAAGGAGCAGGAAGCCCGATGTGGGACTCGATCCCAGGACCCTGAGATCATGACCTGAGCCGAAGGCAGACGCCCAACCATCTGAGCCACCCAGGCGCCCATCCATGGCTTTTTTATCATGATTCTTTAGTCTTTCAAAGTTAATTTTTTTTTTAACTGTCTTTTTTTTTTTTTGAATTTTTCTTTTTCCCTTTTTCAACCAACATCTTATCAATCCCTTTTTTAAAAAACATTTTTATTTTTCATTTTTAGAATCATATTCTATCCCTTCATAGTAGTTACCCATATTTTTGGCATATATATATATATAAGTTGTTCTCTCTTTAAAATTTTGAGATAGTTTCTTCTAACAGATCAAAATATACTCTAAATCTCTAGTGTATGGTTTTTTTCTACTCCCCTACCTGATCACATTCTCTCCCTTATTTTTTCTTTTTTTAAAAAAATCCTCTTCTTTCTTTTTTCAAGCAACTTATCAATTCCTTTTATAAAATTTTTTATAATTTCCATCTTTACAGTCATATTCCATCCCTTCATCATATCAACCCTTATTTTTGTACATATATAAGTTTTTCTTTCTTTAAAATTTTGGGAGGCACTTTCTTTTAACAGACCAAAATACACCCAAAATCTAGTGTGTGGCACTGATCTATATACCAGCCTGATCATATTTGATCACATTCTGTTTTTGTTTTGTTTTGTTCTGTTTTTGTTTGTTTTTATCTTTATCTTTTTCTTTTTCTTTTTTTTTTTTTCTTTTTTCTCTCTTTCCCTTTCTTTTCCGACTGCTTCAGGTCTTTTCTGATTTGTTTAGAGTATATTTTCTGGGGACGTTGTTACTCTGGTAGCATTTTGTTCCCTCATTAATCTATTCTCCTCTGCACAAAATGAGAAGATGGAAAAAATCACCTCAACAAAAAGAACAAGAGGTAGTACCGACTGCCAGGGACCTACTCAATACGGACATTAGTACGATGTCAGATCTAGAGTTCAGAATCATCACTTTAAAGATACTAGCTGGGCTTGAAAAAAGCATGGAAGTTATTAGAGAAACCCTTTCTGGAGAAGTAAAAGAACTAAAATCTAACCAAGTCGAAATCAAAAAGGCTATTAATGAGGTGCAATCAAATATGGGGGCGCTAACTGCTAGGATAAATGAGGCAGAAGAGAGAATCAGTGAGATAGAAGACCAAATGATGGAAAATATAGACGCTGAGAAAAAGAGAGATAAACAACTACTGGATCACGAGGGCAGAATTCGAGAGATAAGCGATACCATAAGACGAAACAACATTAGAATAATTGGGATCCCAGAAGAAGAAGAAAGAGAGAGAGGGGCAGAAGGTATAATGGAGCAAATTATAGCAGAGAACTTCCCTAATTTGGGGAAGGAAACAGGCATGAAAATCCAGGAAGCACAGAGAACCCCTCTCAAAATCAATAAAAATAGGTCAACACCCCGACATCTAATAGTAAAACTTACGAGTCTCATAGACAAAGAGAAAATCCTGAAAGCAGCTCGGGAGAAGAGATATGTAACCTACAAGGGTAGAAACATTAGATTGGCAACAGACCTATCCACAGAGACCTGGCAGGCCAGAAAGGACTGGCAGGATATATTCAGAGCACTAAATGAGAAAAATATGCAGCCAAGAATACTCTATCCAGCTAGGCTGTCATTGAAAATTGAAGGAGAGATAAAAAGCTTCCAGGACAAACAAAAACTAAAGGAATTTGCAAACACAAAACCAGCCCTACAGGAAATCTTGAAAGGAGTCCTCTAAGCAAAGAGAGACCCCAAAAGCAACATAGACCAGAAAGGAACACAGACAATATACGGTAACAGTCACCTTACAGGCAATACAATGGCACTAAATTCCTATCTTTCAATAGTTACCCTGAATGTAAATGGGCTCAATGCCCCAATCAAAAGACACAGGCTATCAGACTGGATTAAAAAACAAGACCCATCGATATGCTGTCTGCAAGAGACTCATTTTCGACCCAAAGACAGCCCCAGATTGAAAGTGAGGGGGTGGAAAACCATTTACCATGCTAATGGACACCAAAAGAAAGCTGGGGTGGCAATCCTTATATCAGACAAATTAGATTTTCAACCAAAGACTGTAATAAGAGATGAGGAAGGACACTATATCCTACTTAAAGAGTCTATCCAACAAGAAGATCTAACAATTGTAAATATCTATGCCCCTAACATCGGAGCAGCCAATTATATAAGGCAATTAATAACAAAAGCAAAGAAACACATCAACAACAATACAATAATAGTGGGGGACTTTAACACCCCTCTCACTGAAATGGACAGATCATCTAAGCAAAAGATCAACAAGGAAATAAAGACTTTAAATGACACACTGGACCAAATGGACTTCACAGACATATTCAGAACATTCCATCCCAAAGCAACGGAATACACATTCTTCTCTAGTGCCCATGGAACATTCTCCAGAATAGATCACATCCTAGGTCATAAATCAGGTCTCAACCAGTACCGAAATATTGGGATCATTCCCTGCCTATTTTCAGACCACAATGCTTTGAAACTAGAACTCAATCACAAGAGGAAAGTCGGAAAAAACTCAAATACATGGAGGCTAAAGAGCATGCTAGTGAAGAATGAATGGGTCAACCAGGAATTAAAGAAGAATTAAAAAAATTCATGGAAACCAATGAAAATGAAAACACAACTGTTCAAAATCTTTGGGATGCAGCAAAGGCAGTCCTAAGAGGAAAGTATAGCAATACAAGCCTTTCTCAAGAAACAAGAAAGGTCTCAAGTAAACAACCTAACCCTACAGCTAAAGGAGCTGGAGAAAGAACAGCAAATAAAGCCTAAACCCAGCAGGAGAAGAGAAATAATAAAGATCAGAGCAGAAATCAATGAAATAGAAACTAAAAGAACAGTAGAACAGATCAACAAAACTAGGAGCTGGTTCTTTGAAAGAATTAATAATATTGATAAACCCCCGGCCAGACTTATCAAAAAGAAAAGAGAAATGACCCAAATCAACAAAATCATGAATCAAAGAGGAGAGATCACAAGCAACACCAAAGAAATACAAACAATTATAAGAACATATTATGAGCAACTCTATGCCAGCAAATTAGATAACCTGGAAGAAATGGAGGCATTCCTAGAGATGTATTAACTACCAAAACTGAACCAGGAAGAAATAGAAAACCTGAACAGACCTATAACCACTAAGGAAATTGAAGCAGTCATCAAAAATCTCCCAAAACACAAAAGCCCAGGGCCAGATGGCTTCCCAGGGGAATTCTACCAAACATTTCAAGAAGAATTAATACCTATTCTTCTGAAACTGTTCCAAAAAATAGAAATGGAAGGAAAACTTCCAAACTCATTTTATGAGGCCAGCATTACCTTGATCCCAAAACCAGACAAAGACCCCATCAAAAAGGAGAATTACAGACCAATATCCCTGGTGAACATGGATGCAAAAATTCTCACCAAAATACTAGCCAATAGGATCCAACAGTACATTAAAAGGATTATTCACTACGACCAAGTGGGATTTATCCCTGGGCTGCAAGGTTGGTTCAACATTCGCAAATCAATCAACGTGATACAATACATTAACAAAAGAAAGAACAAGAGTCATATGATCCTCTCAATAGATGCAGAAAAAGCATTTGACAAAGTACAGCATCCTTTCTTGATCAAAACTCTTCAGAGTATAGGGATAGAGGGTACATACCTCAATATCATAAAAGCCATCTATGAAAAACGTACAGTGAATATCATTCTCAATGGGGAAATACTAAGAGCTTTCCCCCTAAGGTCAGGAACGTGGCAGGGATGTCCACTATCACCACTGCTATTCAACATAGTATTGGAAGTCCTAGCCACAGCAATCAGACAACAAAAAGAAATAAAAGGCATCCAAATCGGCAAAGAAGAAGTCAAATCCTCACTGTTTGCAGATGATATGATACTTTATGTGGAAAACCCAAAAGACTTCACCCCAAAACTGCTAGAAGTCATACAGGAATTCAGTAAAGTGGCAGGATATAAAATCAATGCACAGAAATCAGTGGCATTCCTATACACCAACAATAAGACAGAAGAAAGAGAAATTAAGGAGTCAATCCCATTTACAATTGCACCCAAAACCATAAGATACCTAGGAATAAATCTAACCAAAGAGGCAAAGGATCTGTACTCAGAAAACCATAAAATACTCATGAAAGAAATTGAGGAAGACACAAAGAAATGGAAAAACGTTCCATGCTCATGGATTGGAAGAACAAATATTGTGAAGCTGTCAATGCTACCTAGAGCAATCTACACATTCAACGCAATCCCCATCAAAATACCATCCACTTTTTTCAAAGAAATGGAACAAATAATCCTAAAATTTGTATGGAACCAGAAAAGACCCCGCATAGCCAGAGGAATGTTGAAAAAGAAAAGCAAAGCTGGTGGCATCACAATTCCAGACTTCCAGCTCTATTACAAAGCTGTCATCATCAAGACAGTATGGTACTGGCACAGAAACAGACACATAGATCAATGGAACAGAACAGAGAGCCCAGAAATGGACAGAAATGGATCAAGAAATGGGCAGAAGACATGAACAGATATTTTTCCAAAGAAGACATCCAAATGGCCAACAGACACATGAAAAAGTGCTCAATATCGCTCGGCATCAGGGAAATCCAAATCAAAACCTCAATGAGATACCACCTCACACCAGTCAGAATGGCTAAAATTAACAAGTCAGGAAATGACATATGTTGGCGGGGATGCAGAGAAAGGGGAACCCTCCTACACTGTTGATGGGAATGCAAGCTGGTGCAGCCACTCTGGAAAACAGTATGGAGGTTCCTCAAAAAGTTGAAAGTAGAGCTACCGTATGACCCAGCAATTGCACTACTGGGTATTTACCCCAAAGATACAAAAGTAGGGATCCAAAAGGGTACGTGCACCCTGATGTTTATACCAGCAATGTCCACAATAGCCAAACTGTGGAAAGAGCCAAGATGTCCATCAACAGATGAATGGATAAAGAAGATGTGGTATATATACACAATGGAATATTATGCAGCCATCAAAAGGAATGAGATCTTGCCATTTGCAACAACGTGGATGGAACAGGAGGGTATTATGCTGAGCGAAATAAGTCAAACAGAGAAAGACATGTATCATATGACCTCACTGATATGAGGAATTCTTGATCTCAGGAAACAAACTGAGGGTTGCTGGAGTGGGGGGTGGGGGGGGGAGGGATGGGGTGACTGGGTGATGGACACTGGGGAGGGTATGTGCTCTGGTAAGTGCTGTGAATTGTGCAAGACTGTTGAATCTCAGATCTGTACCTCTGAAACAAATAATGCAATATATGTTAAGAAAGAAAAAAAAAGAAGAAGAATGTAGCAGGAGGGGAAGAATGAAGGGGGGGAAATCGGAGGGGGAGACGAACCATGAGAGACTATGGACTCTGAGAAACAAACTGAGGGTTCTAGAGGGGAGGGGGGTGGGAGGATGGGTTAGCCTGGTGATGGGTATTGAGGAGGGCACGTTCTGCATGGAGCACTGGGTGTTATGCACAAACAATGAATCATGGAACACTACATCTAAAACTAATGATGTAATGTATGGGGATTAACATAACAATAAAAAAATTAAAAATAAATAAATAAATAAATAAAAATTATCAGTGAATCAGAGGAAGTTAAGAGGAGGCTGGTTATCACCATCTAAGAAACATGGGAAAATCAATGAAATTGGTTTTATGACACAATACTTCTCTAAATGTTTCTTTTATTTATAAAGCTTATAATGTATGCTTGTTCTAGCATTAAACTTAGCTTACATTTGGTAGAGGAATAAGATGATTTTAAGATGGCACCTAAGATTTAGAACAGTATATATAACCATTTGTGTAGAAAAGAGGAAATATATATAATATGTATTTTGTGTTTATGTGTACATACTTCTTAGAAAATATTAAAGTAAGAACATATAAAAGTGTCTCCACTAGGATTATTATATACGTATTGTTTCCTCCAGGAAGGGTAATGAGTAACAGGGAACGAGAGGAATGTTTTTAATCTTCCGTTTTATTCCTCATCACTATTGATCCATTTGGAAGTGTTACTTGAGTATAAAATTGTATGAAAGAAAGAAAAAAAGAAGAAAGAAAGGAAAGAAAGAAAGAAAGAAAAAGAAAGAAAGAAAAGAAAGAAAGAAAGAAAAAATAGAAATAACACATATTGGTAAATAAGTACCTGCTGTTTATGTAACCACACTTCAAGTCTATATCCCCCCCCCCCATTTTAGAAATCTTCTGAGGAGTAAATATAATGAGCAATATAACTAGACAGTTAAAACCTTTTATTTTAATGTCTGGTTATCTCTTAATTAAATTTTTAACTTTAGAAAGATATTACTATGTTCTGTGAAATCAGGAAAGTGTCAAAAATCATACTTACTCCCAACATTCTCTTTAATAGATAAGCTTAGTATTGGTGGCAAATGTTAAGAGTAGAAAGCCTTCACTATATACTGTCTACATTTAAAGTTTATTTATCTTTCCAAAGAGAGAAGTTCCAAGACTAATGTGCATGGAAGATAAAAAATTTAAGAAATTAGGTTAACTGCTAGTTTATTCAAATTGCTTAACCTGGTGCTTACAACTTGTTAAGTTAAAGTTATATATCAGTTTGAGAGTGAATGGTGGTGATAAAAAATTGTCCAAAATAACAAGTCACAGGATATTTGGGCTCTAAAAAGATACCACACACCTAAAAATACCAATGTTTACCTTTTAGGAATAGGTCAAATTTAAATACACATTTTATGTTGTGTGTCAGTCTATCTTTGTATAACTTTAACTTAACAAGTTGTAAGCACCAGGTTACTTCTCACAGTAGTTGTTGAAAACTATCACCAAAAAAGGTTTATTTCCCAGAGGGACTTATGTCATGAACCCCCAACGTCAACCATCCATACACATAAGTCATCTCAGTCACCAGTGCTTGTTTCTCTACCTTCTCTCTGCCCCCCATCTGATCACCACACTCCCCCACCTCAAGAAAATTGTCATTTTCATAACCAATTCCCAGACTATCAGGTCTATCAAACTTCAGGGGGTGCCTGGGTGGCTCTGTCAGTTAAGCGTCTGACTCTTGATTTCAGCTCAGGTCCTGGAATCAAGCCCCGAATCAGGCTCTGTGCTCAGTGGGGAGTCTGCTTGAGATTCTCTTTCTCCCTCTGCCCTTCCCCACCCACTCTCTTTCTAAAATAAAAAAAAAACAAAACCTCAGCACTCTCCCTGCCCCATCCATCGCTCCCCACCCCCACCATACACACACACACACACACACACACACACACTTCATTATAAATCACTTCGTTATAAATCTATAGATGCATTGAGCAACCTTAAGGAATTTAATGTGTCATTCTTTTTATTTCATTTTTTTAAGTTTTATTTATTTAAGTAATCTCTATACCCAACATGGGGCTCGAACTCATGACCCCAGATTAAGAGTTGCATGCTCTTCTGACTGAGCCAGCCAGGCACCCCAGTTTCTGTCATTCTAAATATCAAGTGGCTGGGGGTCCTGGGGCAACCTATGCTGGGGCCGCCTTGGTGGGATGGCCAGAGCTGAAGTGGGTGTGGGCCAGGGTGGTCCCCGGGCTCTCTGTGCAGCGAGCACCCTGGCAGGACAGCTGAAGCTGAAGTGAGTGCAAGCTGGAGTGTCCGGGGTGCTGTGTGCAGGGGTGGTCTGGCAGGGCAGCTGGAGCTGAGGGGGGCGTGGGCCAGGGGTTCTGCAGTGCTCTACTCTTGGGTTGCTCTGGCAAGTTGTCTGGAGCCAAAGTGGTGCAGGCCTGGAGTGTTCTAGGGTGCTCCACACGAGCTGGAGCTATAGTGAGCACTGAGGAGGGGTGTCCAAGTGTGTGTGGCACTGGGGTCGCCTTGGTAGATGGGTGAGGGCTGGCTTGGGCTGCCGCGGAGAGGGTGGGCTAGCTGGGGCACTGAGACTCGGCTCCTGTCTACAAAACCAAGGTGGAGTGGGAATAGCAACCATGGTGCTCGGCAGCCTCTCTGATCTGGAGAGAGAGGCGTTTCGGCAGTTCCCCCACAGTTTGGCAGAGTTCTGGGGCTGAACGGTTTATATTATATTCTACTTGCTCTTGTCAGTCTTGGCTTGTTTTCTGTGCCCCACGGTGTCCAGGGCTGCTGCGGGCTAGGGATCTGGGGCTCACTGAGGTGGTAGACCAGCTATCTGCACTTTCAAGGTAGAGGGGGGAACATAAACTATGGTGTTCAACAGCCCCTCTGAACTAGAGAGTTCCAGCAGTCCCCGCACAGTCTGGTGGAGTTCTTGGGCTAGATCCTTTATATTCGAGTTGCCCTTTAAAATGGTGGCTGTTTTTCCTGTGCCCCAGGATAGATGCATCGACTCACTGTCCCTCAGTACTATCCCTCCCTGCTGCAGTTTGCAGCATCATGACTGTTTTTCTGTCTCTCTTGTTCTTTTCTGTGTGGTCTCTATATTTTTTGTTGTACAGAAGCAGTTCAGTCAGCCCTCAGTTCTTCCTCAGGAGAAATTGCTCTGTAAAAATAGGTGTAGGTTTGGTGTGGCCACGGAGGAGGTGAGTTTAGGGTCTTCCGACATCTCCATCTTGGACCAGAACTAAGCCAGGAATTGGCATTTTTTAAAAGTCCTCCTAAAAAGTGATTTTGTGGTAGGTGGTTTCAGAATTGTCCTTTGAGGAACTCTGATACAGGAATCTCAATTACAAACTATGTATATACAGAAGAGGTGAGTTCAAGATCCATAGTTCCTAGTATTTCAGTTGACAATAGCTCTCCTTTGTCTTTCGTTCTCCGTAGTCTACAAACCAAGAATTACTTCTTTTAGACCTTCACTCGGGAAAAATAGTATCCTAGTTGCATACATGCTGCATGGCCTCAGGTTGAAGCCGTTTTCCTCAAAGTCACAGAACTCCATGTCATTGGGTTTCTGCATATTCAGGGCATAGACAGTTCCTTTCTTAGCCTCTCCCTTCCTGAGTCATTCTGCAGACATCTGAGATCTCCACATCTCTCTGATCTCTAGCTTCCCTGTAGTTACCTAGATCTGAAGATCCCATCTTTCCTGGTGTGAGTAGCTCCCACCTTGCTCGTCATCCTGATGCCCCAGGATTATTAACAGCAAGTTTCCAACTATCAGTGCGGGGTGCTCACATCCACTCTCGCAGCTGAGAAGAAGCTGCTCCCACCACGGCCTTGGGGCCATTGTATCTTCTCAGACCACATTTCAGTGGCAAAGAACATTTTCCAACTTTTTTAACAGAACGGATGAAAATCATTTTTTTTGAAGTAAAACTGTACAAAATGCAGTTCCTGGTCAAATGATATATTAAGATGCTTATGAGAATATGGTCCCTACACACCCATACACTCCACCCACATTAGAATTTGAAAATGCACATTCACGTGTTTTAAGCTATGAAGTCCTGCAGTTTTTTTGTGGTTAGTTTCTGCACAGCCAAAATTTATTTCACACAGTTCACCATTTAACCTTTCTTTTCACTGTTGAACATTCCAAGAGTGGTCTGTGAAACACTGACAGAGAATTTGAAAACCTGACAGAGAATAGTATTATTCTCATAGCTGAGCAATACTGCCGTTTCTTGGTCATGAGCCAAATGAAAATATTAAATTACATATATGATATTTAGAAAATCCTGTGATGATAAATGCACAGCTCTTTAAAACTACAAGTTCACCTGAATTTGGCATTTGGGGAGTTATTACTGAGTTAGCCCTAGGGAACTAGTTTGTGGACAGTAGATCAAATTTTACAATTCAGCAACAAATAAAATCAGACAAAAACTGAACTTTTTGTCTTCTTAATATTGGATTATTTCTGTAAAATGAGATTGATGTCTTTGGATGAGTCAGCATAGAGCTAAAAAGAGGCGAGTCAGTAATATTTATAATATATTCTATGATACATAGAATTTTTTTGAATTGTGGAATAAAAGGTAGAAGGAAAGGGAATGACTTGCTGAGTGCATATTTCAGGGGCCGGCAATGCGCTGTACATTGAAGGGCTGAGGGCAGAGGTGAACTATGGCAGTTGCTGCTCTCAGTTTAAGTAGCACCAATCATAAGACATGAGAACCAAGAAGAGTAGAGTGCTGTAAGCACTACTGTAGCAATCAGCATAGGGCATTGTAGAATCACAGATCCTTAGAATGCATGAAATATTCTTTTTGGGGGCACCTGGATGGCTCAGTCGGTTGAGCGTGCGAGTCCTGATCAAGGGGTTGTGAGTTTGAGCCCCATGTCGGGTGTACAGAATACTTAAAAATCTTAAGGAAGACAAAATTCTTCTTCATGGATTTCCATAAGTAAATCAAATTTTTTTTGTGAGCATTTGTCTTTTTGCTGGGAGTGTGGGGCATTAGAGTATTTGGTTTTGATTTTGATTTACATTTATAACTGGTTGAATAATGGAAACAGTATATGATCAGAATGTGGGGTGACAGACATAAAGGGGAAAAATAGCTGACATTAAAATAGAAATAATGGAGCTGGTGCTCTAGGCCACAATGGCAAGACCAGGGTGCTACTGGAAATTGATTGACTTTATTATGGCATCCTTTCCAATCACTTGTTAAATCAATGATGGAATTTCATTTGGTCATTATGAGAAAATCTCATTTCATTTCATATCAAAAGTCATTTCTGTTTCATGGATTATGCTAGGATATCAAAAGATTTTAGACCTTTACTTATTTTTTTAAAGATTTTATTTATTTATTTGACAGAGAGAGACACAGCTAGAGAGGGAACACAAGCAGGGGGAGCGGGAGAGGGAGAAGCAGGCTTCCCGCCAAGCAGGGAGCCCAATGCAGGGCTCGATCCCAGGACCCTGAGGATCATGACCTGAGCCAAAGGCAGACGCTTAATGACTGAGCCACCCAGGCGCCCTGATTTTAGACCTTTAAAGCATCCTAAATCAGGCAGAATGGGGGAAAAAAATAAAGCCTTGGAATTTGAAACAAAGACAGGAAATAATTTAGCAATATGGGCTATTAACTTTCCTAAGAAAGAGGGTAATTTGATAAGTCGTGCTGTCTTGGGCGCATGCTGAGCATATGACTTCCTGATGACTTGGGAGTTTTTAATTCATTAAAACCAGTGAGAGAGTGAGGCAGTGGACAATTTTTGTTTACAGCAGGAGGGCATTAGGCCAGAAGCATTCAGGGACCTATGTCCAACTTCAGAGATTTAGCTGAATAATGATGACTGAGTGTCTGTGATGAGCCAGGTTACTAATTATGGCAAGGTCTAACAGCAAGTGAAAACAAATTCAGAGACTGTCTAATGGTGCTACTGAGTTGGAATAAAGCACGGTCCTGGAGGTTTCCAGCAACTTGAGATACAGATTAAAAACATTACAATTAATTATTTTGAGATTATTAATAGTCGCTAATGGAGAATGTTTTTCAGAGTATGGGCTCAGGACAAACGACCATCTGGTTCTTGTCTTTGACAGAGCTCAATTCTATACTGAGTTCTACCCTCATATCTTTCAGACTGGAAATTTAACAAATGCCCCGTGTATTTTTATGCACGTGAAGTTTGAGTAATTACTGGTGTATATAGACAAAGGGACTCATCACACTGCATGTTTCGATTAGTTTAAATTTGTTTCTTTTATTTTTACATCATGCAGAAGTTGTATACTCAATTCATAAGTCTAATTACTAAAGGTCTGTATTTTGGACAAAGAATTATTACACCAGATTCTAGTAGTTGTCTATCAAACATTATTTCCAATCATTTTAATTCCTTCCTGGTAATCACTTCTCAGCCTTTTGGCTAAGATCAAGTGTTAATTCCTTCCTGGTGGAGAAACTTGCCACCCCAAACCCCACCCCAAGCCCTAAAGGCTAAAAATGCCAGAGATTCATTTTCTTTACTTTCAGCCCAGTTTGGATGAGGAAAAATTGAGAATTCTTCTGGAGAGCTTCTGTGATACGGACATACATAAGGAGAATCCCTTCCGTTCTCGCTTGAATGGTTTGTGTAAATTACGGTGCGTGGAGATTTCGTATTCATCTTATGGACGTCAAATGAATGTTAAGAGAAGCCAGGGCAAGGGGCTGATATCAGTGAATTAGGTCTAGAACCAACTATTCTGGATTTCTTATTATGCTATATATTAAACTTCCATTGTTTGAGCAACCTTTAATCAGAAAGATGGCATTTGCAAAGAAAGAAACTCGACCCAACCTGTATTCAATTTATGTATCTCAGATCACCACGTAAAGATGTAAATTGGCTGCTCAGTAGTCTGAATTAAATTTTTCTCTTCTCTATTGCCACTGCTTCACATAGCAAACAATACACAGAACAACAACTGTGTAACCTTAACATATTACTTTTATTTTACAGTACTAATCGCTTACCATAACCATAGGTATCTAATAGAATATATAAACTAGAATACAGTAGAATCTTCTTAAAATAGAATAGATTAAAAAACTTTCACAGTAGTAGAGAATGTATAAATTAAACTATGCTGTTCTAAAACATGTAAGTAGGGACACCTGGGTGCCTCAGTACATTGAGTATCTGACTCTTGGTTTCGGCTCAGGTCACGTTTTTAGGATCCTGAGATTGAGCCCCTCCCCCCCGCCCCTGCTTAGCATTGAGCCTGTTTAGGATTCTCCCTCTCTCTCTCTCTCCCCCTCCCTCTCCCTCTCCCTCCCTCTCTCTCTCCTTCTGCCCCTTCTCCCACTCCCGCTCTAGTGCTCTCTTTCAAAAATAATTAATTACTAATTAATTAAAAAAATAAAAGATAAAAGTATTTCCAAGGCTTTTCTGACCAGGCAATAATTCAAACGTAATCCTAACACAATACAATTAATGCTTCTCTCAGTTTCTCATTCTCCCCTTTCATCTTAACATCTACAGCGTATTAAAAATGTCTTCCTTCCAAGTACGTAAGTAAATGTAGCAAGTTAATGGGGATTATTAAAAAGCAAACACCCTTGTAATTATCAACCAGGTCAAGAAATTAGATTTTGTCAGTAAATCTGCCCTTTTGGCCCAACACAATCAGCAGTACTTTGTCTCCCAGAAAAAACCACTAGCCTTTTTACAGGAATCACTTCCTTGTCTTCTTTGAATCTTGTCACTTTATGAGCCACCTGAAACATTACAGTTTAGTGGTGTCCATGTTGAAAGTTTGATTTGCCTCTCCCTTCTCTTTTCATCTTAATTTCTCTCTTCATCCCTTTCATTTCCTTACAATGTATTTGCGGAAAGAAACTGGGCCAATTGATCGTAGAATTTCCCACATACTGGATTTTCAGACTGGAGACTCATCGTGCAATTCAGCATGTTGATGAGCCCTTTGTATTTCTTGGAAATGGCAGCTAGATTTGAGGACTTGATTAGACTCAGATTCCATCCTTTTGACAAGACTACAGGCGTTGTTATATTCTTTCATCAGGAACACTGGTTGTCTCTCTTTTCATGATAATAGATGTTGACACTCAGTGCATAGGTCCATTAAGGGGTAGTAAAGTGGTGATATTTGAATCCTATTATTTCTTTGTAATTTATTGGCTGGGAAACCTCTATGAAGGGACTCCTCCGCTCATCTATCATTTACTTAGAGTTCAAATACAGAGGCAAGACAATTGCTTTAGGTGTTGTCTTTTATTTCCCAGTGTTCAAGATAAAATTTTTCCCTATCTTTCTCCATATGTGACCAGTTACTTTATATTATGATGACCATCATAGAACACCATACATGTTTGTATGTCACAGTTCTGTAGTTCAGAAGTCCAGTGTTACATGGCTGGGTTCTCTGCTTAGAGCCTTACAAGGCTGAAATCAAATGTTGAATGAGCTACATTCTTATCTGGAGACTCAAAAGAAGAATTGCTTTGGGGTGCATGGGTGGCTCAGTCGGTTAAGCGTCTGCCTTGGGCTCAGGTCATGATCCCAGCCAGAGTCCTGGGATCGAGTCCCGAGTGGGGCTCCCTGCTCAGTGGGGAACCTGCTTATCCCTCTCCCTCTACCCCTCCCCTCTCTTGTGCTCTCTCTCTCTCTCTCAAATGAAATCTTAAAAAAAAAAAAAAAAGAACTGCTTTCACGTTTATTCAGGTTGTCGACAGATCCAGTTCCTCCATGCTATACGACTGAGGTACCCACTGTCTTCCTGGCTCTTGACTGGTGGTCCCTCTCAGGTCTTAGAGTCCTTATGCAGGTTCTTTCCACATGAGCCCCTCTCTGTCTTCAAGCCAGAAGTGACAGGCCAAATCTTCCTCGTACTTTGTGCAGATTCTATTTGTTCGCTTGCTTTTTTTCCAGCTTTACTGAAGTATAATTGACAATTACAATGGTAAGATATTTAAAGTGTAAAAAGTGATGATTTGATACACATCTCCATTGTGCTTTCAATTTCTGATTATTTCACAACCTGCAGGAAAAACCTCTGTGCTTTTTGATTAGGTCAACTAACCAGGATACTCTCTGTATCTTTGGGATTTTAATTTCATCTGTGGATCCCCTCATAGCAGAATTCGAGATCAGTGTTTGGTTAAATACCCAACAGAGTCTGGGGGTGTATATATATATATACACGTGCATGTAATACACAATATTACATGTAACCTCATAAGCTTGTACTAATTTCTGATTCAAATTCAGGACTATAAGATTTTTACTTACTTTGCATAATACATGTGTCTCGATTCTTCCAACCAGGAATTCTGGTTTTCAAAGACATATGTGATGAAAGGAATTAGAGTTTCCTATAATTACTTATTGCTTTATAACATATTACACATACAAATATTTCAGAATGGCAGTTCTAATAGTAAAACCACTGATAAGCTTGCTTACTGAAAAAAATGTAAGCTTTTAAAACTTAATAAAACATCTTGTATATTCTCTGACCATTAAAAATAGTTGTATTGTCTATATTTTCAAATCATATAGCTCTTACTAGTATAGTAAGTTATATTATAGTTTTACAAGTAACCTGTTTAAGAACTCCTTTGCTTCTGGTGCACCTGGGTGGCTCAGTTGGTTAAGCGTCTGACTCTTGGTTTCAGCTGAGATCAGATCTCAGGGTTATGAGATGGAGCTCCGTATCGGGCTTGCACTCAGCAGGGAGTTGGCTTGAAGGTTCTTTCCCTCTGCCCTTCCCCCCACTCTCACTCTCTCTCTCAAATAAATAAATAAATCTTAAAAAAAAAAAAAGGAAGAAAAGAACTCTGGGATGCCTGCGTGGCTCAGTGGGTTAAGTGTCTGCCTTTGGATCAGGTCATGATCCCAGGGTCCCAGGATCGAGTCCTGCATCAGGCTCCTTGCTCGGGGAGGAGCCTGTTTCTCCCTCTGCCTGCCGATCTCCCCGCTTGTGCTCTCTCTCTCTCTGACAAATAAGTAAAATCTTAAAAAAAGAACTCTTCTGATACCTAAAAGAATTTTATAATTCTGTAGAATATAGGATTTTATAGACTATGTCCAATAATTTTATAGACTATGTCTTGGTGTTGTCCATTTTAAATCAATAGTTTCAAGTATGCCTTGTGATATTTCATTAAGTAGTTTCAAAGAATTTTTTAAATTCAGAAAATGTTTGGGGAGCCTCAGTGGCTCAGTCATTAAGCATCTGCCTTCGGCTCAGGTCATAATCCCAGGGTCCTGGGATCCAGCCCCGCGTCTCAGGCTCCCTGCTTGGCGGGAACCCGTCTTCTCCCTCTCCCACGCCCCCTGCTTGTGTTCCTGCTCTTGCTATCTCTCTGTCAAATAAATAAATAAAATCTTAAAAAAAAAAGAAAATGTTTGTTATTCCTAAACTGTATGATCTTTCTCCACTTTATACACATATATATACTTACATATATATACATGCACAAGCATATACACATACATATATATTACTTTATTTTTGTTCCTTTTAATCTGTTTTTCATTCTTTTTTAAAGATTTTCCATCTTTATATTTCTTTGAAGGGTATTTGTTGTATTTGTTCAATTTTTTTCTTATATTTTTAGTTTTTAAAATTTTTTATTTTATTACTATTATTTTTAAAGATTTTATTTCCAAGCAATCTCTACATCCAATGTGGGGCTCAAACTCACAACCCCGAGATCAAGAGTTGCATGTCCCATTGACTAGGCTAGCCAAGTGCCCTTAAGTGTTTGAATTTTTAATTTTCTAAATCTTTCCTGAGTTTTGGCAACTCATTTTTGAGGTTTTTTTAAATTATTCTTATTAATACTTTTTTCTCATGTTTTGTTATCATTTTCCTAGTATCTTTTAGCTCATTTTGTTCTATTTGTGGGTGTGTCTTCTGGTATTCTTTTATTTTTAGAAATGTGATTCTGTTTTTCATTTTCTTTTTTTTATTGTAATTATGTTTAGGGTTAGATATTCATAGCTTTATTCTTAGTTTTCCTAAACGTTGAGGATAGCTTTTTTTAACACTATAGTACTCCCTCCTCTCAAGCATGCACTTGCGTTAAAAATATGACAGGGGCGCCTGGGTGGCTGAGTCGTTAAGCGTCTACCTTTGGCTCAGGTCATGATCCCAGGGTCCTGGGATCGGGCTCCCTGCTCTGCGGGAAGCCTGCTTCTCCCTCTCTCACTCCCCCTGCTCGTGTTCCCTCTCTCGCGTTCTCTCTTTCTGTCAAATAAATAAAATAAAATCTTAAAAAAAAAAAATCACAGCCTGCCTTCTGGACTTTCCTAGTTCCATTCCCCTTTCCTACATTTCTCTGGATTTTGTTGAATTCAGGTCAAGTGAATACCTAATAGCAAAATGGCTCACACCCTTATTCTAAGACCAGGGACTGTCTGTTGTGTTCAGTATTGTATATCCTGCAGTTAGCACACTGTGTGGCACATAGGAACTCAGTAAGTATCTGTGAAGATAAGCATAAATGAATGAATGAAAGTATACTAATGCATAACCTTCCAATTCCATCCCCCTTAGTGCCATGTAACAGCTGAATTGAGTTGATGGACAACGGAACCAATCATTCCGCAGACAAGTTTTTAGCTTTACATTAGGGATGAAGCAGCTTCAACCTGTTTCTACTTTTGGCATCTTTCAAATGGGGCCTTAGATTAGGTAAGGTTGGCTCCTTAGGATTTATTCACACAATACTATGATAGGGGCTGGTATTAAAGATGAGAAAAGGTAAAGCCCTTTTGCAACGAGAAACATACGTGTTCTCTATCTGGACAGCATGAGTACCCTAAGGCTCTACCTAAGAGGAACACCAAAACCTTTTCTTTGCTTTTCTTTCTTTTTTTTCTTTTGATTTGGGGTGCGTCAGAGAAGTCATTTGGAGTAAGTGTTGTTGACGCCCATGTCTCAATGTAGAACCGACCAGGTGAAGGAAATAAGGGGCTTTGGGAAGTGTTCCAGAGGAAAGATCTTGGAGGTAGCAGAAAGCATGCTAAGTTTAGGGGAAACGCTAAGAGTTTATCTTGGTCTTTAATTCCCGCAACAGCAAATTCTGAATTCATTTAGAGTGTTTACAACATTCACAGTAATTAAAGTTCGGGGTTTTTTGTTTGTTTTGGTTTTTAGTAAAAAACGGTTGGACATTGCCTTACTCCATTCAGACTGCTGTAACAAATTATGGTAGAGCGAATGGCTTCTAAGCAAGATGCGTTCATTTTTCACAGTGCTGGAGCCTGGAAGTCTCAGATCAGCATGCCAACAGGGTCCTGTTCTGGTGAGTACCCTCTTTCGGGTTACATACTGCCAACTTCTCTTTATATCCCATGCCAGAGGGCAGAGAGGGGATGCAAGCTCTCTCCTGATGGTTGCTTTTAAGCAAAGATTTATTGGGGTCTGTGCTTTGCTGTTCTTTAAAAATTACATTACGTGGAAATGTTAGTACAAAAGGATTTTTCTATACCAAACTTCGGCAGCTTTTTCTCATTGGTTTAATACTTCTCTTCTCCATTGAAGCTGTAGTTTTAACAGTAGCTTTCAGCAGCCTGGGTAAAATCATGGCCGCCATCTTAATGTTTTTTTATCCCCCAGGACCCAGGGCAGTGCCTGCAGCAATCCTGGAAATTGAGCCCAGGTCTCATTCTTGCGTCTAAATTAGCTGATTCATATTAAATTGTTTAAAGATGAAATTGAGTATCCATGCTTTACATTTTGAATTTTTATAGCAACTTTGAATGCAAGTAGTTAAACTAAGTAGAGATGAAACACAGCTGTCCAGATGCCTGAGTTATCAAAAGACTTCATAAGTAAGCAGTTCTTTAGAAACATGAGCTCTTTTGTTCAATTCCTGTTGCAGAGCCCACATTTATTTGTGTAGAAAAATTCCATTCCACAAATAGAGTAAGAGTAGAAATTAAGGAGCTTTTTAATGCATGTAACACTCTTTTTCTGAGTCTAGAAAAAATATTAAGAGTCCAAGTAACTTACGGGAATGATTGTGGTGGATCTACTTTAATTTACATCTTTTTCTTGATGTTAAGATCTAAATTCCCTTTTAAAAATCCGTGTTGTCCCCGAAGTTTCTTCTGGTGTCGCCTTCAGAATTTTAGACTACTAAAGTATTCTTTGGTAAAAACATAACTATAAAAGTAAAACATTTAATTGTTTATTAGAATAAACTCGTAAGTTTAATTTATTTAATCAGGGCTTTATTCTACTTCATTAGAAAGGGGAAAGAGAAATACTGATTGTTCCCTGCTTTCATGGTCAACATTTTGAATAAACTGATGTCTCTTCCTCTTGGAGTCTGCTCACAGAAAGAATTACTAAGTTGAAAGTTCCATCCTATTCCATCCAGTTATTTGCAAGAGGCCAAAACAGTCTAGATTCTTACATCAGCATTTGAGAACTTTTTGACTAAAATAGCTAACCCTAGAAGACGATATTTCACATCATGCATACATTTAATATTTAGCAGAAAATTGTTTCACACCATTTTAAAAGAAAATACTTCTGTAGAATCAAACTTTTTTATATTTTCAGAATGTGTTTTCTAGACAAAAGTGCTAAATGGAACAAGGTCCATGATAACAATTGAATCAGAACTCCGTGTTCAAACTCATTTATTCAGGAGATGCCTTTATTTCATAAAGTATTGTGAATGTTTACTTGAGAACAATTGTGTACTATGAACTATATTCTGAAAATCAAGAATGTAATTTCTTAGCTTGCTGCTGGAGGAGGTCTTTTGGAAATCTTATCACTAGCACTTTCTCCAGCATAGGATAATTTTAATTCGATACCTAGAAATTTTACCCTGGGGAGATGCTAAATACGTAAGCCCATCTTCTAACCTCTAGTGTGCTTTTGTATTGACGTAACATACTTTTTAGTATTTTTTACTTGGCAAGATATAACTTTTGGGGGAAGGTTCTTAAAATTGAATGATCCAAGGGTTATTGTTTTTAATTTCTGACTTCAAATTTCATGGAAAAAAATTAGCATGAAAACACCATGATACCCATATCTGTTCCTCACTGCCTGCTGATTTTATAAAACCTCTAAATTTTGATGCATATTATGCAAAGCAGCAGATTATAATGTGCAGATGCTCTAGTCACTAAAAAAATTACTTCCTTTGTCACGAGATGGCGCTGCACACAGTTCTAAATGGGCCCTTTTTCCTTAGGAAAGAAATTTTACAGCATTCAAGAGAGAGCAGCGTAGCTTTTGAACACTCCTACTTTGCTTCCAAGGTACTGAAAGGTAATACAGAATGGCTAGACAAAAGGAAAAAAGTTTTCCAAATTCTACGTTTGTGTCAAAAAAATAAAAGAATTAAAATTCATTCTTCAGAATAATTTTAATGCAGAATAAACAAGAGAAAGAATAGCTAGAACTATAGTAGATTCTGCCTATCTGAGCCTTCTATTCACTCCTCTTTTGGGTAGAATAGAAACAGAACAAAAATGAAAGGGAAGGATGAAAAAATAGGAGTATTACAGTGAAGATTTTGAGCATGTGGAACTGTTTTTTTAAAAAACTATATGGGAGCGTTAAAATTGCCAAAAGGAGAATCCTTCCCACCCCATTTCCTTCCTCACTGAACCTAAGTACAAATTCAGACTTGGCAAGAGAATCATGTGTCATTACATTTTAGATATGGGCAGAAATAGCCATCTCTGGTTTTTAGCACATTTGCAGTGAATTTTTGCAGAATGAATATTACTTTTCCACTTAAAGATTTCAGTGGCTTTCCATTACACTTAAAATTAAGTCCAGGCTCCTGGAGTTACTCATAGTAGCAGATTATGAACTGTTTTATGGATTTGCCATGACATACTGTACTTACTGAAAAATCAGTCGTCATTAAACACACTGTTTAATTCAGCTGACCTTTTTCTTTCTTATCAAGGCTTTCTCAATGAAGGAGCTAGTGTGTTGATTAACTATAAGCACAGTAGGACTGTCTTAGAGTGCCCCTCGTCTACCTCTGCCAATCTGCTTTTTTTTGATCCTCTCTCTTGCTTCATATGCTCCATCCACTGTGGCCTTTCAACACCTAAAGTAAATGAAACAAGTTATTTTTTGCTATTAGGGCATCTGTACATACTGGTTCTATTTCCGAAATGCCTTTGCTGGATTTCTTTTCATCCCTCATGTCACACTTCTGATCTCACAGGGTATTCCCAGGCCACCTAATCTATAGTAAATTATTCTATTTCATTAGCACCCTACTCTTTTTTTATGTCTATTTTAAAAAATGTAACTATATAAATGATGCACAGCCTTCATGTTTCAAATAAATTTGAGAAAGACATATAATGGGCCCTCTAGTGAGCCACATTATACATTAGCCTATGATAGATTCTGGAAGGCTCTATTCTAAAGAAACTTACAGAACTTTATTTAACCCTGAGCTTCTAAAAATTACTTTTTAGTATTAACATTTCAGGAAGCTGTCCAGAAGACCCTTTAGAAAACGTTGCTCAGATTCATCCAAGCCCTGCATTTTACAGAAGAGGAAACATGCTCAAGTTAGTGATTGCCCATGAAATAAATTTAGCTAGCAAAGCTCTTTGATGGACACAATCCTATTGACAGTGGATGTATTTCCACAGAGTGATTGATCCCACTCCTATCATTACTTTTCATTGCTGCTTTCTTACTATATTTGGGCTGCTTTTTACCAACCTTTATTCCAGTAGCTCTCTTTAAAATCATCACAGACTAAATTTTATCACCATATCCAAAATATTTATTTGGAGTCATGCTTCTCACTTTTCTCTCTCTTTCTACCCACAAAAAGCTGTTATTCATTATTCAGTTGCATTTTGGCAGGTCTCTATTATAGCATGGATCAAAGAGAATAGCAGATTTATTTCAGTATCTCCCTCCCCCTTCTAATTTAAACTTTTAAAGGAAAAGGAATTTAAAGGAATTCATTCTTGTATCTCTTAGAAAGAAAGGCTCCCAAACAAATAAATAGTAGAGGATATAAATATGAAGACTATTTCTCTGGAGGTATTCACGGTCTAGAGGGGAACGTGACATAAATACCAGCAATTATAATGTGTCAGGCTGTGATATATTCTGTGACAGAGAAAGGTTAGTTGTGACGGTGGGTTCCAGCTTTGCTTTTCTAAAGTAGCAATAAGTAGTTAAATGGAACAAACAAACAGGATCTTACCATGTGGAGGAGGAGAAAGGCAGAGGTAACATGATAACATAGTCACGCTGTATTTCCCACCTCCAGAATGCTCTAGCCTGACTAAATGCTACAGACCTTAGGATTAACTGGCAGTTCCACAGAGACGCCTTTCTGGGACCCTCACAAATCAAAACCAGTGCCCCAACTGAGATCACCAATTACACCTTTTCACTTTGCTTCATAAAAGCTCAATTTAGTATTATGCATGAAATTATGTAATTTTATCTCCTAGTGAAATGTAATCATCCTAAGAGGAAGACACTGTATTTTGATTGGTGTACCCTCAGTGCCTAGCAAAGTGTCTTTTTTTTTTTTATTAAAGATTTTATTTATTTATTTGACAGAGACACAGCGAGAGAGGGAACACAAGCAGGGGGAGTGGGAGAGGGAGAAGCAGGCTTCCCACTGAGCAGGGAGCCCGATGTGGGGCTCGATTCCAGGACCCTGGGATCATGACCTGAGCCGAAGGCAGACGCTTAATGACTGAGCCACCCTGGTGCCCCGCAAAGTGTCTTGTACAGTAGATTGTCGATAATTATCTGTAGAATGTGAAAAAGCAGAGAAGTCGATGAATTGCTTATTGTGAGTTTTAGGGGGTGATAGAAGATAAAAAATGTAGGAGAGGAGGTAATTTTGAAATTTATGCTGAAGACTTGGGATTTTATTTTATTGCTTACAGGAAGTCATTGAAGGTGTTTGAGGAAAAGGGTAAATTGATGAAGAAAGGTGTCTTAGTCAAGGCTTTATACTAAGTTTTCTGACTCCCTCATGAACTGTACCACAATAAAATCGGTGAACCTGACAGAATATGCTATACAAATAGATCAATAATATGTATATATATTCTCATAATGTCAGTCAGGTATAAAGAGAGGTTCTATTAACAATATAGTTGTAAAATATAGTTATTAACAATATGGTCATTAACAAGGTACATTCTTAAGCTGAGATATCTTAAAAATAATATTTATTTTTAAGAGAGCCTACCCAGAGAAGGCTCGAAATTTAGAGGTCATTAACTTTTATTTCCTGTAGACTAACCTGCCTTATCAGATTAGTGGCTGATTATTTGCAAGTGTTTAAAAACAGTCTTGGAGGGGTTGCCTGGGTGGCTCAGTTAGGTGGTCAATTCATGGTTTTGGCTCAGAATCATGATCTCAGGATCATGATCTCAGGGTTGTGAGATCAAGCTTTGCGCGTTGGGCTTATGCTCAGCATGGAGTCTGCTGGAGATTCTTTCTCTTCCTCTGCCCCTCCCCCTACTCACACGTGCAATCTAAATAAATAAATAATAAAAAATAAATAAAATCTTTAAAAACTAAATACAAAGACTTAGAAGTAATAACTAATAAAAGTATTTAGTGCCCTGGAGCCGTGCGGATATGTTAACCACTAGCTAGATGTGCTCATTTAGATGCAGATTAATTAAAATTAAGTAAAATTAACGAGTCGGCTCCTTACTCACACTTACCACATTTTCAAGTGCTCCTTTGATCACTGCATAAAATGCCACTGAACAGTGTAATAATAGCTTAGGGGGCAAAAACTACAACAAAAAAACAAAAGCTTTATCATAGTAGCTTCCATTTTTGTACTACTATGTTTTTTTCAACACCCTTGTTTTCTCTATGATCTCTTACTTGACTCTGGAAATGAGCTCTTGAGGTAGAATGTACAGGAATCCCCATCATCACCATCACTTAAAAGGAGGCGAGTAGGGGAGAGCAACTGAGATGACTCACCAGCTCCACATCGGTAGCAGCACGAGGGCTGAAGTAGAATTTTGACTCAACTACAGACACCTTTTCTGGGTGAGAGCTACAGGGAAAAAAAAAAAAAAAGAAGAAGAAACAAAAAAGCTCTCAGTCATGGATTCCGAGAAAATCCCCTTCTACGAGAGAGCTGGAAATGAGGAAAAGTGGGATGAAGTTGCACCCCTGACTGAAACCACCCCGCCCAGTTTCTTAGCACTGTACTGTAGAACTACACGGTAAGATAAGATGGTAAAAGAAATACATGCTTTTTGATCAAACTGAAGGAAATGAAAGTAGGAAAGTGGTCGTCAGCAAATCCTGTAAAGAGCTCAGAATCCCCTAATCATCCCAAGCCGGGCTGTTTATCTGATCGGCTGTGACTAAGGCTAATTTGTGGCGAGAGAAGCAGCAGCTTCCTAGCAACGTCTGTAGGGTCTGGCATTTCCTAGTCACTCCGACATGCCAGCCACGCTGCCATTTGCTACTTCTCTATCCTACTTTTGTTTATAAATACAAGCAAATGAGGGGAAATAAAAAGGGAAACCTAGAGTAGCAGCTCTACTTAGGAGGATGTTCTCCATAATGTAGATTAACGGGGGAAATATGTTTAACCAATAAAACAGAGCGTAAAACCTTTAGCTTAAAATCCAAAGCTGTAAATCACATAAAATTCATGGCTTGGAGGACAATGTGTGACTCATAAAATTTCAATTTGTGTAAGTGGATGTTGTTCCTAGCTACACATAAAGACACAGAGCTGCGAGACGATTTTCATACGAGGCACCATGGCGACAGCCATCGTCACTTGTGGTTCTGGGAGTTTCGATTGAGGGCTTCACAGTGTACATGTGGGGATGAGGAGGACAGCATCTGAGTCCTGACTCTAAAAGGAAAAGTCCACTTGCCGCATATTAAGTTTAATAAAGCAAGATAAAACTTAATAAAGCCAGGAAAGAGCGAGGCACTTGCTAAATGAGCATGAGTAGTCATTGAGTAAATAAACACATTTTGGACAATGTCTTTGCTCTTTTGGATTATCTCGTGGATATTCATTATTTTATCATTCATCACAAGAGAGCAGCTTTTTATTTTTATTTTTTAAGATTTTATTTATTTATTTGACAGAGAGATAGCGAGAGCAGGAACACAAGCTGGGGGAGTGGGAGAGGGAGAAGCAGGCTTCCCGCTGAGCAGAGAGCCCGATGCGGGGCTCGATCCCAGGACCCTGGGATCATGACCTGAGCCAAAGGCAGACGCTTAATGACTGAACCACCCAGGTGCCCCAAGAAAGAAGCTTCTTGATAAAATAATGAAATGCATCGGATGACTTTGCTGATGGTTTCCACCTTTCCCGCCTTCCTCCCTCCCTCCTTCTCTGCCCAACTTGCTCCTGTCCCCCTTCCCCTCAAGGCACTTGCTATACTTGTACTTCTGCCAGGATCAAGAACCAGTTGGCTATTTTAACTCAGAAAATGTGCACTTTAACATACATTGGAAGAAAGAATAAGAATTAAGAAATACTTTTTCTGAAGGGAAAATAGAAGAGATGAAGTCTTTCAATGGCCAATAAACCCCCTAATTTTATAATCTATTTGCAGATGTTTTGATAGCAAGGGGATGATTATTTCTGCTATATATAGGGAGAGTGAGAGCCAGTGAGAGCGAGCAAAGATTCGTCTTTCCTCTAATTAACATTCCTTATATTGATACATGATTACTAACCCTCATAAGTAGGGTGACCATAACACTTACTTTCCATACCAGGGAATGCTTAAAAGTGAAAGGGTACTATTAATAACGAATAGCGTGGATCATACAACAGTACCAGTATGTGAGAGCAGTACCCAGCTAACTGTGATGTATGTCTGTCCCACTCCTTGTCATGCAAGGTTATTATGATCAGAAGTGCAACAACTCCCATATATACTTGCTGACAAAGGTAGAATATATCTTCTTGGTAATAGAGTGCAACCAACACTTTTTTGCATGCATTCTTCAAAGACTCTCTGTTTACCTCTTGGTGAAATGTGTAATCTTGTTTTATTTATTTATAAGGGTCTGAGGGCTGAGCTGGTTAGAAAGCAACTTTTCTTTCGTAACTCTCAATAACCGATGGCAGTGGTTTCTAGTTTCAAATTATAGGGCTCTTTTCTCAGTGGCTCTGGCTTATCAAAGAACTCATCTCTCTTTTGGCACGCTATCACACAGCTAGAGAACTTTGAAAATTATCCTGGGCACTTGGTTCAAATATTCAATATTCTATCTGCTCAGCAGTATTTGAGATGTATTATTACATGGCCATTTTTTTTAAATCATTTTATTAGGAATAATTCCAAATGGGTTAAGAAGAAAACTTACTGATTTTGATGAGTTTTCCAAAAACTCTTAATGAAGATATGTTCACTGATAAACAAAACAGCAGCAGAACTATCATATACTGGGCAAAGAGTCAGGCTGATACCAAAAAGCAACATGTAACATAAAAAAGATACAATATAAAGGAAGACAATCTGCTGGGTATTAAAAATCATCTCAATATGAACTCTTTGCAACCAGCACAGAATCTAATTAGCTATCAAATCCAAACCACACTAAGGTAAGCTTGGCTGATGAAAGCCAGGATTCAATAAGGGGGGGGGGAATAAGTTCCTCAGTGCAAGAGATCTGAATAGTGTTTTGGAGCATTTCCCTGGCTGGTACAAGCAGTATTAGAAGATCTTTTTGGCAAGGGAGAAAAATGAATACAAATGGAATGCTACATTTTTTAAATCAGCAGACTGTCCCAGGAATGATAAAGGTATCAGTAAAGTAGCAAGGGGATAACTTTAAAACATCATTTCTCGTGGGCTCAAAAAACATTCAAAACGAATTTATTTAAAGGTGTCACAATAGCTATGTCCAGGCATTTAGGCTTGGAATTAAAATTAAAAGAGGATACTTTTTTCCCCAAGTTAAGGAGAATTTCTTTAAAATCAAGCATATTGCTAAATAGCAATATTATACTTGGTCAACAAAAATTGGCAACAAAATAAGTTTGAACGCTGTAATATTCTGCCCGAACCAGTCCCAGATACTGTTTAATAACCAAGATGCAAACTAATTTTGTTGTGACAAGCCTAGACCAATTCTATCAAATGTGTCCTTGGTTAGATATCCAGTTTCATTTAATGTTTTGAAAGCTCGTTTGACAGCCAGTCAAGTCCCTCAGACAGACCAGTTCCTTGTGTAGCACAAGGGGCTTGAACATACCATGTTCTGTTACGAAGAGACTGAAGACCTAATTTATCTGACATTTCACTGATGGCCATAGCATTTGGCAAATCCTGTTTGTTTGCAAAAAGCAGCAACACTGCATCTCGCAACTCATCTTCCTGAAGCATTTTCTGCAGCTCTTCAGCTCCTTCCCGAATTCTTTCACGATCATTACTATCTATCACAAAAATAAGACCCTGGGTGTTTTGGAAGGAATGCCTCCAGAGAGGCCTAATTTTATCTTGACCACCAGCATCCCATACTGTGAAACAAATGTTCTTATATTCTACTGTTTCCACATTAAAACCAATGGTATGAATGGTGGTGACTATCTCCCCTAACTTCAGTTTATACAGAATGGTCGTCTTGCCAGCAGCATCCAATCCAACCATCAAAATGCACATCCGCTTTTTTTTTTTTTTTTTAAGATTTTATTTATTTATTTGACAGAGAGAGACACAGCGAGAGAGGGAATACAAGCAGGGGGAATAGGAGAGGGAGAAGCAGGCTTCCCGCGGAGCAGGGAGCCCGATGTGGGGCTCGATCCCGGGACCCTGGGATCATGACCTGAGCTGAGCTGAAGGCAGACGCTTAAGGACTGAGCCACCCAGGCGCCCCTGCGCATCTGCTTCTTGCGTAAGAGGCAGGAGAAAAGGGAGGAGATGCTGAGGCCCATGGCAGTAGTCGCACTTGCGATGGGCAGGAGCAGAAGGGGTTTGGGGGCGTCCCCGGGCCTTCTCCTTTCACGCTCCCAGCAAACGGAGCGAAGGAAGAGGAGCTGAGGGAGAAAGAGGGCGGCAGAGACGGCTCGCTAGCCGGCGAGACGGACGAAGCTCTGGAACAAGAACTAACGGGATCGCTGCTCGACGACTGGCGCGGCAGCTGCGGGTCTGGCGTTTTAGGCTCCTGCTCTGCCATGTCACGCGGTAGCGCGGCGACTCCAGCTGCGGCCCGGCCCCCCCCCCCCCCAATGTGGACAGAATCGCGTCACCGCCGGCACTTGGCCATTTTACGATTCATGTTGTAGATTCTCACTGATGGGCAGAAGATGGAAATAGAGACTAAAGTTATATTTTGTGGTTTTTTTCTCATACCATCCATGGTAACCCTGAATAGGTTAATAATTATAGAACGGGTTTATTAACTGCATACTTTTAAATAATGTTTTGAGACTAGAAAGTGATCATACTTAATAGGAAGACAACATAATGTGACAGGACCTAAATTAAGAAAGATTATAGTAGTATCTTCATTAAAATACAGACATAGAAGTGAAATAAATAAGATTTAAAAGAAAAAGTTCCATAAGCTAAAGAACTGAAGGTATAGGAATACCAGCAATGAGAGAAAACCAGGAAGGGAGACTGGAGATAGATAGATAGACAGATAGACAGACAGACAGACACAGACAGACAGACTGATAGATTGATTTAGAAATCTGACATATAAACAGAATTTTGTGTTCCTGTTCTTTTTCAGGATAATTAATTAGAAAAATGCAAGAGAATTTCTAAATAAACAAATGCAAACAATACACCAAGTTTAACTTCCAGCTCCTCTGCCTACCACTCCCCCATTTTCCTCCTCCTCCCCTTTATTTGTATCAATGTGGATGCTTCCAACTGAAAGAAGTATAAAACACAAGCCAAGCTTACTAAAATATTAAGGGGGAGCTTTTGGTTCATATACCTACAAGTTTCAGAGGAATTGTGATGTGCAGACATGGTTTGAACGGAGCACTGTGATTCTCTCGGGATGCATACCCCTGTGTGCCATCTTCAATCCCAGGAGGTTTTTCTCGTTGTAGCAACTTGGCAGTTGTTTGGATGGAGATAAATGTTCATGGTATGGTGGTATGGTATTCCTGGCCAAAGTCTCAAGTTCTGTACTGATCACTTGGCTTGGGTAACCAGAACACATTTTTTTGGTAAGAGATACACTCTGTTCCCAGAGTCAAGGGTGAATTCAGTCTTACCTCCAACTTCATGGCTGCATGGCTGTCACAGCATTAAGTAAATGTGGGGTAAAGGACAAATTAGTGCAAATGACACTTCCCCAAAGAAAACCTGGCACCAAATATGGAGGCTCAAAGGAAGGAGTAGGTAGGCATGTGATTATTGCCTATTGATTTCTACCAGATGTTCCTCTTCCTTCAGATCTTGCCATCCTCCTTTCACCAGGGAACTCTGATGTTCTCGTGTTCCCTTCCCATTTAGAGAACTTGTTATAATAAAATTTTTGCTTCAACAGTGTTTAAAATATATTTTTCAAGATGGAATTTCTCTGGTAGAGCAGGCATCCCATGTGTTTTCTTTGTAATGTAAATATTAAAGATCTTCCTCTATCTAGCCCCTAACATTCAGGCTGGCCTATTTTAACATAGTCCTATTTTCTCTCCTGCCAATCTTTTTTTTTTTTTTTTCCCCAGTTATTTCCCAGATGGATTGAATCCTACTCCTTTCTACTATTTTAGAGAGAAGTTGCAATATAGTTATGTTTATAAGAGACAACATTAGGTGCAAGAAACAAATCCACACATATTTCTTAAAATAACATTGATATGTTCAAACTTAGTAGTAATATTTGTGGGCCATATTTTGTTCCTGCCAGATTTAAACATGGTGGAGGCAAATGTGAAATAGACTATGTTAAGTAACTACAATAAAAGCACAACTAAAAAATGTTCCAATATCTTTTCTTAGTTAGAGTGATGTCAGTAGTTGGCTATCAATATCGGAGAAAGATTAAAAAAATGGTGTATTCATAAAAATGAAATCTTGTACAGTTATAAAAATTGAAGGACCTCTTTATATACTGATACAGAAAGAAGTCCACAGTATTTTGTTAAATAAATTTAAAAAGTCATAAATAAAGCTGGCTATCTTCTGTGGGTTTGTTTTTTCCATTAAAAAATGAGGATGATAATCTATTTACTGGAATATGCATAATGATCTCTAGAAGAATACATAAAAAATCTGTAGCATTTGTTCCCCAATATTGAGTAACAGGGGAACTAGGCAATTAAGGGACATTTATGGAATTCAATTTTTAATTTTAAGTTATGCCATACAAAGGATCATGTAGGTCTGTATGTAGGGACAACGTAAAGATGTATTAACTTTGGAAAAGAAGTCAGACTAAAAATAGTAGCCTGATTTTGCCAACTATAGCATATTTAATGCAATGTGGTCTTATTTTTTGAATGCTTGAAAATCTTGAATTGCTTTGTTGCTTTCTTCTGAAGATTGCTTCTCACCTTACAAAGCTCTAGAACAAGATGTTGGAGGAAATGGCTTGGTGTGTGTGTGTGTGTGTGTGTGTGTGTGTGCATGGTCACCTACTGAATATTTCTTTTCACTCAGGTTTCTCTTTTCTGTGGCACCTTATTATTCTCTTTGCTTTACTCAATGGAAATTCCTTGAGGTAGGGATGCTTTTCCTTTTTGTTCTTTGCTTTATGTGCTAGGATAGAGCAGCGCCGGGTACACGGTGATCAAACCATAAATATTTCTTACATGAAGAGTATTTTTAAATGTGCCATTCTTAAAAGTTTCCTTATTCTTTTTATATTTAATAACTTTTGCTTAATATATTACATTTATAAATAATTGTTGTGGCTGAAGAAACAGTACAAAATCAAAGCAAGAAAGACACAATCTAGAGGTTGGGCAACATTCACAGATTTTCACAGGATGGCTTTCTGAGTAATCTATAGATCGTTCTCCCCAAATAAGTCCTTATTATCAAGACAGTAACTGAATTGATGTGGCGGATTATAGAACATTGTATGACATTGTCCTTGATGGAAAGGGGACTAAAAAAAATAGGACTTTTTTTAAACATCAGTTTCCCCAATATTTTGGCCAGTCTAAATATTGAAGACACATAGAGTATCTGCTCTGACAGCATGTTTTAGATCTTAGAAAATGCATTATACTACCTAATGGACCTAATGTTCTCTTGTAAACAAAGAGCATCTTGCAATACTGTTCTTCTCTTAGTGGTTATCCATTCATCTCCTCAGGATCCTATAAAGATATTCTTTTCATCTAGTTGGTTTACAGTGTTGCTGAAGTTTTTTATCTCCTTGATAAATCTTCTGTCTAGTTGTTCTAGTCCTTATTAGAAGTAGAGTATTGAAGTTCTCAAATATTGTTAAATGGTCTATTCCTTTAATTCTGTTAGTTTCTGTTTCATATATTTTGTGCTCATAGAGGTGCTGTTAGAGGACCGTACACATAATTTATATATGTCTTCTTGGTGGTGCATTAAAATCTCCAACTTCCTTCAGTTTGACTATATATTATATATACTTATAACATTTTAATTGATTTTAATTGATCTTCTTTGTTTCTTATAAGTTTTTTTTCCAACTGTATTGAGATATAATTGATGTATAACTGCACTTTTTGTCTTAAAGTCTCTCTGTCTGATATTAGCATAACTACTCAAGCTCTCTTTTGGTATAAATATATATATATTTTTTTCCATTCTTTCACTCTCAACTTAATGGTGCCTTTGTACCTAAGTGTCTTTTAAATTAGCATATAAATAAATTTCAAAAATCAGTTCTGCCAATTATGCTTTTAATTGGATAGTTCAGTCTGTTTATATTTAATATAATTACTGATAAGGAAGGACCTATGCAATTTTGTTATTTGTTTTCTATATGTCTTATATCTTTTTCTTTTCTCTCAGACCTCCATTACTGCCTTATTTTGTATTCAATAGATTGTTTCTTGTGTGTCATTTTAATTCCCTGAATTAATTTTTAGTGGTTATCCTGAGGATTACAATTAACATCTGAATTTATAAAAATTTGGTTTGAATTAATGCCAACTTACCTTTTTTTTTTAAGATTTTATTTATTTATTTGACAGAGAGAGACACAGCAAGAGAGGGAACACAAGCAGGGGGAGGGGGAGAGGGAGAAGCAGGCTTCCTGCTGAGCAGGGAGCCCAATGCAGGGCTGGATCCCAGGACCCTGGGATCATGACCTGAGCCGAAGGCTTAACGACTGAGCCACCCAGGCACCCCAATGCCAACTTACTTTTAATAATATATAAAATTTTGCTCCTATGTAACTCTGACCTTGGCTTCTTTATGTACTTATTATCACAAGTTACATTTTTATATACTCTGTGCCCATTGACATTGATTTAAAATCATTGTGCAGGGCGCCTGGGTGGCTCAGTTGGTTAAGTGACTGCCTTCGGCTCAGGTCATGATCCTGGAGTCCCTGGATCTCTCTCATTCTCTCTGTCTCAAATAAATAAATAAAATCTTTAAAAAAAAAAAAGTGTCCTTACGCAGACAGTTTCTCTCCTACTGCTTTCAAGATTCGTTGTTTCTGGGCGCCTGGGTGGCTCAGTTGGTTAAGAGACTGCCTTCAGCTCAGGTCATGATCCTGGAGTCCCGGGATCGAGTCCCGCATCGGGCTCCCTGCTCGGCGGGGAGTCTGCTTCTCCCTCTGACCCTCTCATGCTCTATCTCATTCTCTGTCTCAAATAAATAAATAAAATCTTTAAAAAAAAAAGATTCCTTGTTTCTGACATTCAACAGTGTGAATATCTTTGATTTTTATCCTACTTGGAGTGTGTTAAGCTTCTCCGATGTGTATGTTAGTGTTCCTTATGCAGTTATGAAGGTTCAGCCATTATTTCTTCAAATATTCTGTCACTTTGTCTCCTCTTCTTCTGGGAATCCTCTTGGCATATGTTGGTGTCCCAAGGGCTTTTAGACTCTGTTAATTTTTCTTCATTGTTTTTCCCTTCTCCTCAGACAAGATAATTTCAGTTATCTCCTCTTCAAGTCACTGATTCTTCTTTCTGCTCAAATCTGTTGTTGAGCCCTTCTTGTGAATTTGTCATTTCCATTACTGTACTTGGCAACTGCAAAATTTCTTTTTGGGTCCATTTTTAAAAATTCTGTATCTTGATTGATATTGTTTATTTGGTGAGACATTGTTCTCATAGTTTTAAGTCTTTATATATGGTTTCCTTTAGCTTTTTGAGCATATTCAAAATAGTTAATTAAAAGTTTTTGTGTAATAGGTCCAGAGTGTGGGCTTCCTCAGAGACAGGTTCTATTTATTGATTTTTTTTTCCTTTGTATTAGTCATACAAAAAAAAAAAAAAAACTGGTTATTTGCATATTTCATGATGTTTTGTTGAAAACCGGACATTTTGAATATTATAACATGTCAACTCTTGAAATCAAACTCTGCTCTTTCCTCAGGGATTAAATTCTCTCTCTTGGGGAGGAGCAAGATGGCGGAGGAGTAGGAGACCCGGATTTCGTCTCCTCTCAGGAATTCAGCTGGATAGGGATCAAACCATTCTGAACACCTACAAACTCAACAGGAGATCGAAGAAAAGAAGAGCAACAACTCTCTCATCAGAAAAGCGACCACTTTCTGGAAGGTAGGACGTGCGGAGAAGTGAATCCGAGGCGATATTCGGGAGGATAGACGGCGGGGGAGGGGCCTCCGGCGGCCGCTTCTGGCAAGTGATAGAGCCGCGGAGCACAAAATCGGAACTTTTAAAAGTCTGCCCCGCTGAGGGACGTCACTCTGGTGGCTAAGCGGGGGGGTGGAACCCTCCGGGACAATGTGGTCTCAGGACCCTCGGGGTCACAGAAAGACCGGGGGTGCCTGAGTGTGGCCGAGCTCCCAGGTATCGGAGCGGGGAAGCCGGCTGCAGAGGCGGAGCCCAGGCGCGGGCTCTCACCTCGGGGTTGCCATAAACCGTGATTCGCGGCACAGTCGGGCCACTGCTCCTCCAGCAGGGACCCAACAAGCGGCAGATCCGGGGACACTCACCTTCCTCCCCCGGGAGGAGCCGCGCGGGAGTGCGCCGCAGGGATCTGCTGGGTTTGGAGACTCCACCCGGGGTCGGGTGCCAGAGATAGAAACGCGCGGTCACAGGCCGGGTGAGCACGGAGTGCGGCTGGAGACCAGGGAGACGGGAGTGACTGACGGCTTTTCTCTGGGGGCTCACTGAGAAGCGGGACCCCGAGTTCTCGGCTCCTCCGGGGCGGAGATTGGGAGGCCGCCATTTTCACTCTCCGCCTCCAAAGCTGTACGGAAAGCTCGCAGGGAACAAAAGCCCCGGAGAGCAAACCCCAGCAGATTACTTAGCTGGGAGGGGGCAAGGGCGGGGCAATTCTGCCTCCGGCAAAGACATTTGGAAACCACGGCAACAGGCCCCTCCCCAGAAGATCAGCGAGAACAGCCAGCCAAGACCAAGTTTACCCATCAATGAGAACGGCAGAACTCCAGCTCTAGGGGACTACTGCACATAGAATTCATGGCTTTTTTACCATGATTCTGTAGTCTTTCAAAGTTAATTTTTTTTTAACTGTCTTTTTTTCTTTTTTTATTCTTTTTGAATTTTTCTTTTTCCCTTTTTCAACCAACATCTTATCAATCCCTTTTTTTTTAAAAAAAAAAACATTTTTATTTTTCATTTTTAGAGTCATATTCTATCCCTTCATAGTAGTTACCCATATTTTTGGCTTATATATATAAGTTGTTCTCTCTTTAAAATTTTGAGATAGTTTCTTCTAACAGATCAAAATATACCCTAAATCTCTAGTATATGGTGTTTTCTGTTCCCCTGCCTGATCACATCCTCTCCCTTTTTTTTTTCTTTTTTTAAATCCTCTTCTTTCTTTTTTCAAACAACTTCTTATCAATTCCTTTTATAAAATTTTTTATAATTTCCATCTTTACAGTCATATTCCATCCCTTCATCATATCAACCCTTATTTTTGTACATATATAAGTTTTTCTTTCTTTAAAATTTTGGGAGGCACTTTCTTCTAAAAGACCAAAATACACCCCAAATCTAGTGTGTGGCACTGATCATATTTGATCACATTCTGGTTTTTTTGTTGTTGTTTTGTTTTGTTTGTTTTTGTTTTTATCTTTATCTTTTTCTTTTTTTTCTTTTTCTTTTTTCTCTCTTTCCCTTTCTTTTCCCACTGCTTCAGGTTTTTTCTGATTTGTTTAGAGTATATTTTCTGGGGACGTTGTTACTCTGCTAGCATTTTGTTCTCTCATTAATCTATTCTCCTCTGCACAAAATGACAAGACGGAAAAAATCACCTCAACAAAAAGAACAAGAGGTAGTACCGACTGCCAGGGACCTACTCAATACGGACATTAGTACAATGTCAGATCTAGAGTTCAGAATCATCACTTTAAAGATACTAGCTGGGCTTGAAAAAAATATGGAAGTTATTAGAGAAACCCTTTCTGGAGAAGTAAAAGAACTAAAATCCAACCAAGTAGAAATCAAAAAGGCTATTAATGAGGTGCAATCAAAAATGGGGGCGCTAACTGCTAGAATAAATGAGGCAGAAGAGAGAATCAGTAACATAGAAGATGAAATGATGGAAAATAAAGAAGCTGAGAAAAAGAGAGATAAACAACTACTGGATCACGAGGGCAGAATTCGAGAGATAAGCGATACCATAAGACGAAACAACATTAGAATAATTGGGATCCCAGAAGAAGAAGAAAGAGAGAGAGGGGCAGAAGGTATAATGGAGCAAATTATAGCAGAGAACTTCCCTAATTTGGGGAAGGAAACAGGCATGAAAATCCAGGAAGCACAGAGAACCCCTCTCAAAATCAATAAAAATAGGTCAACACCCCGACATCTAATAGTAAAACTTACGAGTCTCATAGACAAAGAGAAAATCCTGAAAGCAGCTCGGGAGAAGAGATATGTAACCTACAAGGGTAGAAACATTAGATTGGCAACAGACCTATCCACAGAGACCTGGCAGGCCAGAAAGGACTGGCAGGATATATTCAGAGCACTAAATGAGAAAAATATGCAGCCAAGAATACTCTATCCAGCTAGGCTGTCATTGAAAATTGAAGGAGAGATAAAAAGCTTCCAGGACAAACAAAAACTAAAGGAATTTGCAAACACAAAACCAGCCCTACAGGAAATCTTGAAAGGAGTCCTCTAAGCAAAGAGAGACCCCAAAAGCAACATAGACCAGAAAGGAACACAGACAATATACGGTAACAGTCACCTTACAGGCAATACAATGGCACTAAATTCCTATCTTTCAATAGTTACCCTGAATGTAAATGGGCTCAATGCCCCAATCAAAAGACACAGGCTATCAGATTGGATTAAAAAACAAGACCCATCGATATGCTGTCTGCAAGAGACTCATTTTAGAACCAAAGACACCCCCATATTGAAAGTGAGGGGGTGGAAAACCATTTACCATGCTAATGGACACCAAAAGAAAGCTGGGGTGGCAATCCTTATATCAGACAAATTAGATTTTAAACCAAAGACTGTAATAAGAGATGAGAAAGGACACTATATCATACTTAAAGGATCTATCCAACAAGAAGATCTAACAATTGTAAATATCTATGCCCCTAACATGGGAGCAGCCAATTATATAAGCCAATTAATAACAAAAGCAAAGAAACACATCGACAACAATACAATAATAGTGGGGGACTTTAACACCCCCCTCACTGAAATGGACAGATCATCTAAGCAAAAGATCAACAAGGAAATAAAGACTTTAAATGACACACTGGACCAAATGGACTTTACAGACATATTCAGAACATTCCACCCCAAAGCAACGGAATACACATTCTTCTCTAGTGCCCATGGAACATTCTCCAGAATAGATCACATCCTAGGTCATAAATCAGGTCTCAACCGGTACCAAAAGATTGGAATCATTCCCTGCCTATTTTCAGACCACAATGCTTTGAAACTAGAGCTCAATCACAAGACAAAAGTCAGAAAGAACTCAAATACATGGAGGCTAAAGAGCATCCTACTAAAGAACGAATGGGTCAACCAGGAAATTAAAGAAGAATTAAAAAAATACATGGAAACCAATGAAAATGAAAACACAACTATTCAAAATCTTTGGGATGCAGCAAAGGCAGTCCTAAGAGGAAAGTATATAGCAATACAAGCCTTTCTCAAGAAGCAAGAAAGGTCTCAAGTATACAACCTAACCCTACACCTAAAGGAGCTGGAGAAAGAACAGCAAATAAAGCCTAAACCCAGCAGGAGAAGAGAAATAATCAAGATCAGAGCAGAAATCAATGAAATAGAAACTAAAAGAACAGTAGAACAGATCAATGAAACTAGGAGCTGGTTCTTTGAAAGAATTAACAAGATTGATAAACCCCTGGCCAGACTTATCAAAAAGAGAAGAGAAATGACCCACATCAACAAAATCATGAATGAAAGAGGAGAGATCACAACCAACACCAAAGAAATACAAACAATTATAAGAACATATTATGAGCAACTCTATGCCAGCAAATTAAATAACCTGGAAGAAATGGATGCATTTCTAGAGATGTACCAACTACCAAAACTGAACCAGGATGAAATAGAAAACCTGAACAGACCTATAACCACTAAGGAAATTGAAGCAGTCATCAAAAATCTCCCAAAAAACAAAAGCCCAGGGCCAGATGGCTTCCCAGGGGAATTCTACCAAACATTTCAAGAAGAATTAATACCTATTCTTCTGAAACTGTTCCAAAAAATAGAAATGGAAGGAAAACTTCCCAACTCATTTTATGAGGCCAGCATCACCTTGATCCCAAAACCAGACAAAGACCCCATCAAAAAGGAGAATTACAGACCAATATCCCTGATGAACATGGATGCAAAAATTCTCACCAAAATACTAGCCAATAGGATCCAACAGTACATTAAAAGGATTATTCACCATGACCAAGTGGGATTTATCCCTGGGCTGCAAGGTTGGTTCAACATCCGCAAATCAATCAATGTGATACAATACATTAACAAAAGAAAGAACAAGAATCATATGATCCTCTCAATAGATGCAGAAAAAGCATTTGACAAAGTACAGCATCCTTTCTTGATCAAAACTCTTCAGAGTATAGGCATAGAGGGTACATACCTCAATATCATAAAAGCCATCTATGAAAAACCTACAGCGAATATCATTCTCAATGGGGAAAAACTGAGAGCTTTCCCCCTAAGGTCAGGAACGCGGCAGGGATGTCCACTATCACCACTGCTATTCAACATAGTATTGGAAGTCCTAGCCACAGCAATCAGACAACAAAAAGAAATCAAAGGCATCCAAATTGGCAAGGAAGAAGTCAAACTCTCACTCTTTGCAGATGATATGATACTTTATGTGGAAAACCCAAAAGACTCCACCCCAAAACTGCTAGAACTCATACAGGAATTCAGTCAAGTGGCAGGATATAAAATCAATGCACAGAAGTCAGTGGCATTCCTATACACCAACAACAAGACAGAAGAAAGAGAAATTAAGGAGTCGATCCCATTTACAATTGCACCCAAAACCATAAGATACCTAGGAATAAATCTAACCAAAGAGACAAAGGATCTGTACTCAGAAAACTATAAAATACTCATGAAAGAAATTGAGGAAGACACAAAGAAATGGAAAAACATTCCATGCTCATGGATTGGAAGAACAAATATTGTGAAGATGTCAATGCTACCTAGAGCAATCTACACATTCAATGCAATCCCCATCAAAATACCATCCACTTTTTTCAAAGAAATGGAACAAATAATCCTAAAATTTGTATGGAACCAGAAAAGACCCCGCATAGCCAGAGGAATGTTGAAAAAGAAAAGCAAAGCCGGCGGCATCACAATTCCGGACTTCCAGCTCTATTACAAAGCTGTCATCATCAAGACAGCATGGTACTGGCACAAAAACAGACACATAGATCAATGGAACAGAATAGAGAGCCCAGAAATGGACCCTCAACTCTATGGTCAACTCATCTTTGACAAAGCAGGAAAGAATGTCCAATGGAACAAAGACAGTCTCTTCAACAAATGGTGTTGGGAAAATTGGATAGCCACATGCAGAAGAATGAAACTGGACCATTTCCTTACACCACACACAAAAATAGACTCCAAATGGTTGAAAGACCTCAATGTGAGACAGGAGTCCATCAAAATCCTAAAGGAGAACACAGGCAGCAACCTCTTTGACCTCAGCCGAAGCAACTTCTTCCTAGAAACATCGCCAAAGGCAAGGGAGGCAAGGGCAAAAATGAACTATTGGGACTTCATCAAGATAAAAAGCTTTTGCAAAGCAAAGGAAACAGTCAACAAAACCAAAAGACAACCAACAGAATGGGAGAAGATATTTGCAAATGACATATCAGATAAAGGGCTAGTATCCAAAATCTATAAAGAACTCATCAAACTCAACACCCAAAGAACAAAGAATCCAATCAAGAAATGGGCAGAAGACATGAAAAGACATTTTTCCAAAGAAGACATCCAAATGGCCAACAGACACATGAAAAAGTGCTCAGTATCGCTCGGCATCAGGGAAATCCAAATCAAAACCTCAATGAGATACCACCTCACACCTGTCAGAATGGCTAAAATTAACAAGTCAGGAAATGACAGATGTTGGCGGGGATGCGGAGAAAGGGGAACCCTCCTACACTGTTGGTGGGAATGCAAGCTGGTGCAGCCACTCTGGAAAACTGTATGGAGGTTCCTCAAAAAGTTGAAAATAGAGCTACCCTATGATCCAGCAATTGCACTACTGGGTATTTACCCCAAAGATACAAAAGTAGGGATCCGAAGGGGTACGTGCACCCCGATGTTTATAGCAGCAATGTCCACAATAGCCAAACTGTGGAAAGAGCCAAGATGTCCATCAACAGATGAATGGATAAAGAAGATCTGGTATATATATACAATGGAATATTATGCAGCCATCAAAAGGAACGAGATCTTGCCATTTGCAACGACGTGGATGGAACTGGAGGGTATTATGTTGAGTGAAATAAGTCAATCAGAGAAAGACAAGTATCATATGATCTCACTGATATGAGGAATTCTTAATCTCAGGAAACAAACTGAGGGTTGCTGGAGTGGGGGGTGGGGTGGGAAGGATGGGGTGACTGGGTGATAGACACTGGGGAGGGTATGTGCTCTGGTAAGCGCTGTGAATTTTGCAAGACTGTTGAATCTCAGATCTGTACCTCTGAAACAAATAACGCAATATATGTTAAGAAAAAAAAAAAAAAAAAAAAAAA
>NC_058414.1:26917570-26923937 GCF_002201575.2 Neomonachus schauinslandi | reverse complement strand
ATGGGGCCCCGGGGTTTATGCAAAAAAAAAGAATCAAGGAACACTTCACCTAAAAATAATGATGTAAAATTAGGGGGTTAAAAAAAAAAAAAAAAAAAAAAAAAAAAAAAAATTCTCTCTCTTGTAGTGTGTGCCACTGAAGTCTTTTTCATTAAATCATTGGTCACCTAGTAGTCACCTAGTGACTGGAGGGATAGTTCCTTACATGCTGGAACCCAAACCAGTAACAAATACAAAATTTCCCAGTGTTTGTATATTGGTTCTGTTGCTTTTCTGTAGTATACATTTACTGTCGATTTTGTTGATTTTTGCTATCTTCATTATTTTCTTCCTTTTATTTTTTTTTGTTTGGACTTATATTCTAGTTTCTTTACTGGAGCTTAGTTCACTGATTTTCAATATTTTTCTTCTCTGATATATTAATTTAAAACCATAAATTTTAGTAGAGCCTTAAATTTACCACTAAACTACTTTAGGTGCATCCACAAATTTTGATATGTTGTATTTTCCTTATTGTTCAGTTCAAAGTATTTTCTTACCTTCATTGTAATTTGTTCCTAGATCCATGTGTTACTGATAAGCAAATTTCTTAATTTGCAAACATTTGAGATTTTATTTATTTATTTTTTTCCATTGTGATCAGAAACAATATTCCTTATGATTTCTTTTCTTAACAATTATTGCAACTTTATGGTTCAGTATATAGTCTACTTTGATGAATGTTTCTTGTGTACTTGAAAGCAAATTCTGTACTTTTGGGGTATAATGATATATAAATGCTATTCAGGTCAATTTGATTAATAGTGTTCTTTGTATCTCCTGAATCCTTACTGATTTTTGTCTGATTATACTGTCAATTACTCAATGAACTGTGTTAAAATCTCCAACTCGACTTTCTCCAATTTGACTATGACTGTACTTGTGGGTTTGTCTAATCCTCCTTTACCTTGGTAAATTCTTGCTTCATTTATTCTGAAGCTATATTAGGTAAATACATTTTAGGATTGCTAAACCTCCCTGGTACACTGGTCCTGATATCATTATTAACTGTTTCTCTTTAACCCTAGGTATATTCCTTGTTTTGAAGCCTAAATTTTTGAATATTAATAAAGTCATACCTAGGGGTGCCTGGGTGGTTCAGCTGGTTAAGCGTCTGCCTTCGGCTCAGGTCATAATCTCAGGGTCCTGGGATCAATTAATTTTCTCATTATGGTTACGTTCAAGTAATTTCTTTTTCTCTTTGCATACTCTAATTTTTTTTTTCCCTACTGTGTTGGGTCTTATGTATCTCTAGTACATTCTTGTATTTTTTTCTAGGAAATTCTTATTTTTAAAATGCTATATTATTTTTTATGTTCTTGAAGTGCAATTATTATTTTTTTGAGATCTGGTCTTTTGAATTTTTCCATCTTGATACTTATTTTATCTAATTTTTGCTGTAATTTCTTTAAAATATTTACATTAAGAAACTTTATGTTAATTCCAAATTCTGGGCCCTTTCAAAACTTGCCTAGTTTTGGGCGCCTGGGTGGCTCAGTTGGTTAAGCGACTGGCTTCAGCTCAGGTCATGATCCCGGGGTCCTGGGATGGAGTCCCACATCGGGCTCCCGGCTCAGCAGGGAGCCTGCTTCTCCCTCTGACCCTATCCCCTCTCATGCTGTTTCTCTCTCTCTCTCTCAAATAAATAAATAAATAAAATCTTAAAAAAAAAAAACCTGCCTAGTTTTTTTTTTTCTTTTGATTATTGGTCAGACTTTCTGCTTCTATCTTATATTTTATTATTTTCTGGATCTTGTGTTTAAAAAGTCCATAAAGACCGAAGTACATAGTATTTTCACCCAGAGGCGGCACACTCTTCCCTCTTCCAGGAGGATAGTGTAAGTGGATAAGCATTTTTGACTCAATCCGGTCAGTAGTTAAGCTGAATTAGAGTTGTATTACTGCTATGGTTTCTTTTTATCTCTTGTTTCAAAAGCTGTTAAGGGCTACCTGTGCTGTGTATCTATCAGAGGCCACTTTCTCTAGCAGGAAATTGAAGAATTGGAGAAACCTGAGATTCCTTCCTTTCTAGCCCAGACACCAAACTCTTTGTTGTACCTACAGTGCTACAAACAGTAAAAATCCCATACAGGGGACTTGGAAGTAAAAAGATCTAGCTCTTCCCAAGAGCTCTTATTCATTTCAGTCATTTACAGTGGCCCCAGGGTTGTTAACAGCTCCTCTAGATTCTCTTTAATCCAGTGGAGTTCTTCTGCCTGTGGCTGATGCAATCCTCCCCTCACCTGGACCCGGACTAGGCAGACAATAGCTACAGATTACTGGTAGTCCAGAGAGGATTTAACAGTCATTGAAATTTAGTTACTTTTGGCCTCTTTGTATTTATTGCCCTTTGGTGCTTTTTATAAATAAATGATTTTTTTGTTGTGGTTTATATATACATCGTCGGTCCTTGACTTACGACTTAGATTTTTCAACTTTATGGTGATGGTAAAGTGACACACATTCAGTAGAAATAGTACTTTGAATTTCGAAGTTCGGTATTTTCCCAGACAAGCAATATGTGGTACAGTAGACTTGTGATCTGGGTGGTGGCAGCAAGCCACAACTCCTAGTCAGTCGCACAACCTTGAGGGTAAACAACTGATGGACTTACAACCATTTTGTACCCATGCAACCACTCTGGTTTTCACTTTCAGTACAGTATTCAGTAAATTACAGGAGATACTCAACAGTGTATTATGATACAGGCTATGTGTTAGATAATTTTGCCCAACTGTAGGCTCATGCAAGTGTTCTGAGCATGTTTAAGATAGGCAAGGCTGGGGCGCCTGGGTAGCTCAGTTAGTTAAGCATCTGCCTTCAGCTCAGGTCGTGATCCCAGGGTCCTGGGATCGAGCCCCACATCGGGGTCCCTGCTCGGCGGGAAGCCTGCTTCTCCCTCTCCCACTTCCCCTGCTTGTGTTCCCTCTCTCGCTGTGACTCTCTCTGTCAAATAAATAAAATCTTAAAAAAAAAAAAAATACAGTTGACTGGGCACCTGGGTGGCTCAGTCGTTAAGCGTCTGCTTTCAGCTCAGGTCATGGTCCCAGGGTCCTGGAATCGAGCCCCGCATCGGGCTCCCTGCTCAGCGGGAAGCCTGCTTCTCCCTCTCCCACTCCCCCTGCTTGTGTTGCCTCTCTTGCTGTTTATCTCTCCCTGTCAAATAAATAAGCAAAATCTTTAAAACAAAACTAGGCAGTCTGGGTGGCGCCTGGGTGGCTCAGTAGTTAAGCGTCTGCCTTCAGCTCAGGTCATGATCTCAGCGTCCTGGGATGGAGCCCCGCATCGGGCTCCCTGCTCAGCGGGAAGCCTGCTTCTCCCTCTCCCTCTCCCACTCCCCCTGCTTGTGTTCCCTCTCTCGTTGTGTCTCTCTCTGTCAAATAAATAAATAAAATCTTAAAAAAAAAATAGGCGAGGCTAAGTTCTGATATTCAGTAGGTTTGGTCTAGTAAATGTACTTTCAATTTACGTTTTCAATTTATAGTGAGGTTATTAGGACATAACCCCATTGTAAGTCAAGGAAGATCTGTGTATTTTTTATTGTTTTGGCTAAAAGCTGTTCTGTTTAGACTATGTCCCTCTCATCTGGAAGCAGAATTCTACAAAGATTGCCTTTAGAGTCCTGAATTTATTACTGCATTAATTTTATTCCTGGAAATAACTTGAAAAATATTGAAAACCTTAGAATTCCTTCTTCATTTTATCAAATTCTGTTGAAATTCAAAGACATTAGAATGCATACTGTCATTTCCTACTGGCATATCTTGAGTCTTCATTTTTCCTTTTCAAAGAGAAAATTGTGAAGGCGGTTCAAAGAGAAGAGCTTATGAACCTAACATTAACTGCTGCTTATCTTTAAATCACTAAAGTCTATTTTTATTATTTAATAATAAAACTTAGATTTTACACTACTTTTAGTTTAAAAAGTCACTGGATTTGAGAATTATCTAACTCCGTCATTCCAATCTTCATGTTTTTCTTTATTTTAGAGGTCATTATCTTTTCCTGCTTTTACTTTCAAAATTTACAACTTATCCAACTTAGCAAAGACATTTTTTCCCTTTTGTTCCTCTTAAATTGCTTCTTCATGAAACATTCAAATTCATTCTCCACACAAAAACAACAGAAAAATGATTTTGAACAGAACGGCTTAATCTTACCAACAAAATCATGTTTATTTAGTCTTTACTAAATTTCAAGAAAATTTTGCCCACCTCAATTCAAAACCATTTCCTGCTCAGTCAGCTTTCTTATTGAATAATTGTCTTTTCTGATAAGTATTCAGATCCCTTCCTGCTAACATAATTCAAATCTGGAATAAAAGAAGAAATCTGTCTTATAATTTAATGGCTCATGAATTTTCCCTTTAACTGAATACATGATTGCTCCATTTGTGTCACCTGATAGCCTCCTCTTTACTTTCTGTAAGTTTACATTTGGAGATCTTGGCTGCCTTTCCCTATCAGTATACTTCAGGCAGGTTCATTACAAAGTAATCAAAAAAACCCTAATAATTGGTGCATTGCCAAGGGAATATTTAGGGGTCTTATAATTGTCCCCCCGCCAAGCTTTCTTCACCTCTAAGAAAAATAGCCACAATTTGTTTATGTATATTTTCTTTTTTATCTTCACAATAACTCTATGAGGTAGGTACTATTATATCCTTATATTATAGATTTAAAAACTGAGGGTTGAAGAGTTGAGAAAACTGCCCAATGTAATATATAGTCAACAGGGATATGGTGGCTTCTGCATTCACCGACAGTGTGACTGACTCCCAAGCTTGTCCTCTGAATCACTATATGGCGCTGCCACTTCACACTTGGCCATCGCTTTCCATCTAAAATACTCTAAGCAGGGACACCTGGGTGTTCAGTTGGTTAAGCATCTGCCTTTGGCTCAGGTTATGATCCCAGGGTCCTGGGATGGAGTCTGTCATGGGGCGCCTTGTTCAGCATCAGGCTCCCTGCTCAGCGGGGAGCCTGCTTCTCCCTCTGCCTGTTGCTCCCCCAGCTTGTGCTCTCTCTGACATGAATAAAATCTTTAAAAAAATAAATAAAAATAAATGAAATCCACTAAACATATCGAAGGATATAAAGGGATGGTTTGCCAATACGTAAACCAAAAAAAAAAAAAAAAAGTTCTTTCTCTTGATATTGCGTTCATATAGTAAGTACCACTTCAATTTGTCTTTCTAGGTACTTTGCTCTCTCCAGTCTGAAGGGGGTGAAGGGGAAGCTGCCAAATCTCACATTTTTAGATGGCATGTTTTTTTTGTTGTTGTTGTTAAAAAGTCCCTTTTCCGGGCACCCTGTTACATATCACTGACTCAAGATTCTATCATCTTCATATTCACATCAGATAAGGATTGTCAAAGAGATGAAACTTAAGCCAGAAGCTATAACTTTATATAAGTGGCTGATTGTTGACAGTAAACATCAAATTACTAAAATTAGTGGACCTTTCCTTTTTTTTTTAATTTGATGGATCATGATATTTTTTTCATTATTTTAAAAATTAAATTTTGTGAAGTTCCATGTCCTCATCTCTATGAGCCTGAGTGATATGCAATCTCTGCGGTTTGGGGGTTTGTGTTTGTGTGTTCATTCTAATGGGCAGGTTTTTGGCTGACTTAAGCAAAGAGGAATTTATTGGAAAGTTATTGGGAGGGGGCTCAGGCTGCCGACTCAAGACGGACAGGGATACAAGGAGTCCTAGAAGGAAAGAGGTGGGAAGCATAGCAGCCAGGACATCTGTCACACCTGCTGCTGTCATCAGAATCACTATGGTGAATAGTCTCCAAATTCTTTCTATCCTGTTGCCACTAGTTCGAGACTTACAGTCCTAGGAGAGACCATGTGGTTGTCAGGCCTTAATGTCATGCCTACCTCCTGGTTAAACCAAGGTATAAGGAGAGGGGAAATCTGACTTCTGTAATGAGGACCCAGGCACATGGAATCTTTCTCATACCAGGAGTATGCAAACCAGAGAAGTTTTTCCAAAGATAAGTGGGGTTACTGGTCAAACAAATGACTACACAGACTGCCTAAAAAGGAATGAAAAACTTTCTATGCTTTGGTACATCTTTTAGAACTTTCGTCCTTGACATTCTAGTTGCTTGAGCTTATCTGTTTTCATGAGGGCAGGTAATTCAGCTCTATCCTTCCCAAGCCGCACTGCATAAATCTTGGCAGAGGCAGAGTATCTAGGGCTTTAGTAGTCGGCCTTCTGAGATCCTGCCACCCCCCCCCCCCCCCCCCCCCCCCCCCCCCCCGCGCCCGGCCCCCTGGCACCCCTTCGTATCACTTCCTCAATCACATAAGTGCCT